>NC_086446.1:666871420-667198129 GCF_028390025.1 Pseudophryne corroboree
GTATACTCGTAACTAGTATGTATGTATAAAGAAAGAAAAAAAAACCACGGTTAGGTGGTATATACAATTATGGACGGGCTGCCGAGTGCCGACACAGAGGTAGCCACAGCCGTGAACTACCGCACTGTACTGTGTCTGCTGCTAATATATAGACTGGTTGATAAAGAGATAGTATACTCGTAACTAGTATGTATGTATAAAGAAAGAAAAAAAAACCACGGTTAGGTGGTATATACAATTATGGACGGGCTGCCGAGTGCCGACACAGAGGTAGCCACAGCCGTGAACTACCGCACTGTACTGTGTCTGCTGCTAATATATAGACTGGTTGATAAAGAGATAGTATACTCGTAACTAGTATGTATGTATAAAGAAAGAAAAAAAAAACCACGGTTAGGTGGTATATACAATTATGGACGGGCTGCCGAGTGCCGACACAGAGGTAGCCACAGCCGTGAACTACCGCACTGTACTGTGTCTGCTGCTAATATATAGACTGGTTGATAAAGAGATAGTATACTCGTAACTAGTATGTATGTATAAAGAAAGAAAAAAAAACCACGGTTAGGTGGTATATACAATTATGGACGGGCTGCCGAGTGCCGACACAGAGGTAGCCACAGCCGTGAACTACCGCACTGTACTGTGTCTGCTGCTAATATAGACTGGTTGATAAAGAGATAGTATACTCGTAACTAGTATGTATGTATAAAGAAAGAAAAAAAAACCACGGTTAGGTGGTATATACAATTATGGACGGGCTGCCGAGTGCCGACACAGAGGTAGCCACAGCCGTGAACTACCGCACTGTACTGTGTCTGCTGCTAATATATAGACTGGTTGATAAAGAGATAGTATACTCGTAACTAGTATGTATGTATAAAGAAAGAAAAAAAAACCACGGTTAGGTGGTATATACAATTATGGACGGGCTGCCGAGTGCCGACACAGAGGTAGCCACAGCCGTGAACTACCGCACTGTACTGTGTCTGCTGCTAATATATAGACTGGTTGATAAAGAGATAGTATACTCGTAACTAGTATGTATGTATAAAGAAAGAAAAAAAAAACCACGGTTAGGTGGTATATACAATTATGGACGGGCTGCCGAGTGCCGACACAGAGGTAGCCACAGCCGTGAACTACCGCACTGTACTGTGTCTGCTGCTAATATATAGACTGGTTGATAAAGAGATAGTATACTCGTAACTAGTATGTATGTATAAAGAAAGAAAAAAAAAACACGGTTAGGTGGTATATACAATTATGGACGGGCTGCCGAGTGCCGACACAGAGGTAGCCACAGCCGTGAACTACCGCACTGTACTGTGTCTGCTGCTAATATATAGACTGGTTGATAAAGAGATAGTATACTCGTAACTAGTATGTATGTATAAAGAAAGAAAAAAAAACCACGGTTAGGTGGTATATACAATTATGGACCGGCTGCTGAGTGCCGACACAGAGGTAGCCACAGCCGTGAACTACCGCACTGTACTGTGTCTGCTGCTAATATATAGACTGGTTGATAAAGAGATAGTATACTCGTAACTAGTATGTATGTATAAAGAAAGAAAAAAAAACCACGGTTAGGTGGTATATACAATTATGGACGGGCTGCCGAGTGCCGACACAGAGGTAGCCACAGCCGTGAACTACCGCACTGTACTGTGTCTGCTGCTAATATATAGACTGGTTGATAAAGAGATAGTATACTCGTAACTAGTATGTATGTATAAAGAAAGAAAAAAAAACCACGGTTAGGTGGTATATACAATTATGGACGGGCTGCCGAGTGCCGACACAGAGGTAGCCACAGCCGTGAACTACCGCACTGTACTGTGTCTGCTGCTAATATATAGACTGGTTGATAAAGAGATAGTATACTCGTAACTAGTATGTATGTATAAAGAAAGAAAAAAAAACCACGGTTAGGTGGTATATACAATTATGGACGGGCTGCCGAGTGCCGACACAGAGGTAGCCACAGCCGTGAACTACCGCACTGTACTGTGTCTGCTGCTAATATATAGACTGGTTGATAAAGAGATAGTATACTCGTAACTAGTATGTATGTATAAAGAAAGAAAAAAAAACCACGGTTAGGTGGTATATACAATTATGGACGGGCTGCCGAGTGCCGACACAGAGGTAGCCACAGCCGTGAACTACCGCACTGTACTGTGTCTGCTGCTAATATAGACTGGTTGATAAAGAGATAGTATACTCGTAACTAGTATGTATTTATAAAGAAAGAAAAAAAAACCACGGTTAGGTGGTATATACAATTATGGACGGGCTGCCGAGTGCCGACACAGAGGTAGCCACAGCCGTGAACTACCGCACTGTACTGTGTTTGCTGCTAATATATAGACTGGTTGATAAAGATATAGTATACTCGTAACTAGTATGTATGTATAAAGAAAGAAAAAAAAACCACGGTTAGGTGGTATATACAATTATGGACGGGCTGCCGAGTGCCGACACAGAGGTAGCCACAGCCGTGAACTACCGCACTGTACTGTGTCTGCTGCTAATATATAGACTGGTTGATAAAGAGATAGTATACTCGTAACTAGTATGTATGTATAAAGAAAGAAAAAAAAACCACGGTTAGGTGGTATATACAATTATGGACGGGCTGCCGAGTGCCGACACAGAGGTAGCCACAGCCGTGAACTACCGCACTGTACTGTGTCTGCTGCTAATATATAGACTGGTTGATAAAGAGATAGTATACTCGTAACTAGTATGTATGTATAAAGAAAGAAAAAAAAACCACGGTTAGGTGGTATATACAATTATGGACGGGCTGCCGAGTGCCGACACAGAGGTAGCCACAGCCGTGAACTACCGCACTGTACTGTGTCTGCTGCTAATATATAGACTGGTTGATAAAGAGATAGTATACTCGTAACTAGTATGTATGTATAAAGAAAGAAAAAAAAAACCACGGTTAGGTGGTATATACAATTATGGACGGGCTGCCGAGTGCCGACACAGAGGTAGCCACAGCCGTGAACTACCGCACTGTACTGTGTCTGCTGCTAATATATAGACTGGTTGATAAAGAGATAGTATACTCGTAACTAGTATGTATGTATAAAGAAAGAAAAAAAAACCACGGTTAGGTGGTATATACAATTATGGACGGGCTGCCGAGTGCCGACACAGAGGTAGCCACAGCCGTGAACTACCGCACTGTACTGTGTCTGCTGCTAATATATAGACTGGTTGATAAAGAGATAGTATACTCGTAACTAGTATGTATGTATAAAGAAAGAAAAAAAAACCACGGTTAGGTGGTATATACAATTATGGACGGGCTGCCGAGTGCCGACACAGAGGTAGCCACAGCCGTGAACTACCGCACTGTACTGTGTCTGCTGCTAATATAGACTGGTTGATAAAGAGATAGTATACTCGTAACTAGTATGTATGTATAAAGAAAGAAAAAAAAACCACGGTTAGGTGGTATATACAATTATGGACGGGCTGCCGAGTGCCGACACAGAGGTAGCCACAGCCGTGAACTACCGCACTGTACTGTGTCTGCTGCTAATATATAGACTGGTTGATAAAGAGATAGTATACTCGTAACTAGTATGTATGTATAAAGAAAGAAAAAAAAAACCACGGTTAGGTGGTATATACAATTATGGACGGGCTGCCGAGTGCCGACACAGAGGTAGCCACAGCCGTGAACTACCGCACTGTACTGTGTCTGCTGCTAATATATAGACTGGTTGATAAAGAGATAGTATACTCGTAACTAGTATGTATGTATAAAGAAAGGAAAAAAAACCACGGTTAGGTGGTATATACAATTATGGACGGGCTGCCGAGTGCCGACACAGAGGTAGCCACAGCCGTGAACTACCGCACTGTACTGTGTCTGCTGCTAATATATAGACTGGTTGATAAAGAGATAGTATACTCGTAACTAGTATGTATGTATAAAGAAAGAAAAAAAAACCACGGTTAGGTGGTATATACAATTATGGACGGGCTGCCGAGTGCCGACACAGAGGTAGCCACAGCCGTGAACTACCGCACTGTACTGTGTCTGCTGCTAATATAGACTGGTTGATAAAGAGATAGTATACTCGTAACTAGTATGTATGTATAAAGAAAGAAAAAAAAAACACGGTTAGGTGGTATATACAATTATGGACGGGCTGCCGAGTGCCGACACAGAGGTAGCCACAGCCGTGAACTACCGCACTGTACTGTGTCTGCTGCTAATATATAGACTGGTTGATAAAGAGATAGTATACTCGTAACTAGTATGTATGTATAAAGAAAGAAAAAAAAACCACGGTTAGGTGGTATATACAATTATGGACGGGCTGCCGAGTGCCGACACAGAGGTAGCCACAGCCGTGAACTACCGCACTGTACTGTGTCTGCTGCTAATATATAGACTGGTTGATAAAGAGATAGTATACTCGTAACTAGTATGTATGTATAAAGAAAGAAAAAAAAACCACGGTTAGGTGGTATATACAATTATGGACGGGCTGCCGAGTGCCGACACAGAGGTAGCCACAGCCGTGAACTACCGCACTGTACTGTGTCTGCTGCTAATATATAGACTGGTTGATAAAGAGATAGTATACTCGTAACTAGTATGTATGTATAAAGAAAGAAAAAAAAACCACGGTTAGGTGGTATATACAATTATGGACGGGCTGCCGAGTGCCGACACAGAGGTAGCCACAGCCGTGAACTACCGCACTGTACTATGTCTGCTGCTAATATATAGACTGGTTGATAAAGAGATAGTATACTCGTAACTAGTATGTATGTATAAAGAAAGAAAAAAAAAAACCACGGTTAGGTGGTATATACAATTATGGACGGGCTGCCGAGTGCCGACACAGAGGTAGCCACAGCCGTGAACTACCGCACTGTACTGTGTCTGCTGCTAATATATAGACTGGTTGATAAAGAGATAGTATACTCGTAACTAGTATGTATGTATAAAGAAAGAAAAAAAAACCACGGTTAGGTGGTATATACAATTATGGACGGGCTGCCGAGTGCCGACACAGAGGTAGCCACAGCCGTGAACTACCGCACTGTACTGTGTCTGCTGCTAATATATAGACTGGTTGATAAAGAGATAGTATACTCGTAACTAGTATGTATGTATAAAGAAAGAAAAAAAAACCACGGTTAGGTGGTATATACAATTATGGACGGGCTGCCGAGTGCCGACACAGAGGTAGCCACAGCCGTGAACTACCGCACTGTACTGTGTCTGCTGCTAATATATAGACTGGTTGATAAAGAGATAGTATACTCGTAACTAGTATGTATGTATAAAGAAAGAAAAAAAAACCACGGTTAGGTGGTATATACAATTATGGACGGGCTGCCGAGTGCCGACACAGAGGTAGCCACAGCCGTGAACTACCGCACTGTACTGTGTCTGCTGCTAATATATAGACTGGTTGATAAAGAGATAGTATACTCGTAACTAGTATGTATGTATAAAGAAAGAAAAAAAAACCACGGTTAGGTGGTATATACAATTATGGACGGGCTGCCGAGTGCCGACACAGAGGTAGCCACAGCCGTGAACTACCGCACTGTACTGTGTCTGCTGCTAATATAGACTGGTTGATAAAGAGATAGTATACTCGTAACTAGTATGTATGTATAAAGAAAGAAAAAAAAACCACGGTTAGGTGGTATATACAATTATGGACGGGCTGCCGAGTGCCGACACAGAGGTAGCCACAGCCGTGAACTACCGCACTGTACTGTGTCTGCTGCTAATATAGACTGGTTGATAAAGAGATAGTATACTCGTAACTAGTATGACTATAAAGAAAGAAAAAAAAACCACGGTTAGGTGGTATATACAATTATGGACGGGCTGCCGAGTGCCGACACAGAGGTAGCCACAGCCGTGAACTACCGCACTGTACTGTGTCTGCTGCTAATATAGACTGGTTGATAAAGAGATAGTATACTACTAATATTATATATACTGGTGGTCAGGTCACTGGTCACTAGTCACACTGGCAGTGGGACTCCTGCAGCAAAAGTGTGCACTGTTTAATTTTAATATAATATTATGTACTCCTGGCTCCTGCTATAACCTATAACTGGCACTGCAGTGCTCCCCAGTCTCCCCCACAATTATAAGCTGTGTGAGCTGAGCACAGTCAGATATATATATACATTGATGCAGCACACTGGGCTGAGCAGTGCACACAGATATGGTATGTGACTGAGTCACTGTGTGTATCGTTTTTTTCAGGCAGAGAACGGATATATTAAATAAAACAAACAACTGCACTGTCTGGTGGTCACTGTGGTCGTCAGTCACTAAACTCTGCACTCTCTTCTACAGTATCACAGCCTCAGGTCAATCTCTCTCTCTCAACCCTAATCTAAATGGAGAGGACGCCAGCCACGTCCTCTCCCTATCAATCTCAATGCACGTGTGAAAATGGCGGCGACGCGCGGCTCCTTATATAGAATCCGAGTCTCGCGATAGAATCCGAGCCTCGCGAGAATCCGACAGCGTCATGATGACGTTCGGGCGCGCTCGGGTTAACCGAGCAAGGCGGGAAGATCCGAGTCGCTCGGACCCGTGAAAAAAAACATGAAGTTCGGGCGGGTTCGGATTCAGAGAAACCGAACCCGCTCATCTCTAATATATATATATATATATATATATATATATATACATACTGTATATATGTCCAAAAAGCTGCGCAACTCTCCAAAAAACATTAATGTGCAGGTGAAAGGTAAGTCAATCAATATTTCCACACCAGGGGCTCGGTTAGGGACGAAACCAGCACACTGTTCCATGGAGATAATTATTTAATTGAAGAATGCAGCAAATGTCATAGCAGCAACAAGTTATAGCAGGACATATACTTATCAAATCTAAAGAATGACATCCTGTCAACTAGACAATGATAAATCCCAATGACTGTTTTGGTCCACAGGCCTTTATCATGGGACAGCCTTAGGTAAAGGGATAAAGTGACACAGTGCTATTGTTCTATACCAGAGAAAAGCATGTTAAAAAAGTGCAGCATCCATACTCACCCCCAACCGCATGAATCTGGCCAGGCTGGAGCGCACGCTGCCCTTCCGAAAGTTAGGTCCCACCAGTGACATCATACCAGAAGTGACAGTGGCAGACGGATCACCAAATGAGCCTCAGTTTTCCAAGGGCAGCCGAAGGCCCCTGCGCCGCCGGTAATGATGTCTCATTGCATGAAAGAAACAAAAACAATAATAAACTCACAAGATCACACAAAAAAACAATAGCACATTCCCCTAGAGCAATCAGGTTCTACTACAGTAATAATGTCCCATAGTACCACAGTAACCAATGTTAGCTAATACTTTGCAATACACAACAATTACCAGAGAACATATGGCTCCCCATGATGTTTAGTTCAATATTAAACATTTAATAAAGAGGAAGGGTGAAGGGACTAACTTTGTAAATGGACATTGGGAACTGGTAGTCCAGTATCCTTAGAAAATACAAATAGACTGTCTTAATGAATGCTAAAAGAGTTAAGAAGATACAAACAACAGCACGACAAGGGAAGGTGCCATATGTGCACAATGGGGGTAATTCCAAGTTGATCGCAGCAGGAAATTTTTTAGCAGTTGGGCAAAACCATGGCCCTCATTCCGAGTTGTTTGCTCGTTAGTGTTTTTCGCAACTGAGCGATTAGTCGCAAACTGCGCATGCGCAATGTTCGCACTGCGGCTGCGCCAAGTAAATTTGCAAAAAAGTTTGGTATTTTACTCACGGCTTAACGAAGAAATTTCTTTGTTCTGGTGATCGGAGTGTGATTGACAGGAAGTTGGTGTTTCTGGGCGGAAACTGGTCGTTTTATGGGTGTGTACGAAAAAACGCTGCCGTTTCTGGGAAAAACGCGGGAGTGGCTGGAGAAACGGGGGAGTGTCTGGGCGAACGCTGGGTGTGTTTGTGACGTCAAACCAGGAACGAAACTGACTGAACTGATCGCAGTGGCAGAGTAAGTCTCGAGCTACTCAGAAACTGCAAAGAAATTTCTTTTCGCAATTCTGCAAATCTTTTGTTCGCAATTCTGCTAAGCTAAAATTCACTCTCAGTATGCGGCGGCTTAGCATGTGCAAAGCTGCTAAAAGCAGCTAGCGAGCGAACAACTCGGAATGAGGGCCCATGTGCACTGCAGGGGAGGCAGATATAACATGGGCAGAGAAAGTTAGATTTGGGTGGGTTGTGTTCAATCTGCAATCTAAATTGCAGTGTAAAAATAAAGCAGCCAGTATTTACCCTGCACAGAAACAATATAACCCACCCAAATCTAACTCTCTCTGCACATGTTATATCTGCCCCCCCTGCAGTGCACATGGTTTTGCCCAACTGCTAAAAAATTTCCTGCTGCGATCAACTTGGAATTACCCCCAGTGTTCCATAATAACATGTGTGACATACATATAAAAAAGCATAATGTCAAATATTACAATCAGTACAGTCACATGAAAAAAATGTAGAATTACATCAAAACAAATAAATAAATAAATACAACTAATTAGTAGAGATGAGCGGGTTCGGTTCTCAGTGAACCGAACCCTACCGGACTTCACCATTCGAGTCCGGATCTGAGTCAGGCTCGGGTTTTCCCGCCTGACTCGGAAACCAGAACGAGGCAAAATGTCACCATCCCGCTGTTGGATTCTCGCTGGGTTTGGATACCATATAAGGAGCCGCGCGTCTCCGCCATTTTCACTCCGGCATCGGAGAGTACAGAGAGAGGGTGTGTCTCCGTTCTCTCAGTGTCCGTGTCTTGTGCTGTATTTGTCCAGTCACAGTGGTTGTGTCCTCTTGCTGCTATATATCCATGCTGCTGTGTTGTGCTGCATCAGTTCAGTGGTGGTGTATTGTGCTGCATCAGTCCAGTGGTAGTGTCCTGTGCATCAGCCGTCAGTCATTCCAGTGACCAGGCAGTCACAATGGTATACGCTGCTGCAATATGTCCACTACTACAGTATTATAATAATAATAATAATAATAATAATAATAACAACAACAACAACAAGTCCCTTACAGTTACAGTGTTGCTGTGTTGTCCTGCATCAGACTAGTATAAGTATCCTGTGCATCAGCCAACAGTCATTCCAGTGATCAGGCAGTCACAGTGGTATACATTGCTGCTATATATCCACTGCTACAGTATTATAATAAAATTTAACAACAAGTCACTTACAGTGTTGCTTTGTTGTCCTGCAATAGACCAGTGGAAGTATCCTGTGCATCAGCCATCAGTCATTGCAGTGACCAGGCAGTCACAGTGGTATATGCTGCTGCTATATGTCCACTACTACAGTATTATAATAATAATAATAATAATAATAATAATAAATAATAATAATTAATAATAATAATAATAACAACAACAACAAGTCTCATACAGTGTTGCTGTGTTGTCCTGCATCAGACCAGTGGTAGTGTCCTGTGCATCAGCCATCAGTCATTCCAGTGACCAGGCAGTCACAGTGGTATACGCAGCTGCTATATATCCACTGCTACAGTATAATAATAATAATAATAATAATAATAATAATAATAATAATAACAACAAGTCCCTTACAGTGTTGCTGTGTTGTCCTGCATCAGACCAGTATAAGTGTCCTGTGCATCAGCCACCAGTCATTCCAGTGATCAGGCAGTCACAGTGGTATACACTGCTGCTATATATCCACTGCTACAGTATTATAATAATATTTAACAACAAGTTCCTTACAGTGTTGCTGTGTTGTCCTGCATCAGACCAGTGGTAGTATCCTGTGCATCAGCCATCAGTCATTCCAGTGACCAGGCAGTCACAGTGGTATACACTGCTGCTATATGTCCACTGCCACAGTATAATAATAATAATAATAATAATAACAACAAGTCCAGTACAGAGTTGCTGTATTGTCCTGCATTAGACCAGTGGTAATGTCCTGTGCATCAGCCATCAGTCATTCCAGTGACCATGAAGTCACAGTGCTATATGTTGCTGCTATATGTCCACTGCTACAGTATAATAATAATAATAATAATAATAATACTAATACAGGTTGAGTATCCCTTATCCAAAATGCTTGGGACCGGAAGACTTTTGGATATTGGATTTTTCCGTATTTTGGAATAATTGCATACCATAATGAGATATCATGGTGATGGGACCTAAGTGTATGCACAGAATGCATGTATGTTTCATATACACCTTATACACACATCTTGCAGGTAATTTTAGCCAATATTTTTAATAACTTTGTGCATTAAACACAGTGTGTATACATTCACAAAATTCATTTATGTTTCATATACAACTTGTACACACAGCCTGAAGGTCATTTAATACAATATTTTTAATAACTTTGTGCATTAAACAAAGTTTGTGGACATTGAGCCATCAGAAAACAAAGGTTTCACTATCTCACTCTCACTAAAAAAAATTCGTAATTCTGAATATTCCGTATTTCGGAATATTTGGATATGGGATACTCAACCTGTTATAATAATAATAATAATAATAATAATAATACAAATAATAATAATAATAATAATAATAATAATAATAATAACAACAAGTCCTTTACAGTGTTTCTGTGTTGTCCTGCATCAGACCAGTGGTAGTGTTATGTGCATCAGCCATCAGTCATTCCAGTGACCAGGCAGTCACAGTGGTATACGCTGCTGCTATATGTTCACTACTACAGTATAATAATAATAATAATAATAATAATAACAACAACAAGTTCCTTACAGTGTTGCTATGTTGTCCTGCATCAGACCAGTGGTAGTGTCCTGTGCATCAGCCATCAGTCATTCCAGTGACCAGGCAGTCACAGTGGTATACGCTGCTGCTATATGTCCACTGCTACAGTATAATAATAATAATAATAATAATAACAAGTCCCTTAGAGTGTTGCTGTGTTGTCCTGCATCAGACCAGTGGTAGTGTCCTGTGCATCAGCCATCAGTCATTCCTGTGCTGCATATTGTGTTATATATCTCCAGAAAAATAATGGAGAACAAAAATTTGAAGGATAAAATAGGGAAAGATAAAGAACCACTTCCTCCTAGTGCTGAAGCTGCTGCCACTAGCCATGACATAGACGATGAAATGCCATGAACGTCGTCTGCCAAGGCAGAAGCCTAATGTGATAGTAGAGGTCATGTAAAATCCAAAAAGCCAAAGTTCAGTAAAAAGACCCAAATTTAAATCGTCTGAGGAGATACGTAAACTTGCCAATATGGCATTTATGACACGGAGTGGCAAGGGACGGCTGAGTCCCTGGCCTATGTTCATGACTAGTGGTTCAGCTTCACATGACGATGGAAGCCCTCATCCTCCCACTACAAAAAATTCAAAGAGTTAAGCTGGAAAAAGCACAGAAAAGAACTGTGTGTTCTGAGATGGTATCACAAATCCCCAAGGAGAGTCCAAGTGTGTCGGCGGTTGCGATGCCTGACCTTCCCAACACTGAACAGGAAGAGGTGGCTCCTTCCACCATTTGCATGCCCCCTGCAAGTGCTGGAAGGAGCACCCACAGTCCAGTTCCTGATATTTAAATTGAAGATGTCACTGTTGAAGTACACCAGGATGAGGCTATGGGTGTTGATGGCACTGAGGAGGAAGTTGACGATGAGGATTCTGATGGTGATGTGGTTTGTTTAAATGAGGCACCGGGAGAGACACCTGTTGTCCGTGGGATGAAGCCCATTGTGATACCTGGGCAAACTACCAAAAAAGCCACCTCTTCGTGTGGAATTATTTCTCCACAAATCCTGACAACAGGTGTCAAGCCATCTGTTGCCTCTGTCAATCAGTAATAAGTAGGGGTAAGGATGTTAACCACCTAGGAACATCCTCCCTTATATGTCACCTGCAGCACATTCATTATAAGTCAGTGTCAAGTTGTGAAACTTTGGGTAAGAGCGTAAGCAGTCCACTGACACCTAAATCCCTTCTATCTCCTGTACCCAAGCTTCTGCAAGCCACACCACCAACTCCCTCAACGTCAACTTCCTCCTCATCCATGAACGTCAGTAGTCCTGCAGGCCATGTCACTGTCAAGACTGAGGAGTCCTCTCCTAACCGGGATTCCACGGGAGGATCCTTGAGTGGTACGCCTACTGCTGCTGTTGCTGCTGGGAATTGATCATCATCCCAGAGGGGAAGTCAGAAGACCACTTGTACTACTTCAACTAAGCAATTCACTGTCCAACAGTCCTTTGTGAGGAAGATGAAAAATTACAGCAGTCATCCTGTTGCAAAGCGGTTAACTGAGGCCTTGACAATTCTGTTGGTGTAAGACTTGCGTCCGGTATCCGCCATTAGTGTCATGGGACTTAGACAATCGATGGAGGTATTGTGTCCCCGGTATCAAATCCCATTTAGGTTCCACTTCACTAGGCAGGCGATACCGAGAATGTACAAAGACGTCAGAAAAAGTGTCACCAGTGTTCTTCAAAATGCAGTTGTATCCAGTGTCCACTTAACCACGGACATGTGGACAAGTGGAACAGGTCAGACTAAGGACTATATGACTGTGACGGCCCACTGGGTAGATGTATGGCCTCCCGCAGCAACAACAGCAGCGGCAACAGTAGCAGCATCTCGCAAACGCCAACTCGTTCCTAGGCAGGCTTTCCGTAAGAGACACACAGCTGACAACCTCTTACAGAAACTGAGGGACATCATCACAGAATGGCTTCCCCAATTAGACTCTCCTGGGGATTTGTTATATCGGACAACGCCACCAATATTGTGCGTGCATTACATCTGGGCAAATTCCAGCACTTCCCATGTTTTGCACATACAATTAATTTGGTGGTTTAGAATTTTTTGAAAAATGACGGGTGTACAGGAGATGTTGTCGGTGGCCCAAAAAATTGCGGGCCACTCTCGACATTCTGCCACCTTGTGCAGAAGACTGGAGCCTCAGCAAACACTCCTGAACCTGCCCTGCCATCAACTGAAGCAAGAGGTGGTAACGAGGTGGAATTCAACACTCTATATGCTTTAGAGGATGGAGGAGCAGTAAAAGGCCATTAAAGCCTATACATCCACCTACGATATAGGCAAAGGAGGGGGAATGCACCTGACTCAAGCGCAGTGGAGAATGATTTGCATCTTGTGCAAGGTTCTCCAACCCTTCGAACTTGCCACATGTGAAGTCAGTTCAGACATTGTCAGCTTGAGTCAGGTCATTCCCCTCATCAGGCTTTTGCAGAAGCAGCTGGAGAAATTGAAGGAGGAGCTAAGATGGAGCGATTCCGCAAAAGTATGTGGGACTTGTGGATCCCTTCATTCACTTATCAAAAAAAGGCCCCAATTTATATTGATTGGTTTCCTGAAAATTCCAGTGGAAAAAAGACCATCTTGGATCTTTATAGAGACATCTAAAAAAGTTAATAGTATAAAAATTGTAGGTGCATATAAATCGTATGGAGCCCAGTAGCTGATAAAGTTTCACAACAAATTTGATAAGTGCAGTCTTGCTCACGGTCCACACTATAAACAGGTCATCAATATATCTAACATAAAATGTAATAAATTAAGAAAAAAGCTGGATCCATCATCATTTTAATTTTTTCATATGCAAACATAAATAGGTTTGCATACAATTGGGCCATTTCTGACCCCATCGTGGTCCTCTTTAGATGCAAAAAAATAATAATTATCAAATAAAAAGTAATTTTGTGCAAAATAACTTCTGACAATAATAAACAAAAATTCAAGCAGTGGACCCTTGTAGTGAGGACTGCAACCAAGCACCTCCCTGACAGCTTGCATACCATCTGAATGTGCAATGTTTGGGTATAAACTGGTTACATCAAGTGTCACCAGAATACAGTCAGGAGATTGCTGATACATGGCATTAAGTTTACATAGAAAATGTGTGGTATCTTTAATAGGTTATGGTGTATTCTGAACCACTGGCTGTAAAAGTAGTCCAAATATTGGGACAGCATTTGATTAAGGGAGCCACATGATGAAATGCTCAACTTCTCTAGTAGACAAATCAAAGATTTGTGGAGTTTCAGTAAAATACTGTATATAAAAGTGGAATCTTAGGGAATTCCTTAGTTAAGAAATCTGTAGTAGAGCCATCTATCCAGTTCTTTCTCAAACTGGATAATCGAATCGATCTCCTTATGTAGCTCTGAGTAGGGTCATATAGTAAATGTTTGTAATATGTCTTATCAGATAGTTGGTGTACCATCTCTTCCACATAATCTGAGTGATTTATGACCACAATCCCCTTCCACATTATATGAGTGATTGATGACCACAATCCCCCCTTATCAGCTGGGTTGATGATGATCTCAGAATTGTCGCATAAAGACTTAGCAGCAATTCTCTCTTCACTAGACATGTTTGAGTATTACATTTTAGCTGTGTAGACTTGAGGAAAAGCCACGGTTTACACAAGACGCATAAATGTCTCTATTGAAGGGTTGTTAGAGGGGGGATTGAATGTGCTCTTAGTTTTAAATGGGGAAACAGAAATATCACAGTACCTCTTTTGGAAAAATAATCCTTATGCCTTAGATCAGGGGTCAGGGAACTAAAATATATTTAGATACGCCAATGTTACCCCCTTGATTTGAAAGGAAGGCAATCATATATTATTGTGCATATATAATTGTTATCATTGTTTATATGGAGTTTATGAGATACTGTGTGTATGTGTATATATATATATATAGATAGATAGATAGATAGATAGATAGATAGATAGATAGATAGATAGATAGATAGAATTATTATTATTTTATTTTTTTATTATTTTCGCCAATTATTTTTTGGCAATGAATGGGTTAATTAACACTTTCTTCCCAAAACACCAGAATGACTGTAGGAAAGATTGATGGGGGGGGGGGGAAGGGGGGACACGACTTTTAGGAGACAGATGGTCACATCCTCACCTCAGTAATGTCAACGGGAATTTCCCACTATTATGTGGGCCACTGTCTGATCCTGCGGATCCAAGTTCTGTGTGTGGGTTGGCGGGCAGGAAGACTGGACAGCACAGGATGGGCGGGCGTGAGGGAGCGCGGTGTGACATCAGCACATCACACTGCGGCCAGGAATACAGCATAGGGCAGCCAGGAGCACATGTGCAGGGCAGGCAGGATGGAGCACAGTGTGACGTCAGCACGTCACATCGCAAGCTGGCCGGTGCTGGATGGGGCTCTGTCTCTGCAGCGCCACCGTCCATTACCCCCAGGAATTTCATTTTTACCCCATTTGGGGTACTTTACCCCTGTTCCCCGACCACTGCCTTAGATGCTTATAAAATCTGTAAAGCTCAGTCTCACAGTCAAAAAAATGACTCTGCCTGTATGTCTAAATGAAAGACAGACCCATGCATAGTACTGCTGACACAGAGGGTGTCAGGGTGTGCTTAGATAAACTGAATACAACTACCTCCTTGTTCACAAAAGATATACACCTGGCACTATTATCCTCAACGTTATCAGCAGCTAGTCTCGGGGATTAAGTTCCAATTGCCCCAAATTTGAACACAGAAAAAAAGAAGAGTATGAGACAGCGCTTCTTACTTTGATAGGCTTTTATAAAATAAAACACAATAAATTACAATAACACATATAAATACCGGCCAGTATTTTTAAAAATATATTATATTCCACAATATATATAAAACAGTATCACTTAGCCACTTAGGGAGCTGCCAATTCCAGCACTCTATTTGCTACAATAAAATTCTAATTTTATATTGTGTAGCCCAGATAAATAAAACAATATTAAAATATAGAGACAAGTGTGAATTATAAATACAAATATGTATATAACTTTAATGATAGTGTGCTATATGATATTGTTATAATGTACATGCATGCATAGATATATTGAACAAGAAAGTATGATTATGCAACGCAGGGAACAGGAGAACTTTCTAGAGCGGGGGTGTCTTGAGGAATGGGACTTTTCACTGCTGGGAAGGGAGCGTGAGCCAGCAGAAATGGACTACATACGGGACCCGAAGTAACGGCTGAAAAAGACAGTTGGTGCGAGCGGCAGTGCTGAGAGAGAGCACAGCAGCAGCAGCAGCAGCAGCAGATCAGGCGGATAAAGAAAGAGGGATACGTGGAGACACCACCGGCGGTGGTGGTATTGAAGGAGAAGAGAACGGCAGCAGCAGCAGCGGTACAGTGAGGTCAGGTATCTGACAGGTACCCGTAGCAACGCCGCTGCAGAGGAGGTCAGTGAGGTGATTGTGCTCAGTGCCCGTGTCCCTGAACTATACGTCAGATAAGTCAGGACTAGTGTGGAGGAAGAGAGTCGGGGGAGTACTTACATATACACATTGACTGACACTAAAGAGAGAGGTGGAGAAGAGGGGAGGATCAAAGGATAAAGTACATCAATAGGGGACCAGATTATAGTTAATACCTGGTAGCCCAATTCATAGCCCTCTATGCACGGGGACAGGCTGCTAATGGTGATAGCAGTGGAGAAGTAGTTTTGACTCGTATTTGGATATGGCACTCTGAACATTTACATATTGAATGTGATACCATTAGTACAGGGAGACTGAGCGGTATACACACTAGGGATGAGCGGGTTCGGTTCCTCTGAATCCGAACCCGCCCGAACTTCAGCTTTTTTCCACGGGTCCGAGCAGGCTCGGATCCTCCCGCCTTGCTCGGTTAACCCGAGCACGCCCGAACGTCATCATCCCGCTGTCGGATTCTCGCGAGACTCGGATTCTATATAAGGAGCCGCGCGTCGCCGCCATTTTCACATGTGCATTGAGAGTCATAGGGAGAGGAGGTGGCTGGCGTCCTCTCCGTTTAGAGAAGAGAGAGACACAGTATTTTGGGGAGCATTATTAGGAGGAGTACTACTATACTGTATACTACTATACTACTTGCTGAAGTGATATTTATAGAGTCATAGGGAGAGGACGTGGCTGGCGTCCTCTCCGTTTAGAGAAGAGAGAGACACAGTATACTATTTTGGGGAGCATTATTAGGAGGAGTACTACTATACTGTATACTACTATACTACTTGCTGAAGTGATATTTATAGAGTCATAGGGAGAGGACGTGGCTGGCGTCCTCTCCGTTTAGAGAAGAGAGAGACACAGTATTTTGGGGAGCATTATTAGGAGGAGTACTACTATACTGTATACTACTCAGACACAGTATTTTGGGGAGCATTATTAGGAGGAGTACTACTATACTGTATACTACTCTACTACTTGCTGAAGTGATATTTATAGAGTCATAGGGAGAGGACGTGGCTGGCGTCCTCTCCGTTTAGAGAAGAGAGAGACACAGTATTTTGGGGAGCATTATTAGGAGGAGTACTACTATACTGTATACTACTCAGACACAGTATTTTGGGGAGCATTATTAGGAGGAGTACTACTATACTGTATACTACTCTACTACTTGCTGAAGTGATATTTATAGAGTCATAGGGAGAGGACGTGGCTGGCATCCTCTCCGTTTAGAGAAGAGAGAGACACAGTATTTTGGGGAGCATTATTAGGAGGAGTACTACTATACTGTATACTACTCTACTACTTGCTGAAGTGATATTTATAGAGTCATAGGGAGAGGACGTGGCTGGCGTCCTCTCCGTTTAGAGAAGAGAGAGACACAGTATTTTGGGGAGCATTATTAGGAGGAGTACTACTATACTGTATACTACTCTACTACTTGCTGAAGTGATATTTATAGAGTCATAGGGAGAGGACGTGGCTGGCGTCCTCTCCGTTTAGAGAAGAGAGAGACACAGTATTTTGGGGAGCATTATTAGGAGGAGTACTACTATACTGTATACTACTATACTACTTGCTGAAGTGATATTATAGAGTCATAGGGGGAGAGGACGTGGCTGGCGTCCTCTCCGTTTAGAGAAGAGAGAGACATATAATATTATGTACTCCTGGCTCCTGCTATAACCTATAACTGGCACTGCAGTGCTCCCCAGTCTCCCCCACAATTATAAGCTGTGTGAGCTGAGCACAGTCAGATATATATATACATTGATGCAGCACACTGGGCTGAGCAGTGCACACAGATATGGTATGTGACTGAGTCACTGTGTGTATCGTTTTTTTCAGGCAGAGAACGGATATATTAAATAAAACAAACAACTGCACTGTCTGGTGGTCACTGTGGTCGTCAGTCACTAAACTCTGCACTCTCTTCTACAGTATCACAGCCTCAGGTCAATCTCTCTCTCTCAACCCTAATCTAAATGGAGAGGACGCCAGCCACGTCCTCTCCCTATCAATCTCAATGCACGTGTGAAAATGGCGGCGACGCGCGGCTCCTTATATAGAATCCGAGTCTCGCGATAGAATCCGAGCCTCGCGAGAATCCGACAGCGTCATGATGACGTTCGGGCGCGCTCGGGTTAACCGAGCAAGGCGGGAAGATCCGAGTCGCTCGGACCCGTGAAAAAAAACATGAAGTTCGGGCGGGTTCGGATTCAGAGAAACCGAACCCGCTCATCTCTAATATATATATATATATATATATATATATACATACTGTATATATGTCCAAAAAGCTGCGCAACTCTCCAAAAAACATTAATGTGCAGGTGAAAGGTAAGTCAATCAATATTTCCACACCAGGGGCTCGGTTAGGGACGAAACCAGCACACTGTTCCATGGAGATAATTATTTAATTGAAGAATGCAGCAAATGTCATAGCAGCAACAAGTTATAGCAGGACATATACTTATCAAATCTAAAGAATGACATCCTGTCAACTAGACAATGATAAATCCCAATGACTGTTTTGGTCCACAGGCCTTTATCATGGGACAGCCTTAGGTAAAGGGATAAAGTGACACAGTGCTATTGTTCTATACCAGAGAAAAGCATGTTAAAAAAGTGCAGCATCCATACTCACCCCCAACCGCATGAATCTGGCCAGGCTGGAGCGCACGCTGCCCTTCCGAAAGTTAGGTCCCACCAGTGACATCATACCAGAAGTGACAGTGGCAGACGGATCACCAAATGAGCCTCAGTTTTCCAAGGGCAGCCGAAGGCCCCTGCGCCGCCGGTAATGATGTCTCATTGCATGAAAGAAACAAAAACAATAATAAACTCACAAGATCACACAAAAAAACAATAGCACATTCCCCTAGAGCAATCAGGTTCTACTACAGTAATAATGTCCCATAGTACCACAGTAACCAATGTTAGCTAATACTTTGCAATACACAACAATTACCAGAGAACATATGGCTCCCCATGATGTTTAGTTCAATATTAAACATTTAATAAAGAGGAAGGGTGAAGGGACTAACTTTGTAAATGGACATTGGGAACTGGTAGTCCAGTATCCTTAGAAAATACAAATAGACTGTCTTAATGAATGCTAAAAGAGTTAAGAAGATACAAACAACAGCACGACAAGGGAAGGTGCCATATGTGCACAATGGGGGTAATTCCAAGTTGATCGCAGCAGGAAATTTTTTAGCAGTTGGGCAAAACCATGGCCCTCATTCCGAGTTGTTTGCTCGTTAGTGTTTTTCGCAACTGAGCGATTAGTCGCAAACTGCGCATGCGCAATGTTCGCACTGCGGCTGCGCCAAGTAAATTTGCAAAAAAGTTTGGTATTTTACTCACGGCTTAACGAAGAAATTTCTTTGTTCTGGTGATCGGAGTGTGATTGACAGGAAGTTGGTGTTTCTGGGCGGAAACTGGTCGTTTTATGGGTGTGTACGAAAAAACGCTGCCGTTTCTGGGAAAAACGCGGGAGTGGCTGGAGAAACGGGGGAGTGTCTGGGCGAACGCTGGGTGTGTTTGTGACGTCAAACCAGGAACGAAACTGACTGAACTGATCGCAGTGGCAGAGTAAGTCTCGAGCTACTCAGAAACTGCAAAGAAATTTCTTTTCGCAATTCTGCAAATCTTTTGTTCGCAATTCTGCTAAGCTAAAATTCACTCTCAGTATGCGGCGGCTTAGCATGTGCAAAGCTGCTAAAAGCAGCTAGCGAGCGAACAACTCGGAATGAGGGCCCATGTGCACTGCACGGGAGGCAGATATAACATGGGCAGAGAAAGTTAGATTTGGGTGGGTTGTGTTCAATCTGCAATCTAAATTGCAGTGTAAAAATAAAGCAGCCAGTATTTACCCTGCACAGAAACAATATAACCCACCCAAATCTAACTCTCTCTGCACATGTTATATCTGCCCCCCCTGCAGTGCACATGGTTTTGCCCAACTGCTAAAAAATTTCCTGCTGCGATCAACTTGGAATTACCCCCAGTGTTCCATAATAACATGTGTGACATACATATAAAAAAGCATAATGTCAAATATTACAATCAGTACAGTCACATGAAAAAAATGTAGAATTACATCAAAACAAATAAATAAATAAATACAACTAATTAGTAGAGATGAGCGGGTTCGGTTCTCAGTGAACCGAACCCTACCGGACTTCACCATTCGAGTCCGGATCTGAGTCAGGCTCGGGTTTTCCCGCCTGACTCGGAAACCAGAACGAGGCAAAATGTCACCATCCCGCTGTTGGATTCTCGCTGGGTTTGGATACCATATAAGGAGCCGCGCGTCTCCGCCATTTTCACTCCGGCATCGGAGAGTACAGAGAGAGGGTGTGTCTCCGTTCTCTCAGTGTCCGTGTCTTGTGCTGTATTTGTCCAGTCACAGTGGTTGTGTCCTCTTGCTGCTATATATCCATGCTGCTGTGTTGTGCTGCATCAGTTCAGTGGTGGTGTATTGTGCTGCATCAGTCCAGTGGTAGTGTCCTGTGCATCAGCCGTCAGTCATTCCAGTGACCAGGCAGTCACAATGGTATACGCTGCTGCAATATGTCCACTACTACAGTATTATAATAATAATAATAATAATAATAATAATAATAACAACAACAACAAGTCCCTTACAGTTACAGTGTTGCTGTGTTGTCCTGCATCAGACCAGTATAAGTATCCTGTGCATCAGCCAACAGTCATTCCAGTGATCAGGCAGTCACAGTGGTATACATTGCTGCTATATATCCACTGCTACAGTATTATAATAAAATTTAACAACAAGTCACTTACAGTGTTGCTTTGTTGTCCTGCAATAGACCAGTGGAAGTATCCTGTGCATCAGCCATCAGTCATTGCAGTGACCAGGCAGTCACAGTGGTATATGCTGCTGCTATATGTCCACTACTACAGTATTATAATAATAATAATAATAATAATAAATAATAATAATTAATAATAATAATAATAACAACAACAACAAGTCTCATACAGTGTTGCTGTGTTGTCCTGCATCAGACCAGTGGTAGTGTCCTGTGCATCAGCCATCAGTCATTCCAGTGACCAGGCAGTCACAGTGGTATACGCAGCTGCTATATATCCACTGCTACAGTATAATAATAATAATAATAATAATAATAATAACAACAAGTCCCTTACAGTGTTGCTGTGTTGTCCTGCATCAGACCAGTATAAGTGTCCTGTGCATCAGCCACCAGTCATTCCAGTGATCAGGCAGTCACAGTGGTATACACTGCTGCTATATATCCACTGCTACAGTATTATAATAATATTTAACAACAAGTTCCTTACAGTGTTGCTGTGTTGTCCTGCATCAGACCAGTGGTAGTATCCTGTGCATCAGCCATCAGTCATTCCAGTGACCAGGCAGTCACAGTGGTATACACTGCTGCTATATGTCCACTGCCACAGTATAATAATAATAATAATAATAATAACAACAAGTCCAGTACAGAGTTGCTGTATTGTCCTGCATTAGACCAGTGGTAATGTCCTGTGCATCAGCCATCAGTCATTCCAGTGACCATGAAGTCACAGTGCTATATGTTGCTGCTATATGTCCACTGCTACAGTATAATAATAATAATAATAATAATAATACTAATACAGGTTGAGTATCCCTTATCCAAAATGCTTGGGACCGGAAGACTTTTGGATATTGGATTTTTCCGTATTTTGGAATAATTGCATACCATAATGAGATATCATGGTGATGGGACCTAAGTGTATGCACAGAATGCATGTATGTTTCATATACACCTTATACACACATCTTGCAGGTAATTTTAGCCAATATTTTTAATAACTTTGTGCATTAAACACAGTGTGTATACATTCACAAAATTCATTTATGTTTCATATACAACTTGTACACACAGCCTGAAGGTCATTTAATACAATATTTTTAATAACTTTGTGCATTAAACAAAGTTTGTGGACATTGAGCCATCAGAAAACAAAGGTTTCACTATCTCACTCTCACTAAAAAAAATTCGTAATTCTGAATATTCCGTATTTCGGAATATTTGGATATGGGATACTCAACCTGTAATAATAATAATAATAATAATAATAATAATACAAATAATAATAATAATAATAATAATAATAACAACAAGTCCTTTACAGTGTTTCTGTGTTGTCCTGCATCAGACCAGTGGTAGTGTTATGTGCATCAGCCATCAGTCATTCCAGTGACCAGGCAGTCACAGTGGTATACGCTGCTGCTATATGTTCACTACTACAGTATAATAATAATAATAATAATAATAATAACAACAACAAGTTCCTTACAGTGTTGCTATGTTGTCCTGCATCAGACCAGTGGTAGTGTCCTGTGCATCAGCCATCAGTCATTCCAGTGACCAGGCAGTCACAGTGGTATACGCTGCTGCTATATGTCCACTGCTACAGTATAATAATAATAATAATAATAATAATAACAAGTCCCTTAGAGTGTTGCTGTGTTGTCCTGCATCAGACCAGTGGTAGTGTCCTGTGCATCAGCCATCAGTCATTCCTGTGCTGCATATTGTGTTATATATCTCCAGAAAAATAATGGAGAACAAAAATTTGAAGGATAAAATAGGGAAAGATAAAGAACCACTTCCTCCTAGTGCTGAAGCTGCTGCCACTAGCCATGACATAGACGATGAAATGCCATGAACGTCGTCTGCCAAGGCAGAAGCCTAATGTGATAGTAGAGGTCATGTAAAATCCAAAAAGCCAAAGTTCAGTAAAAAGACCCAAATTTAAATCGTCTGAGGAGATACGTAAACTTGCCAATATGGCATTTATGACACGGAGTGGCAAGGGACGGCTGAGTCCCTGGCCTATGTTCATGACTAGTGGTTCAGCTTCACATGACGATGGAAGCCCTCATCCTCCCACTACAAAAAATTCAAAGAGTTAAGCTGGAAAAAGCACAGAAAAGAACTGTGTGTTCTGAGATGGTATCACAAATCCCCAAGGAGAGTCCAAGTGTGTCGGCGGTTGCGATGCCTGACCTTCCCAACACTGAACAGGAAGAGGTGGCTCCTTCCACCATTTGCATGCCCCCTGCAAGTGCTGGAAGGAGCACCCACAGTCCAGTTCCTGATATTTAAATTGAAGATGTCACTGTTGAAGTACACCAGGATGAGGCTATGGGTGTTGATGGCACTGAGGAGGAAGTTGACGATGAGGATTCTGATGGTGATGTGGTTTGTTTAAATGAGGCACCGGGAGAGACACCTGTTGTCCGTGGGATGAAGCCCATTGTGATACCTGGGCAAACTACCAAAAAAGCCACCTCTTCGTGTGGAATTATTTCTCCACAAATCCTGACAACAGGTGTCAAGCCATCTGTTGCCTCTGTCAATCAGTAATAAGTAGGGGTAAGGATGTTAACCACCTAGGAACATCCTCCCTTATATGTCACCTGCAGCACATTCATTATAAGTCAGTGTCAAGTTGTGAAACTTTGGGTAAGAGCGTAAGCAGTCCACTGACACCTAAATCCCTTCTATCTCCTGTACCCAAGCTTCTGCAAGCCACACCACCAACTCCCTCAACGTCAACTTCCTCCTCATCCATGAACGTCAGTAGTCCTGCAGGCCATGTCACTGTCAAGACTGAGGAGTCCTCTCCTAACCGGGATTCCACGGGAGGATCCTTGAGTGGTACGCCTACTGCTGCTGTTGCTGCTGGGAATTGATCATCATCCCAGAGGGGAAGTCAGAAGACCACTTGTACTACTTCAACTAAGCAATTCACTGTCCAACAGTCCTTTGTGAGGAAGATGAAAAATTACAGCAGTCATCCTGTTGCAAAGCGGTTAACTGAGGCCTTGACAATTCTGTTGGTGTAAGACTTGCGTCCGGTATCCGCCATTAGTGTCATGGGACTTAGACAATCGATGGAGGTATTGTGTCCCCGGTATCAAATCCCATTTAGGTTCCACTTCACTAGGCAGGCGATACCGAGAATGTACAAAGACGTCAGAAAAAGTGTCACCAGTGTTCTTCAAAATGCAGTTGTATCCAGTGTCCACTTAACCACGGACATGTGGACAAGTGGAACAGGTCAGACTAAGGACTATATGACTGTGACGGCCCACTGGGTAGATGTATGGCCTCCCGCAGCAACAACAGCAGCGGCAACAGTAGCAGCATCTCGCAAACGCCAACTCGTTCCTAGGCAGGCTTTCCGTAAGAGACACACAGCTGACAACCTCTTACAGAAACTGAGGGACATCATCACAGAATGGCTTCCCCAATTAGACTCTCCTGGGGATTTGTTATATCGGACAACGCCACCAATATTGTGCGTGCATTACATCTGGGCAAATTCCAGCACTTCCCATGTTTTGCACATACAATTAATTTGGTGGTTTAGAATTTTTTGAAAAATGACGGGTGTACAGGAGATGTTGTCGGTGGCCAAAAAAATTGCGGGCCACTCTCGACATTCTGCCACCTTGTGCAGAAGACTGGAGCCTCAGCAAACACTCCTGAACCTGCCCTGCCATCAACTGAAGCAAGAGGTGGTAACGAGGTGGAATTCAACACTCTATATGCTTTAGAGGATGGAGGAGCAGTAAAAGGCCATTAAAGCCTATACATCCACCTACGATATAGGCAAAGGAGGGGGAATGCACCTGACTCAAGCGCAGTGGAGAATGATTTGCATCTTGTGCAAGGTTCTCCAACCCTTCGAACTTGCCACATGTGAAGTCAGTTCAGACATTGTCAGCTTGAGTCAGGTCATTCCCCTCATCAGGCTTTTGCAGAAGCAGCTGGAGAAATTGAAGGAGGAGCTAAGATGGAGCGATTCCGCAAAAGTATGTGGGACTTGTGGATCCCTTCATTCACTTATCAAAAAAAGGCCCCAATTTATATTGATTGGTTTCCTGAAAATTCCAGTGGAAAAAAGACCATCTTGGATCTTTATAGAGACATCTAAAAAAGTTAATAGTATAAAAATTGTAGGTGCATATAAATCGTATGGAGCCCAGTAGCTGATAAAGTTTCACAACAAATTTGATAAGTGCAGTCTTGCTCACGGTCCACACTATAAACAGGTCATCAATATATCTAACATAAAATGTAATAAATTAAGAAAAAAGCTGGATCCATCATCATTTTAATTTTTTCATATGCAAACATAAATAGGTTTGCATACAATTGGGCCATTTCTGACCCCATCGTGGTCCTCTTTAGATGCAAAAAAATAATAATTATCAAATAAAAAGTAATTTTGTGCAAAATAACTTCTGACAATAATAAACAAAAATTCAAGCAGTGGACCCTTGTAGTGAGGACTGCAACCAAGCACCTCCCTGACAGCTTGCATACCATCTGAATGTGCAATGTTTGGGTATAAACTGGTTACATCAAGTGTCACCAGAATACAGTCAGGAGATTGCTGATACATGGCATTAAGTTTACATAGAAAATGTGTGGTATCTTTAATAGGTTATGGTGTATTCTGAACCACTGGCTGTAAAAGTAGTCCAAATATTGGGACAGCATTTGATTAAGGGAGCCACATGATGAAATGCTCAACTTCTCTAGTAGACAAATCAAAGATTTGTGGAGTTTCAGTAAAATACTGTATATAAAAGTGGAATCTTAGGGAATTCCTTAGTTAAGAAATCTGTAGTAGAGCCATCTATCCAGTTCTTTCTCAAACTGGATAATCGAATCGATCTCCTTATGTAGCTCTGAGTAGGGTCATATAGTAAATGTTTGTAATATGTCTTATCAGATAGTTGGTGTACCATCTCTTCCACATAATCTGAGTGATTTATGACCACAATCCCCTTCCACATTATATGAGTGATTGATGACCACAATCCCCCCTTATCAGCTGGGTTGATGATGATCTCAGAATTGTCGCATAAAGACTTAGCAGCAATTCTCTCTTCACTAGACATGTTTGAGTATTACATTTTAGCTGTGTAGACTTGAGGAAAAGCCACGGTTTACACAAGACGCATAAATGTCTCTATTGAAGGGTTGTTAGAGGGGGGATTGAATGTGCTCTTAGTTTTAAATGGGGAAACAGAAATATCACAGTACCTCTTTTGGAAAAATAATCCTTATGCCTTAGATCAGGGGTCAGGGAACTAAAATATATTTAGATACGCCAATGTTACCCCCTTGATTTGAAAGGAAGGCAATCATATATTATTGTGCATATATAATTGTTATCATTGTTTATATGGAGTTTATGAGATACTGTGTGTATGTGTATATATATATATAGATAGATAGATAGATAGATAGATAGATAGATAGATAGATAGATAGAATTATTATTATTTTATTTTTTTATTATTTTCGCCAATTATTTTTTGGCAATGAATGGGTTAATTAACACTTTCTTCCCAAAACACCAGAATGACTGTAGGAAAGATTGATGGGGGGGGGGGGAAGGGGGGACACGACTTTTAGGAGACAGATGGTCACATCCTCACCTCAGTAATGTCAACGGGAATTTCCCACTATTATGTGGGCCACTGTCTGATCCTGCGGATCCAAGTTCTGTGTGTGGGTTGGCGGGCAGGAAGACTGGACAGCACAGGATGGGCGGGCGTGAGGGAGCGCGGTGTGACATCAGCACATCACACTGCGGCCAGGAATACAGCATAGGGCAGCCAGGAGCACATGTGCAGGGCAGGCAGGATGGAGCACAGTGTGACGTCAGCACGTCACATCGCAAGCTGGCCGGTGCTGGATGGGGCTCTGTCTCTGCAGCGCCACCGTCCATTACCCCCAGGAATTTCATTTTTACCCCATTTGGGGTACTTTACCCCTGTTCCCCGACCACTGCCTTAGATGCTTATAAAATCTGTAAAGCTCAGTCTCACAGTCAAAAAAATGACTCTGCCTGTATGTCTAAATGAAAGACAGACCCATGCATAGTACTGCTGACACAGAGGGTGTCAGGGTGTGCTTAGATAAACTGAATACAACTACCTCCTTGTTCACAAAAGATATACACCTGGCACTATTATCCTCAACGTTATCAGCAGCTAGTCTCGGGGATTAAGTTCCAATTGCCCCAAATTTGAACACAGAAAAAAAGAAGAGTATGAGACAGCGCTTCTTACTTTGATAGGCTTTTATAAAATAAAACACAATAAATTACAATAACACATATAAATACCGGCCAGTATTTTTAAAAATATATTATATTCCACAATATATATAAAACAGTATCACTTAGCCACTTAGGGAGCTGCCAATTCCAGCACTCTATTTGCTACAATAAAATTCTAATTTTATATTGTGTAGCCCAGATAAATAAAACAATATTAAAATATAGAGACAAGTGTGAATTATAAATACAAATATGTATATAACTTTAATGATAGTGTGCTATATGATATTGTTATAATGTACATGCATGCATAGATATATTGAACAAGAAAGTATGATTATGCAACGCAGGGAACAGGAGAACTTTCTAGAGCGGGGGTGTCTTGAGGAATGGGACTTTTCACTGCTGGGAAGGGAGCGTGAGCCAGCAGAAATGGACTACATACGGGACCCGAAGTAACGGCTGAAAAAGACAGTTGGTGCGAGCGGCAGTGCTGAGAGAGAGCACAGCAGCAGCAGCAGCAGCAGCAGATCAGGCGGATAAAGAAAGAGGGATACGTGGAGACACCACCGGCGGTGGTGGTATTGAAGGAGAAGAGAACGGCAGCAGCAGCAGCGGTACAGTGAGGTCAGGTATCTGACAGGTACCCGTAGCAACGCCGCTGCAGAGGAGGTCAGTGAGGTGATTGTGCTCAGTGCCCGTGTCCCTGAACTATACGTCAGATAAGTCAGGACTAGTGTGGAGGAAGAGAGTCGGGGGAGTACTTACATATACACATTGACTGACACTAAAGAGAGAGGTGGAGAAGAGGGGAGGATCAAAGGATAAAGTACATCAATAGGGGACCAGATTATAGTTAATACCTGGTAGCCCAATTCATAGCCCTCTATGCACGGGGACAGGCTGCTAATGGTGATAGCAGTGGAGAAGTAGTTTTGACTCGTATTTGGATATGGCACTCTGAACATTTACATATTGAATGTGATACCATTAGTACAGGGAGACTGAGCGGTATACACACTAGGGATGAGCGGGTTCGGTTCCTCTGAATCCGAACCCGCCCGAACTTCAGCTTTTTTCCACGGGTCCGAGCAGGCTCGGATCCTCCCGCCTTGCTCGGTTAACCCGAGCACGCCCGAACGTCATCATCCCGCTGTCGGATTCTCGCGAGACTCGGATTCTATATAAGGAGCCGCGCGTCGCCGCCATTTTCACATGTGCATTGAGAGTCATAGGGAGAGGAGGTGGCTGGCGTCCTCTCCGTTTAGAGAAGAGAGAGACACAGTATTTTGGGGAGCATTATTAGGAGGAGTACTACTATACTGTATACTACTATACTACTTGCTGAAGTGATATTTATAGAGTCATAGGGAGAGGACGTGGCTGGCGTCCTCTCCGTTTAGAGAAGAGAGAGACACAGTATACTATTTTGGGGAGCATTATTAGGAGGAGTACTACTATACTGTATACTACTATACTACTTGCTGAAGTGATATTTATAGAGTCATAGGGAGAGGACGTGGCTGGCGTCCTCTCCGTTTAGAGAAGAGAGAGACACAGTATTTTGGGGAGCATTATTAGGAGGAGTACTACTATACTGTATACTACTCAGACACAGTATTTTGGGGAGCATTATTAGGAGGAGTACTACTATACTGTATACTACTCTACTACTTGCTGAAGTGATATTTATAGAGTCATAGGGAGAGGACGTGGCTGGCGTCCTCTCCGTTTAGAGAAGAGAGAGACACAGTATTTTGGGGAGCATTATTAGGAGGAGTACTACTATACTGTATACTACTCAGACACAGTATTTTGGGGAGCATTATTAGGAGGAGTACTACTATACTGTATACTACTCTACTACTTGCTGAAGTGATATTTATAGAGTCATAGGGAGAGGACGTGGCTGGCATCCTCTCCGTTTAGAGAAGAGAGAGACACAGTATTTTGGGGAGCATTATTAGGAGGAGTACTACTATACTGTATACTACTCTACTACTTGCTGAAGTGATATTTATAGAGTCATAGGGAGAGGACGTGGCTGGCGTCCTCTCCGTTTAGAGAAGAGAGAGACACAGTATTTTGGGGAGCATTATTAGGAGGAGTACTACTATACTGTATACTACTCTACTACTTGCTGAAGTGATATTTATAGAGTCATAGGGAGAGGACGTGGCTGGCGTCCTCTACGTTTAGAGAAGAGAGAGACACAGTATTTTGGGGAGCATTATTAGGAGGAGTACTACTATACTGTATACTACTCTACTACTTGCTGAAGTGATATTTATAGAGTCATAGGGAAAGGACATGGCTGGCGTCCTCTCCGTTTAGAGAAGAGAGAGACACAGTATTTTGGGGAGCATTATTAGGAGGAGTACTACTATACTGTATACTACTATACTACTTGCTGAAGTGATATTTATAGAGTCATAGGGAGAGGACGTGGCTGGCGTCCTCTCCGTTTAGAGAAGAGAGAGACACAGTATACTATTTTGGGGAGCATTATTAGGAGGAGTACTACTATACTGTATACTACTCTACTACTTGCTGAAGTGATATTTATAGAGTCATAGGGAGAGGACGTGGCTGGCGTCCTCTCCGTTTAGAGAAGAGAGAGACACAGTATTTTGGGGAGCATTATTAGGAGGAGTACTACTATACTGTATACTACTATACTACTTGCTGAAGTGATATTATAGAGTCATAGGGGGAGAGGACGTGGCTGGCGTCCTCTCCGTTTAGAGAAGAGAGAGACACAGTATTTTGGGGAGCATTATTAGGAGGAGTACTACTATACTGTATACTACTCAGACACAGTATTTTGGGGAGCATTATTAGGAGGAGTACTACTATACTGTATACTACTCTACTACTTGCTGAAGTGATATTTATAGAGTCATAGGGAGAGGACGTGGCTGGCGTCCTCTCCGTTTAGAGAAGAGAGAGACACAGTATTTTGGGGAGCATTATTAGGAGGAGTACTACTATACTGTATACTACTCTACTACTTGCTGAAGTGATATTTATAGAGTCATAGGGAGAGGACGTGGCTGGCGTCCTCTCCGTTTAGAGAAGAGAGAGACACAGTATTTTGGTGAGCATTATTAGGAGGAGTACTACTATACTGTATACTACTCTACTACTTGCTGAAGTGATATTTATAGAGTCATAGGGAGAGGACGTGGCTGGCGTCCTCTCCGTTTAGAGAAGAGAGAGACACAGTATTTTGGGGAGCATTATTAGGAGGAGTACTACTATACTGTATACTACTCTACTACTTGCTGAAGTGATATTTATAGAGTCATAGGGAGAGGACGTGGCTGGCGTCCTCTCCGTTTAGAGAAGAGAGAGACACAGTATTTTGGGGAGCATTATTAGGAGGAGTACTACTATACTGTATACTACTCTACTACTTGCTGAAGTGATATTTATAGAGTCATAGGGAGAGGACGTGGCTGGCGTCCTCTCCGTTTAGAGAAGAGAGAGACACAGTATTTTGGGGAGCATTATTAGGAGGAGTACTACTATACTGTATACTACTATACTACTTGCTGAAGTGATATTTATAGAGTCATAGGGAGAGGACGTGGCTGGCGTCCTCTCCGTTTAGAGAAGAGAGAGACACAGTATACTATTTTGGGGAGCATTATTAGGAGGAGTACTACTATACTGTATACTACTCTACTACTTGCTGAAGTGATATTTATAGAGTCATAGGGAGAGGACGTGGCTGGCGTCCTCTCCGTTTAGAGAAGAGAGAGACACAGTATTTTGGGGAGCATTATTAGGAGGAGTACTACTATACTGTATACTACTATACTACTTGCTGAAGTGATATTATAGAGTCATAGGGGGAGAGGACGTGGCTGGCGTCCTCTCCGTTTAGAGAAGAGAGAGACACAGTATTTTGGGGAGCATTATTAGGAGGAGTACTACTATACTGTATACTACTCAGACACAGTATTTTGGGGAGCATTATTAGGAGGAGTACTACTATACTGTATACTACTCTACTACTTGCTGAAGTGATATTTATAGAGTCATAGGGAGAGGACGTGGCTGGCGTCCTCTCCGTTTAGAGAAGAGAGAGACACAGTATTTTGGTGAGCATTATTAGGAGGAGTACTACTATACTGTATACTACTCTACTACTTGCTGAAGTGATATTTATAGAGTCATAGGGAGAGGACGTGGCTGGCGTCCTCTCCGTTTAGAGAAGAGAGAGACACAGTATTTTGGGGAGCATTATTAGGAGGAGTACTACTATACTGTATACTACTATACTACTTGCTGAAGTGATATTTATAGAGTCATAGGGAGAGGACGTGGCTGGCGTCCTCTCCGTTTAGAGAAGAGAGAGACACAGTATACTATTTTGGGGAGCATTATTAGGAGGAGTACTACTATACTGTATACTACTCTACTACTTGCTGAAGTGATATTTATAGAGTCATAGGGAGAGGACGTGGCTGGCGTCCTCTCCGTTTAGAGAAGAGAGAGACACAGTATTTTGGGGAGCATTATTAGGAGGAGTACTACTATACTGTATACTACTATACTACTTGCTGAAGTGATATTATAGAGTCATAGGGGGAGAGGACGTGGCTGGCGTCCTCTCCGTTTAGAGAAGAGAGAGACACAGTATTTTGGGGAGCATTATTAGGAGGAGTACTACTATACTGTATACTACTCAGACACAGTATTTTGGGGAGCATTATTAGGAGGAGTACTACTATACTGTATACTACTCTACTACTTGCTGAAGTGATATTTATAGAGTCATAGGGAGAGGACGTGGCTGGCGTCCTCTCCGTTTAGAGAAGAGAGAGACACAGTATTTTGGGGAGCATTATTAGGAGGAGTACTACTATACTGTATACTACTCTACTACTTGCTGAAGTGATATTTATAGAGTCATAGGGAGAGGACGTGGCTGGCGTCCTCTCCGTTTAGAGAAGAGAGAGACACAGTATTTTGGTGAGCATTATTAGGAGGAGTACTACTATACTGTATACTACTCTACTACTTGCTGAAGTGATATTTATAGAGTCATAGGGAGAGGACGTGGCTGGCGTCCTCTCCGTTTAGAGAAGAGAGAGACACAGTATTTTGGGGAGCATTATTAGGAGGAGTACTACTATACTGTATACTACTCTACTACTTGCTGAAGTGATATTTATAGAGTCATAGGGAGAGGACGTGGCTGGCGTCCTCTCCGTTTAGAGAAGAGAGAGACACAGTATTTTGGGGAGCATTATTAGGAGGAGTACTACTATACTGTATACTACTCTACTACTTGCTGAAGTGATATTTATAGAGTCATAGGGAGAGGACGTGGCAGGCGTCCTCTCCGTTTAGAGAAGAGAGAGACACAGTATTTTGGGGAGCATTATTAGGAGGAGTACTACTATACTGTATACTACTATACTACTTGCTGAAGTGATATTTATAGAGTCATAGGGAGAGGACGTGGCTGGCGTCCTCTCCGTTTAGAGAAGAGAGAGACACAGTATACTATTTTGGGGAGCATTATTAGGAGGAGTACTACTATACTGTATACTACTCTACTACTTGCTGAAGTGATATTTATAGAGTCATAGGGAGAGGACGTGGCTGGCGTCCTCTCCGTTTAGAGAAGAGAGAGACACAGTATTTTGGGGAGCATTATTAGGAGGAGTACTACTATACTGTATACTACTCTACTACTTGCTGAAGTGATATTTATAGAGTCATAGGGAGAGGACGTGGCTGGCGTCCTCTCCGTTTAGAGAAGAGAGAGACACAGTATTTTGGGGAGCATTATTAGGAGGAGTACTACTATACTGTATACTACTATACTACTTGCTGAAGTGATATTATAGAGTCATAGGGGGAGAGGACGTGGCTGGCGTCCTCTCCGTTTAGAGAAGAGAGAGACACAGTATTTTGGGGAGCATTATTAGGAGGAGTACTACTATACTGTATACTACTCAGACACAGTATTTTGGGGAGCATTATTAGGAGGAGTACTACTATACTGTATACTACTCTACTACTTGCTGAAGTGATATTTATAGAGTCATAGGGAGAGGACGTGGCTGGCGTCCTCTCCGTTTAGAGAAGAGAGAGACACAGTATTTTGGTGAGCATTATTAGGAGGAGTACTACTATACTGTATACTACTCTACTACTTGCTGAAGTGATATTTATAGAGTCATAGGGAGAGGACGTGGCTGGCGTCCTCTCCGTTTAGAGAAGAGAGAGACACAGTATTTTGGGGAGCATTATTAGGAGGAGTACTACTATACTGTATACTACTATACTACTTGCTGAAGTGATATTTATAGAGTCATAGGGAGAGGACGTGGCTGGCGTCCTCTCCGTTTAGAGAAGAGAGAGACACAGTATACTATTTTGGGGAGCATTATTAGGAGGAGTACTACTATACTGTATACTACTCTACTACTTGCTGAAGTGATATTTATAGAGTCATAGGGAGAGGACGTGGCTGGCGTCCTCTCCGTTTAGAGAAGAGAGAGACACAGTATTTTGGGGAGCATTATTAGGAGGAGTACTACTATACTGTATACTACTATACTACTTGCTGAAGTGATATTATAGAGTCATAGGGGGAGAGGACGTGGCTGGCGTCCTCTCCGTTTAGAGAAGAGAGAGACACAGTATTTTGGGGAGCATTATTAGGAGGAGTACTACTATACTGTATACTACTCAGACACAGTATTTTGGGGAGCATTATTAGGAGGAGTACTACTATACTGTATACTACTCTACTACTTGCTGAAGTGATATTTATAGAGTCATAGGGAGAGGACGTGGCTGGCGTCCTCTCCGTTTAGAGAAGAGAGAGACACAGTATTTTGGGGAGCATTATTAGGAGGAGTACTACTATACTGTATACTACTCTACTACTTGCTGAAGTGATATTTATAGAGTCATAGGGAGAGGACGTGGCTGGCGTCCTCTCCGTTTAGAGAAGAGAGAGACACAGTATTTTGGTGAGCATTATTAGGAGGAGTACTACTATACTGTATACTACTCTACTACTTGCTGAAGTGATATTTATAGAGTCATAGGGAGAGGACGTGGCTGGCGTCCTCTCCGTTTAGAGAAGAGAGAGACACAGTATTTTGGGGAGCATTATTAGGAGGAGTACTACTATACTGTATACTACTCTACTACTTGCTGAAGTGATATTTATAGAGTCATAGGGAGAGGACGTGGCTGGCGTCCTCTCCGTTTAGAGAAGAGAGAGACACAGTATTTTGGGGAGCATTATTAGGAGGAGTACTACTATACTGTATACTACTATACTACTTGCTGAAGTGATATTATAGAGTCATAGGGGGAGAGGACGTGGCTGGCGTCCTCTCCGTTTAGAGAAGAGAGAGACACAGTATTTTGGGGAGCATTATTAGGAGGAGTACTACTATACTGTATACTACTCAGACACAGTATTTTGGGGAGCATTATTAGGAGGAGTACTACTATACTGTATACTACTCTACTACTTGCTGAAGTGATATTTATAGAGTCATAGGGAGAGGACGTGGCTGGCGTCCTCTCCGTTTAGAGAAGAGAGAGACACAGTATTTTGGGGAGCATTATTAGGAGGAGTACTACTATACTGTATACTACTCTACTACTTGCTGAAGTGATATTTATAGAGTCATAGGGAGAGGACGTGGCTGGCGTCCTCTCCGTTTAGAGAAGAGAGAGACACAGTATTTTGGTGAGCATTATTAGGAGGAGTACTACTATACTGTATACTACTCTACTACTTGCTGAAGTGATATTTATAGAGTCATAGGGAGAGAACGTGGCTGGCGTCCTCTCCGTTTAGAGAAGAGAGAGACACAGTATTTTGGGGAGCATTATTAGGAGGAGTACTACTATACTGTATACTACTCTACTACTTGTTGAAGTGATATTTATAGAGTCATAGGGAGAGGACGTGGCTGGCGTCCTCTCCGTTTAGAGAAGAGAGAGACACAGTATTTTGGGGAGCATTATTAGGAGGAGTACTACTATACTGTATACTACTATACTACTTGCTGAAGTGATATTATAGAGTCATAGGGGGAGAGGACGTGGCTGGCGTCCTCTCCGTTTAGAGAAGAGAGAGACACAGTATTTTGGGGAGCATTATTAGGAGGAGTACTACTATACTGTATACTACTCAGACACAGTATTTTGGGGAGCATTATTAGGAGGAGTACTACTATACTGTATACTACTCTACTACTTGCTGAAGTGATATTTATAGAGTCATAGGGAGAGGACGTGGCTGGCGTCCTCTCCGTTTAGAGAAGAGAGAGACACAGTATTTTGGGGAGCATTATTAGGAGGAGTACTACTATACTGTATACTACTCTACTACTTGCTGAAGTGATATTTATAGAGTCATAGGGAGAGGACGTGGCTGGCGTCCTCTCCGTTTAGAGAAGAGAGAGACACAGTATTTTGGTGAGCATTATTAGGAGGAGTACTACTATACTGTATACTACTCTACTACTTGCTGAAGTGATATTTATAGAGTCATAGGGAGAGGACGTGGCTGGCGTCCTCTCCGTTTAGAGAAGAGAGAGACACAGTATTTTGGGGAGCATTATTAGGAGGAGTACTACTATACTGTATACTACTCTACTACTTGCTGAAGTGATATTTATAGAGTCATAGGGAGAGGACGTGGCTGGCGTCCTCTCCGTTTAGAGAAGAGAGAGACACAGTATTTTGGGGAGCATTATTAGGAGGAGTACTACTATACTGTATACTACTATACTACTTGCTGAAGTGATATTATAGAGTCATAGGGGGAGAGGACGTGGCTGGCGTCCTCTCCGTTTAGAGAAGAGAGAGACACAGTATTTTGGGGAGCATTATTAGGAGGAGTACTACTATACTGTATACTACTCAGACACAGTATTTTGGGGAGCATTATTAGGAGGAGTACTACTATACTGTATACTACTCTACTACTTGCTGAAGTGATATTTATAGAGTCATAGGGAGAGGACGTGGCTGGCGTCCTCTCCGTTTAGAGAAGAGAGAGACACAGTATTTTGGGGAGCATTATTAGGAGGAGTACTACTATACTGTATACTACTCTACTACTTGCTGAAGTGATATTTATAGAGTCATAGGGAGAGGACGTGGCTGGCGTCCTCTCCGTTTAGAGAAGAGAGAGACACAGTATTTTGGTGAGCATTATTAGGAGGAGTACTACTATACTGTATACTACTCTACTACTTGCTGAAGTGATATTTATAGAGTCATAGGGAGAGAACGTGGCTGGCGTCCTCTCCGTTTAGAGAAGAGAGAGACACAGTATTTTGGGGAGCATTATTAGGAGGAGTACTACTATACTGTATACTACTCTACTACTTGTTGAAGTGATATTTATAGAGTCATAGGGAGAGGACGTGGCTGGCGTCCTCTCCGTTTAGAGAAGAGAGAGACACAGTATTTTGGGGAGCATTATTAGGAGGAGTACTACTATACTGTATACTACTATACTACTTGCTGAAGTGATATTATAGAGTCATAGGGGGAGAGGACGTGGCTGGCGTCCTCTCCGTTTAGAGAAGAGAGAGACACAGTATTTTGGGGAGCATTATTAGGAGGAGTACTACTATACTGTATACTACTCAGACACAGTATTTTGGGGATCATTATTAGGAGGAGTACTACTATACTGTATACTACTCTACTACTTGCTGAAGTGATATTTATAGAGTCATAGGGAGAGGACGTGGCTGGCGTCCTCTCCGTTTAGAGAAGAGAGAGACACAGTATTTTGGGGAGCATTATTAGGAGGAGTACTACTATACTGTATACTACTCTACTACTTGCTGAAGTGATATTTATAGAGTCATAGGGAGAGGACGTGGCTGGCGTCCTCTCCGTTTAGAGAAGAGAGATTCAGTATTTTGGGGAGCATTATTAGGAGGAGTACTACTATACTGTATACTACTATACTACTTGCTGAAGTGATATTTATAGATTAGATAGTGTGACTGTAAGTGTATTATCTGACTTGTGGGGGAGACACTGACAGTGGGGAGCAGTTAGAGTCTGAGAGCAGGACTCAGGAGTACATATAACGTACAGTGCACACTTTTGCTGCCAGAGTCAGTGCCACACTGCCATTGTTGTGACCACACTGACCACCAGTATAATAATATATTTTGTGATTGTCTGCTTAGGACTCGGAGTACTAGTTGCAAGTTGCAACGTGACCAGACCACCAGTTTAATAATCAATCACCACCAGTTTAATATATATATAATTGTATATAATATATATATATATATATAATATTGTATACCACCTACCCGTGGTTTTTTTTTTCTTTCTTCTTTGTACATACTACTATAGTATAGTAGCTTACTGTAGCAGTCTGCGGTGCTGCTGAGCTGACAGTGTCCAGCAGGTCCGTCATCAGTCATCATTACCAATACATAAAAAATATATTATCTACCTGTCCGGCTGCAGTACTAGTGATATTATATATACATACATATATATATTGATTTCATCTCATTATCAATCATCCAGTCTATATTAGCAGCAGACACAGTACGGTAGTCCACGGCTGTAGCTACCTCTGTGTCGGCACTCGGCAGTCCATCCATAATTGTATACTAGTATCCATCCATCTCCATTGTTTACCTGAGGTGCCTTTTAGTTGTGCCTATTAAAATATGGAGAACAAAAATGTTGAGGTTCCAAAATTAGGGAAAGATCAAGATCCACTTCCACCTCGTGCTGAAGCTGCTGCCACTAGTCATGGCCGAGACGATGAAATGCCAGCAACGTTGTCTGCCAAGGCCGATGCCCAATGGCATAGTACAGAGCATGTCAAATCCACAACACCAAATATCAGTAAAAAAAGGACTCCAAAACCAAAAATAAAATTGTCGGAGGAGAAGCGTAAACTTGCCAATATGCCATTTACCACACGGAGTGGCAAGGAACGGCTGAGGCCCTGGCCTATGTTCATGGCTAGTGGTTCAGCTTCACAGGAGGATGGAAGCACTCAGCCTCTCGCTAGAAAACTGAAAAGACTCAAGCTGGCAAAAGCACAGCAAAGAACTGTGCGTTCTTCGAAATCCCAAACCCACAAGGAGAGTCCAATTGTGTCGGTTGCGATGCCTGACCTTCCCAACACTGGACGTGAAGAGCATGCGCCTTCCACCATTTGCACGCCCCCTGCAAGTGCTGGAAGGAGCACCCGCAGTCCAGTTCCTGATAGTCAGATTGAAAATGTCAGTGTTGAAGTACACCAGGATGAGGAGGATATGGGTGTTGCTGGCGCTGGGGAGGAAATTGACAAGGAGGATTCTGATGGTGAGGTAGTTTGTTTAAGTCAGGCACCCGGGGAGACACCTGTTGTCCGTGGGAGGAATAGGGCCGTTGACATGCCTGGTGAAAATACCAAAAAAATCAGCTCTTCGGTGTGGAAGTATTTCACCAGAAATGCGGACAACATTTGTCAAGCCGTGTGTTGCCTTTGTCAAGCTGTAATAAGTAGGGGTAAGGACGTTAACCACCTCGGAACATCCTCCCTTATACGTCACCTGCAGCGCATTCATAATAAGTCAGTGACAAGTTCAAAAACTTTGGGTGACAGCGGAAGCAGTCCACTGACCAGTAAATCCCTTCCTCTTGTAACCAAGCTCACGCAAACCACCCCACCACCAACTCCCTCAGTGTCAATTTCCTCCTTCCCCAGGAATGCCAATAGTCCTGCAGGCCATGTCACTGGCAATTCTGACGAGTCCTCTCCTGCCTGGGATTCCTCCGATGCATCCTTGCGTGTAACGCCTACTGCTGCTGGCGCTGCTGTTGTTGCTGCTGGGAGTCGATGGTCATCCCAGAGGGGAAGTCGGAAGACCACTTGTACTACTTCCAGTAAGCAATTGACTGTCCAACAGTCCTTTGCGAGGAAGATGAAATATCACAGCAGTCATCCTGCTGCAAAGCGGATAACTGAGGCCTTGGCTTCCTGGGTGGTGAGAAACGTGGTTCCAGTATCCATCATTACTGCAGAGCCAACTAGAGACTTGTTGGAGGTATTGTGTCCCCGGTACCAAATACCATCTAGGTTCCATTTCTCTAGGCAGGCGATACCGAAAATGTACACAGACCTCAGAAAAAGAGTCACCAGTGTCCTAAAAAATGCAGCTGTACCCAATGTCCACTTAACCACGGACATGTGGACAAGTGGAGCAGGGCAGGGTCAGGACTATATGACTGTGACAGCCCACTGGGTAGATGTATGGACTCCCGCCGCAAGAACAGCAGCGGCGGCACCAGTAGCAGCATCTCGCAAACGACAACTCTTTCCTAGGCAGGCTACGCTTTGTATCACCGGTTTCCAGAATACGCACACAGCTGAAAACCTCTTACGGCAACTGAGGAAGATCATCGCGGAATGGCTTACCCCAATTGGACTCTCCTGTGGATTTGTGGCATCGGACAACGCCAGCAATATTGTGTGTGCATTAAATATGGGCCAATTCCAGCACGTCCCATGTTTTGCACATACCTTGAATTTGGTGGTGCAGAATTTTTTTAAAAACGACAGGGGCGTGCAAGAGATGCTGTCGGTGGCCAGAAGAATTGCGGGACACTTTCGGCGTACAGGCACCACGTACAGAAGACTGGAGCACCACCAAAAACTACTGAACCTGCCCTGCCATCATCTGAAGCAAGAAGTGGTAACGAGGTGGAATTCAACCCTCTATATGCTTCAGAGGTTGGAGGAGCAGCAAAAGGCCATTCAAGCCTATACAATTGAGCACGATATAGGAGGTGGAATGCACCTGTCTCAAGTGCAGTGGAGATTGATTTCAACGTTGTGCAAGGTTCTGCTGCCCTTTGAACTTGCCACACGTGAAGTCAGTTCAGACACTGCCAGCCTGAGTCAGGTCATTCCCCTCATCAGGCTTTTGCAGAAGAAGCTGGAGACATTGAAGGAGGAGCTAACACGGAGCGATTCCGCTAGGCATGTGGGACTTGTGGATGGAGCCCTTAATTCGCTCAACAAGGATTCACGGGTGGTCAATCTGTTGAAATCAGAGCACTACATTTTGGCCACCGTGCTCGATCCTAGATTTAAAGCCTTGGATCTCTCTTTCCTGGGGTTGAAAGACCTGCTGGTGAGAAAATTGTCAAGTCAAGCGGAACGCGACCTGTCAACATCTCCTCCTTCACATTCTCCCGCAACTGGGGGTGCGAGGAAAAGGCTCAGAATTCCGAGCCCACCCGCTGGCGGTGATGCAGGGCAGTCTGGAGCGACTGCTGATGCTGACATCTGGTCCGGACTGAAGGACCTGACAACGATTACGGACATGTCGTCTACTGTCACTGCATATGATTCTCTCACCATTGAAAGAATGGTGGAGGATTATATGAGTGACCGCATCCAAGTAGGCACGTCACACAGTCCGTACTTATACTGGCAGGAAAAAGAGGCAATTTGGAGGCCCTTGCACAAACTGGCTTTATTCTACCTAAGTTGCCCTCCCACAAGTGTGTACTCCGAAAGAGTGTTTAGTGCCGCCGCTCACCTTGTCAGCAATCGGCGTACGAGGTTACATCCAGAAAATGTGGAGAAGATGATGTTCATTAAAATGAATTATAATCAATTACTCCGTGGAGACATTGACCAGCAGCAATTGCCTCCACAAAGTACACAGGGAGCTGAGATGGTGGATTCCAGTGGGGACGAATTGATAATCTGTGAGGAGGGGGATGTACACGGTGATATATCGGAGGATGATGATGAGGTGGACATCTTGCCTCTGTAGAGCCAGTTTGTGCAAGGAGAGATTAATTGCTTCTTTTTTGGTGGGGGTCCAAACCAACCCGTCATTTCAGTCACAGTCGTGTGGCAGACCCTGTCACTGAAATGATGGGTTGGTTAAAGTGTGCATGTCCTGTTTATACAACATAAGGGTGGGTGGGAGGGCCCAAGGACAATTCCATCTTGCACCTCTTTTTTCTTTAATTTTTCTTTGCGTCATGTGCTGTTTGGGAAGGGTTTTTTGGAAGGGACATCCTGCGTGACACTGCAGTGCCACTCCTAGATGGGCCCGGTGTTTGTGTCGGCCACTAGGGTCGCTTATCTTACTCACACAGCTACCTCATTGCGCCTCTTTTTTTCTTTGCGTCATGTGCTGTTTGGGGAGGGTTTTTTGGAAGGGACATCCTGCGTGACACTGCAGTGCCACTCCTAGATGGGCCCGGTGTTTGTGTCGGCCACTAGGGTCGCTTATCTTACTCACACAGCTACCTCATTGCGCCTCTTTTTTTCTTTGCGTCATGTGCTGTTTGGGGAGGGTTTTTTGGAAGGGACATCCTGCGTGACACTGCAGTGACACTCCTAGATGGGCCAGGTGTTTGTGTCGACCACTAGGGTCGCTTATCTTACTCACACAGCTACCTCATTGCGCCTCTTTTTTTCTTTGCGTCATGTGCTGTTTGGGGAGTGTTTTTTGGAAGGGCCATCCTGCGTGACACTGCAGTGACACTCCTAGATGGGCCCGGTGTTTGTGTCGGCCACTAGGGTCGCTTAGCTTAGTCATCCAGCGACCTAGGTGCAAATTTTAGGACTAAAAATAATATTGTGAGGTGTGAGGTATTCAGAATAGACTGAAAATGAGTGTAAATTATGGTTTTTGAGGTTAATAATACTTTGGGATCAAAATGACCCCCAAATTCTATGATTTAAGCTGTTTTTTAGTGTTTTTTGAAAAAAACACCCGAATCCAAAACACACCCGAATCCAACAAAAAAAATTCGGTAAAGTTTTGCCAAAACGCGGTCGAACCCAAAACACGGCCGCGGAACCGAACCCAAAACCCGAAAAATTTCCGGCGCTCATCTCTAATACACACATGCATTACTGGAAGTCATATCAGGAGGAAGAGGACTAAGTCATTTATGAGCTGCAGCCTAAATATACAGATGTTAATAAGTTATTGACTACTCAGAGTAGAAAGAGAGCACTACTCCCTCTCGACTGTTCACAGGTCGATAGGAAAGGGAGCATGATGGACATTAATGCTCAGTGTCAGTGAAACCAACCCCTCAGGGTACAAGGATCTCCCCCCCCCCCCTGCCAGAAATTGTATGGATGGACGAGGGGTGTGCCACTTTAGCAAAACCACTCTCCGAGCTGTGTGAGGTAGAAACACAACGCACCTATATTGATACCGCCTTCTAGCGAATAGACGCCACTATACCCCTGACCCACCAAGTAGTCATTTGACTAAGACAATTTGAACTATATGACCTTGGAAGCCCAGTGGTGAAGTACTCCCTGAAAGAGTGTCCTTAATTGGCCTTAGCGACAAAGTAATCACTTACATCATCTGTCTGCTGACTACAAGAGGTGATCGTTTTGCTTACTAGTGTACCGCAGAGGAAATATCACAGCTATACTACTGGAGATAGTTAAGTTGAGCAGAAGACTGATGGATAATACAAATAAACCAAGACTACCAGGTAAACCAGAACACTGTTAGAGTGTGAACTAATTTACCAGGGCCCCAACAGTGCACTAAATAACTGTGAGTACCCGGGTCACTCGTATATATGGTATTATTATTATTTAGTTTTTTTTGTATTGCATGCAAATCTGTTTGTATAGGCCCATAGAGAGGGATTAGCGGGGAAAACACTACTGCATGTTATTGAGTATTTCATAAGAGTTATTGGTCATATGCTATTCATTTGCAACATAATAAAACCTGTTACACTTACCATCACTGAGTCGAAGTGAAAGAAGGATCCAAAGAACCTAGAGGGAAAAGGAGAGAAAGGTATAAGGTATGCTAGTGTATATAAATAGCACAACATACTGATCATACATACATACATACATACATACACTAGCTAACGGCAAGGCTTACCCAAACAAGCCCGGGTTTACAATTTGGTTTGGGTGGAGGCACAAGATATTCATAGTTATTTTCACTTAACGGTAACCCCCAGATAACTATCAGCTTAGAGAGAAGGGGTTACATTGCAGTTACAGAGATATCCATCTATAGTCTCTGGAGGCAATCAGCTGTAATATGCAAATTAGAGTCCCACTGCAGATATTTCCAAAACAATTCTTTCAGGTACACCATGTAAGTGTACCAATATCAGATCAAATAGGTATTAAGCAGTTCTTTTTAAGCATGCCATGCTCATGCATAGATATTAAAGCGTGTTAGTAGAAAGCAGTTCTTTCAGGCACACTATGCACATGCACCAATATCACTGCTAATTAGTAGAAAAACATCTCTTTTGAGTGCACCATGCAAAGCATCAATAATACCTCTCACAGCTGCTCCTTTTGCTTGTAGCCTTGCCTGTATTTTCAGCCTGCTGTATAGAGTACGTTTTATTCCCCCTTAGCACTGGGGTATTAAAATGGAAATGAGCTGGCCGGCTTCCCAAACAATTGCTGCAGGAGTGTTTTTCCTCTCCTAAGGTGTCCTGTCCATGACAAACGTGTTTCTCCGCCTCCTAATTACCCTCAGTGGCTTCCTCAGTGTCAGTACCTCCTTGTTCCCCTGTGGTTTCTTCCACCTGTTTTTCTTGCATCTGAGGCTCCATCTCCTCTCTCCTGTAGGGTTTTTGTATTTTGGGTCCCCTTGGTCTTGATGCAGGTGTGTACTTTCCCACCTAAAATAGGACCCCTGATGCCATTAGATTGTTCTGAATCATTCTGGGAGGTAGGTGATTCTGCTCTCCTATACAAATATATACACATGTGTGTGCAAGGCACATGTGTGTGTGTGTGTATATATATATATATATATATATGTATACTATATATATATATATATACTGTATATACAGTACATACAGATGAGTCCTGTTGCATCTTTGCCTCCAATGCACTAGTATTGCAGGCTATGGCTCCCAGCACAATGTAGGTTGATAGGAAGGGGGTGGGGGGTCACCTACTAGGATTGGGCAGCGGGGAACTTTACTCCTGCAACCTGTACTTAGACACTGTGTCTGTCCACGCCATTAACGGGAGAGGGTGTACACACGCTTCCGCGAACACTAGTATAACAATAGCCTGATGTTGGTATGCTTTGCCGGGATGTGTAACCACATCACGGCAATATGCCATGCCATGCAGCAATAATAAGCAAAGATTTGTGAGAACATATCTGTATATATAATTTGCACTTGGATAAAACAAACATAAAATAAACAAAATAAGTATTCTTTCTAGCAAAACCAATACAACAAGAATTAGTAGAAAACAGCCTGGTATGCTAATTAACTCTAGCCCTGGCACTGAGGAAGATAAAGAATACCTCCATCCAAAACTAAAATGAAGTGAAATGTGGTCGAGTTAAATAAGTTAAGATAAAAATTAAATTTATGTTTACATTTAGTATCAGATTACCATAAGACAATGTTACAGTGGTGTAGTGTTGTGCAGTCAATATAACAGCTGTTGGATTCCCGGCGTTCAGTAGACTGACACCGGAATTCCAGCAGCTGGTAAAATGCCGATGCATGGAATCCTGACATCAGCATGGTATTCCCAATTGGTTAGTGGGCCCACGCCACCATCCGAGTGGGAATAGAACCTGTGGAAAGCATAGCGGTGATTCCGGCTGACGGGATGCCACCGTCATAGTGACAGCCGACATCTGCCGGGATATCATATTACCCTGTTATAAACACATGAGTGGTAAGTTCATTCAGGATGAAAATACTGTAGACAACCACAGTGTCTAATTGAATCAGTCCAGCCTAAGTAGGGGAGTGGAGTGCTGTGCAGGACTCTTACAAACACATTTAGCAAAATGTCTTAAAAGAAACATTATGTTTTCCTATATCCTCTTCTTAAATTTCAACAAAGCTTTTTTGATTTCTTTGTTTTTAAGACTGTAAATGAAAGGATTTAACATTGGCACTAAAACAGCATACACAAGAGCAAACCACATGTTCTGTTTGGAAGAGTAGCTGGATGTGGGCTGCATATGCAAAGATGTAATTGTCCCATAAAATAGAATAATGCAGGTCAGATGGGAGGAGCAGGTAGAAAAAGCTTTAGCTCGGCCTTTAGCAGATTTTATATTTAGGATTGCTGAAATTATGAAAATATATGAAACTAAAGTAAAAGTAAATGTAAAACATCCCAGTAGTGTTCCTTCAATGTAGTTGAGCATTTCTACTAGAGATACATCACTACAAGAGATCTTTAGTACAGGTGAGACATCACAGAAGAAATGACTGATTCTATGAGATGCACAAAAGGACATCTTAGTTATAAGGACAACATGTCCAATAGGGATTGAAAACCCAACAGTCCACGATGTAACTGAGAGACCAGCACAGTGTCTTATACTCATTTTAGTAATATAATGAAGGGGATGACAGATAGCAACATAGCGGTCATATGCCATGGCTGTAAGCAGGACAACTTCAGTGCAACTCAGTAATACAAATAAGTGGAGCTGAGTTATACATTCCCAGAATGAGATTGAATTATACCTGGTGATGAGCATATATAATAGTTTAGGTATAATATTTGAGGTAAAAGCAATGTCAATGACAGAGAGATTCATTAAGAAGATGTACATAGGAGTATGCAATTGGGGAGTCACCCAAATTGCAGCAATAATGGTGACATTTCCACAGACAACAGAAAGATAGCAAATTAGCAAAATTAACAAAATTAGGTATTGGAGCTTTGGGTCATCAGACAACTCTTCAAATGAAAATTCAGATGTATTAAATGATTCTCCAAATTCCATTTCTGTGTGTAACAAAACAAGAAGCAGTTATTATATTTGACATTTCTTCATAACATATACTATGTATAACAATTTTAATAGATATTTCAAACAGCTAAAAAATAATTTATGTTGGTGAAAGAGGGGCCTGAATCATTTGAAGAACAATTTTTGGGTGTGATTCTTATTTGAGAAACAAGTAAGAAAGAGCAGTTAACTATGTTCCTATACAAATCATGTGGCAATACAAGGGGTGCAAATACATATTGTACAGTATATTTAATTTATTAATATTTTATTTAGTTTCTTATACAGTATTGTGCAGCAAATTGTGTTTATATTTTATTGCATGTGGGGTAAATACTAGAGATGTTCAATGACCCCTGTGTTTTGGATCTGGATTAAGGGGGACATTTACTAAGCAGTAATAATAGTGGAGAAGTGAGCCAGTGGAGAAGTTGCCAATGGCAACCAATCAGCACTAAAGTAAAATCTATACTTTGCATGTTATAAAATGATACAAAGCTACTGATTGGTTGATGGGGCCACTTCTCCACTGGCTTACTTCTCCGCTCCTATCATTGCTTAGTAAATGTCCCCCAAAGTTTTGTGTTTCGGTTGTGGTTTTGCAAAACCACCTCACGTGTTTTTGTTTTGGATCTGTATTTTATTTTAGATGCTAAAACATCTAAAATTGTGTCATTTGTGCCTGTTTCATTCCTACAATATTATTAACCTCAATAGCATTCATTATAAGTCAATTTTGACCACCTCACAGTATTGTTACCAATTTTGGCCAAAGGCTGGTTGGCTGGCTAAACAAAGCAACAGAGCAGAGGGACAAACATATGGCAGATACAATGAGTTGTGCTGAGGGGGGAAGTGAGGGGGCAGTACTCTTTACACAGGCCAGGGCCTGTTGGACGTTTCTGGTGAGGTCCCGTTATACCCTTTCCCCTCTCCCTCTCTAACTCCCTACCCCAATTGCAGAGTCACTTACTGCAGGGAGAGAGAGGACTGTTTGCTGCAGCAGATTCTCTCCCTAGTACAGCATACAGCAGAGGCAGGAGCAGTCAGTCAGTCCTCTCTCCCCTTCCATGATGTGCAGGGGAATGATCGCAATTGCACTCACCCACTGCCGCTTCCTCCTCCCCCTCTGCTGCTGCTGCCACCACTGCCCGTCGCCCACCGCATAAGGCACTGGCGCCTCATCTGTGTTTCTGCAATATCGCCTCACTCCCCCTAAAGCCATGCCTCTCCCATTACTGGGGCCCAGCAAGGTTGTCGGCGCCCCTGTTTAAAATTTATATGTGTAAAAATGTATTGCAAATTAGTAAGGTATTAAACAATAAAAATATCTATTAATAAAAGACTGTCACCAAAGCCCCCCCAAAATACAAGCTATTATGAAAAGTGGTGCAAGATGGACTTGTCCTTGGGCCCTCCCAGTCTTATGTTTTATATTAAAAAGGACATGCACAATTTAACAAACCAAGGGACTGGTTTGTTTGGGCCCACAGAAACCACATTTTTGAAAGGACTAACCATGATCTTTAATGATGAGGTTGATGATGAGGGTGTTGGTGCTGTAGATTGCATGTACTGGTCCAATCTGCTGGTAGCTGACACTGGACTGCATGTTATAGTTTAACAAATTATTATAATTTAGTAAAATACATTTCATTAACTCGCTGCACATGATGTAACATGGAATGGTGCCTAGTTGGTTAACATCCCTACTGCTACTAACTTTGACCTCACAAATGAAGTAGATGCCTTCAGAAATGTTGTCATGATTTGGGTAAAAATAATCCCACACCAAAGAGGTATTTTTTATTATTCTTATGCCTAGGCAATGCAATGACTTTCCTTTTATCATGGGCAAGAACTGATTTTACTGATGGCTGACTAAAACAGAAAACAACCTCATCATCAACATCCTCATGATCAACCTCATTAGCATTAGATAGAAATCTCTCCCAGCACCACAGATATGTAAGCCCTAGAGTGATCCTGCTGATAATGCCCCCAAACAAAAGCCAGCAACAGTTCTCAAACAGACTTAAGGCCAGTACTCACTGGCCGTTGTGGGAGAAATGTGTGCTGAGCGAACCGCTCAGCACACATCTCTCCCACCACTCAGCACAGCGCGATGTATGCTGGGCATGCGGGGGGAGATGAGGGGCCGCTCATTTCACCCAGTGGGTGAAATGAGCGACCTGCTAGATTGGCCTGCATGCAGGCCAATCTAGCACCAGCGATAGCGATGCACGGGACTGCGCATCGCTATCGCTGTGGAGGGTACACACAGAGCGATCGTACGTAAAATCTAAGGAATCTAGTCAGATTGCTTAGATTTTAAGCAGCGATCGCTCCGTCAGTACCCCCCTTTACTCTCCACAGTATTGCTAATGCAGTAAGCCTCTCAATTGCACCAGGAAGCTGTGTAAGTCATCATTGTCAACAGCACCAATGACTGCTGCCCCAGGGCCTCTAGGCTGGCCTGATAATCAGCCAGACAAACAGTGTTAGTCAGTAGGCCAAGGGACCACACACCATAACCTACTGAAATAGGCCCCAAACCCAAATCCTCATGCCAAATGGGACAAAAACTGAGGTCATCCTTAATATCTGAACAAAAATGAATAATATGATGGGGCTGAGTCGCCCCGACCACGGCCCACTCCAACTTCCTACAATAGACATGCCCCATAGAAATAATAAGGCAAAAAAAAATAAAAGAATCCAATAAGGATTGTGCTGCACGCAAATGTCTGAGCTGCAAAGCAAGCCTCAATATGGCCTACAGAAACTACTCTGAGACATTGTCAGCCGGCAAATGACAACAGCCCACAACCGTATCCACATCAATGCCTAAATACAACAAGCATGTACAGGGGCACTCTATCTTATCATGAGCAACATGAACATGCAGAATGCAAAGCAAAGCCTAAGCTGAAAAGAGGACATCTGCACAGACATCACTTACACCCAGACATATATAGTGGCAGATGCTCAATTAGCTTAGTGATATCACTCAGTTGCTTGCAAGGGAGGGGTATTTCTAAGCAAGAAAAAAAGCATTTTGTTTCCCCCAGCACCCTGAATGATACCAGTAACCAGATTTAAATCCCACACAATATTAGAATTCAGAGATCTCGGTTACATATATTTGCGCAAATGTATGAACAAGCACCCAAGCAGCGTCAAGGCCTCTCTGTATATTGGGGGTCCCTAGCACTATATCTAGGTGCAGGGTGCAGTACCCATAAAAAACAGAATAAGCCAGAAAGCCCAGGGCAGCATACCAGTAAAAAAACTAAAGTGTTAATAAATTAGTTTTAGGAAGCCAAAGCTATATACAGAAAGTGAAACAAAAAATTAGATGTAATTAAAATAATGATGAAATAGTGTTAGTAAAGAAATTAGTGAGTGATAAGTGTTAATAGAATGTAAAGGTATGCCACACTAGAGCCATCCAGCCCAGCCAATCCAGAGTCACCGCACTCCACACCTCCATTACCCTAATCTGGGTCTATGACTAGCCAGTAAAGAGCCACGTGAAAATGGCTCCTTACTTAATATATCTAAGCTAAGAGCTACATACCTTAGAGCAACCCCATAATGCTGCATATAGCATATCAGAACCTGCACCTTATCCTAATGCACTCACACCCAGGCCTATGAAAAGAAAATCATCTAGGTAGTGCACAATGCCGACATGACCCATGCCTGCAAAAACACACCAATATAAAAATGAACTGAACTTCTCAAAATAGGCACAGAAAACCAAACACCCCGTAGGCAAACCCTTATAAACATAAAACCACCATCCTATCCGAAAACCCAAATACAGTACCAAAAAGGAATCCGGATGCAATGGCAAGAACTGATAAGCTGACTCGATATCCAACTTATGACTAGACAGGGGGCGATCGGGCACCAGTCAGATTAATGCAGTATTGATACTAGAGAACCAAAAATTGGACAATTAAACACTCCAAAATAGGAAAAAGAAGAAAAAAAACACCTGTTTTTTACTTAAATAGATGACGTTGTCCTAGTTGGTGGTGCGCCCAGAGCCAGAGAGTACATATACTAGGAAAAAGGGAGAAAAAGAAGGCTCTTGTGTGGGCGCACTCTTTAGAAAGAAAGGAAAATTCCTATAACATGTACAAAGAAATACTTAAAACATAATTTTAATGTTGACGTTTATAATGAAATTACCCATATAGCTTATCCATATAAAAGAAAAGTATAATGATAAAGATTTTAAAATGTTCTGGTCTGTTTAATCACAATGTGTGATTGGAATGGTTGTAGACATTTGATCGTCTTACCCCCATTTCCCCTGACCAGTACAGAATATCTGTATTGATGAGACCAAGGAGTGGTCATAAGGATTATTTGATAAGTACGTCCCACTAGGGCTCCTTAAATTCAAAGATAGATAGTCTCCTGCATTCAAAAGGACCTGACTTTCTGACGTAAGCCACAATTATTGGTCGTAGGCCTCAAATATGAAAGAATCTCAAAGAAGTAAGAATTAGTGGTGATACTGCTTTTGGAGTCGCAACTCACATAGGAAGGGAAATGGTCCCTGCTCTGCAACACCGGGTATTCGCAGGAAGTCTCCTCTCCCGGTACTAACCCGGCCCAACGCTGTTTGGCTTCTAAGATCGGACGAGATCGGGCATTGGCCGCATGGTATGATAGTAGAGAATTTATATGACAGTACACCAATGAGAGTGCACATATATAGGAAAATAAGAGAAAGAGAGATACATGGATGAAAGAAATGAGAACAGTTTAGCAAGGAAAGAGATGAATTAGCACAGTACAAATAGGTGGATCTGCTTTCTGCGTTAGACACAGCGCACCAAATCCCACATCTGTGGTATCGTGCTCTGTGAATCCGAGATGAGAGTCCACGAAAAAATAGTAAATTGTGAGCAAGAGGTATGAAATATTTGATTTTGATTAAATTATCAGTGAAGAATTGCCGCAAAGGACTGGTAAGGAATTAAAATAAAGTAAGATTATATATGTCCTCAGAGAAATCCACATAGTATTTTAAACATCAATTTGAGAAATCTCATTAATGATCATCGTACATCCTGAGCTGAGTGTAGAAATTCAGTTGAATTTAACAAAATCAGGTGTGGGGAATCCCACAATCTGAGCCAGGAAAATAATGATATTTTCAATAACAAAAAAAGTACTGAGGATCACAGTGAATTAAATAATCTTATAACAGAATACTGGCCTTTGCTGGTGAAAACTCAGCATACCAGTGTTAATTCTCTGCCAGGTGTTAGCTTAGAAAATCAAAGGAGATGAAAAAAGGATAAGAGAAAGATTTTGTGATATATGTTTTGCTATTAGACAATCGAGCTTATAACAAAAATCTGTATGTGTGCTACACAGGTCTAATCATATATTGTCCAATAAAGCATATTAATGAATGCACATAGAATGTTGCTGTGTGTGCACATTGTACACAGAACAGCAGTGGGCTTAGGGTCACCAAGATTGGAAAGAAGTAGGCAGGTCAGGGCATCGTCAGGTGCCCATGCAGGAGCTAAAGGTTCACTCCATGTGTGACGCCCCCCTCTCCCCCCCCCCCCCCCCCCCCCCCCGTGGAAAACGCGTTTTGCCCTGACGGGCTTGTTCACTTCCAGGTTAGGTGGACAAGAGCCTTCTTTTTCTCCCTTTTTCCTAGTCGATATCCAACTTAGCAAATAAAGTTCATGGACCAAAACCCTGAATAAGACCAAAAGCATCATTAAAAGACTGATTAACAACCCTGCAGGCCGCATCAGGAGTGGCATAATTGACAGAAGCACCCTGTGGATAAGACAAATGTTGAATTAGCTAAAAGTTCCCATAGGTCTTCTTAGGGACAACCCCTAGGGAAGAAATACAAAGATTGGACAGTGGAGCAGTCAGAAACACATCCTGCTTAAACACACCTCAGCATCCACCTTAGTCAGGGCAACATCCATCAACTACCTAGCAGACTTCAAATTCCCTTAGGGACCCTAGCCGCACGCAACCCATCAATCAGCAAACAAATGCCAAAAGTAAAATCCTGCAGGAAGAAAGCTGCATCAACCACATGGGGGTTCCACCCTAACCACTTGGCCAGCTGATGAACGCAAATTGGTGAGCGGGCTATAGCTAGGGTCACAGCGGGATTCTCCCTTCTCTGTAGTCCCAGAGCCATGGTGACAGTTCTTTGCAGGGTGATATCCTCGCTTGCACAGATGCTTAGACAACTGTCTAACAATCTACCTAGCCATCTTGCATGGACATCTCCAGGAACCGAATAAACGTGAACTAGAGCCAGAGCTAGAACTAGAAACATACGCAGAATCAAAGTAGAAAGCAAACCATACTCACCAGCTCCAGACACAGCCAAAACCATAAAAAACATCACTCCACATGGAGGGGCAGCACCTCCAGCCGGAGGGGTAACTTCAATGCCCACATCAGTCCCACCAAACTCACCAACAAACTCACCAAACTCACCAGTCCACCAAACTCAATAACACTGGGAGTACCGGCAACAGCAGGAACAGCTGAAACTAAAGGGACAAGATCAGTAGACATAGCTACTGGAGCACCAGGAAAGCAAGCGAGGGGGGTGGGTGGTGGAAGCAGGTGCAGGGGATCCATAGGGAGTGCGGTTTGTGCAAGGAGAGGAGATAGGGCAGCCAAGAGTGTAGGTGGAGGGGGTAATGGGGAAGGATCAGGGGCCTACAAGCTCGCTGAGGATGAAAGGGTAGAGAAAAGGGCAGAAAACAGCAAAGGGGGTGCAGGAAAATGGGACAAAACTGTGGACCCCTTCAATCCCAAGAGTGGGGGAAGCAATACAAGGGAGAGTGGCCAGTAAAAGCAGAGGGCCAATAAGGAATGAAAATGCCGCCAGGGGGGTGGGGCAAATGATGCAGAAGAAATGTGATCACAGAGGCAGTTGAGTAAACAGAGGGAGCGTACCCAGAGCTCCAAAACATATGGGGTGTAGTAGCAAAAGGAAGTGGGGATAAAGAGGATTGGCACTGTAGCCTAGCCCCAGAAAAACAAAAACACAAGCCATAGTGAAAGCACAACACGTAAGGGAAAAGGGGTGGCAGAGGAACCCCAGCAGCATAGCACTCCCCTTACCAGAAGTGAGGGAGGAAGGCAACCCCCAAGACAAAGATGGCCTGCAGCCTGTGGCAGGAACAAGCCCATTCACAGGAATAGTCACTAAAATGCCCACCAGCCCACCGCTCTAACAGGCAATGGTGACCCCACATCAGGGCCTCCAGGAGACCACAGAGGAGATGCTACATGCGGTATACCCAAGGAGCCACCCACCACCTGCAAACAGAGTGACAGGGCAGCGGGCAGAACATCAGAGGTATAGGTAGGAGCCATGTCTGTGAGCAAAGTAAACCAACTAAAACAGCAGCAGGAGGGCTGCCCTGGTTCACAGCAGCAGGTAGATGCAGACTGATCAATGCAGGAGACACTGAGGCTGTGAGACACGCAGACGCAGTGAGGACCTGGAGCCGGAAGTGACGGGCCCCGGGAGCATGAGCAATATGTGCTTGTGCAGGTCGGAGGGGCATTGGTGCTGAGAGCCGGACGGAACGGCTCTGGTACTGAACCCAGGTGGTACTGTGGCAGAGGTGCTTTGAGTAGGGCTCTTGGGTTTGCATGCAGATGTGTGAGCCAGGGGCCAAGCAAAGCAGGCAGCAAGAGAGAGTGCTGCTGCTTCAAGTGTATGTCTGTGTGTGTGAGCCAGGAACGGACCGGAGCAGGCATCAGGATAGAGTGCTGCTGCGTGTGTGTGAGCCAGGGACTGAGCGGAACAGGCTACAGGTGACTGTGAGAGTGTGATACGGGTGAGAGTGCAGCTACTGAAGTCCTATGTGTGTGTGAGTGCTTGAAAGTAAAGAGGACACGCAAATATCACATCTCTTCAACATTTTTTTTCATATCTCCTTGATTGTATTATCAATTACTGTCTGTTGTTGAATATTGTTCTCTTAACAGCTAGGCTATAGTGCATAGTTTGCATTGTTTTTCTGAAGGTAACAGGGAGTTAGTGTTTATTATCAAAATCGGTGGTGCCGTGATTGAAAATCTCACTCAGTGCACGCCGTGCAAGATGTATGTGCACCTGGAGCAATTGTCCCAGTGTGAATACATCTGCGCGAAGTTTGTGAGTATAGCTGCTCTGGAAGCCCAGGTAACTGATCTAGAGGAAACGACTGAGGGATATTCACAATCTTGAGCAAAGCTTAGATAGAATGGTGGAGGAGTTGCAGGGGGGACACTGGTAGATGAGGACAACCAGGTAGCCAGCTGGGTCACAGTTAGAAGGAAGAAAAAGAAGGTAAGGAATGACATCTCTGAACTACCAACCTCCAATAAAATTTCCAGATTGAACGCCGATTTGGAGGATGGTAGTGAGTAAGTGACGGAGCTGGAGGAGACTGTCCCCTCTAGCAACCGGAGAAGCTGTCCCTCTCTGGCACAGACGGGACAAAAATAAAAGCGAGGTACCCTGTCAGATTGTGGTGGTAGGGGATTCTATTATCAGGAAGGCAGATTGGGAATCTGCTACTGGGACTGTGATCGCTGTACAGTCTGCTGTCTTCCGGGTGTTCGGGTGTGGCACATTGTGGACCGGTTAGAAAGATTGTTGGGAGGGGCTGGGAAAGACCCGGCAGTCTTGGTGCACATTGGCACCAATGACAAAGTTAGTGGTAGGTGGGATGCCCTTAAGAAAGATTATAGAGACTTAGACCAGAAACTAAAGCCAAGGACATCTAAGGTAATAGTCTCTGAAAAATTACCTGTGCCATGCGCTAGCCCAGGGAGGTAGAGGCAGATTAGGGAGGTAAATGAGTGGCTCAGAGACTGGTGTAGGAAAGAGGGGTTTGTGTTCTTGGAACACTGGGCAGACTTCTTAGTCAGGCTCCATCTTTTTTGTCGCAATGGATTGCACCTGAATGAGGAGGGGGCAGCAGTGCTGGGGAGAAAGATGGTTAGAAGGTTGGAGGAGTTTATTAAACTACGTGCCTGGGGGGAGGTTTTAGCTAGAAACTACAGGTCTAGCAGTGAAAATAGTAGGGATGGAGGTAGTGAACAAAATGGGGGTGGAGAATGAGGAAGGGAAAGAGCTACTGGCAAGGGCAAGGGTATTAACATGGGTACTAACAAGGGTATTACCAAAGGTATTGCCAAAACACTAATTTATGATGATTATGGGTCATCATTACTGAATATAGAAAATGATGTCCCTAGCACTAGGGGAAACATTTATCTTAAATGTATGTATATAAATGCTAGAAGCCTTACAGGTAAAAAGAGGGAACTAGAAGTCCTTGCAGCAAGCAAACCGTATGATATTATAGGCATTACTGAAACTTGGTGGGACAAATCTCATGGAGAGACAGATTAAATAAACAGGGTGGAGGGGTATGTCTTTACGTAAAACCATTTTTAAAACCTGATATATAAGATATTCACGAACTGTAAATACTGTTAAGACGTTATGGGTAGAAATTGCATGCGGGGGAGAGGAAACAAAAAAGATAACATTGGGGCTATGCTACAAGCCGCCTGGTATAATGGGTGTGATGAGGAAATGTTACTGAAACAAATTGTAAAAGCAGCAGGAGTAGGAGAAGTAATAGTGATGGAAGATTTTAACTATCCAGAGATAAATTGGACAAATGATTCATGTGATACTGCTAGGGGTAATATCATTTTAAACACACTAAACGATAACTACTTACTTCAACTAATTGAGGAACCAACTAGATACAATGCAGTCTTAGACCTGGTATTAACTAACAATGGGGAATTAGTATCAAATGTTATAGTAGGAGAGCCCATGGGAAACGGCGACCACAATATGGGCACATTCAATATCAGTTTTCATAAGCAGTCCGATATTGGCTCAACTAGGACTCTATACTTTAGCAAAGCCAACTTTGACATGATGAGGGAAGCTTTAAGGGAGATTGAATGGGAAATTTTGTTTAAGGAAAAAATACTACGGAGAAATGGGAGCTATTAAAATCACCGCTCGTTAATAATACTCGCAAATTTATTCCCATGGACAGCAAACAAAGGACTAAAAATTCCAAACCAATGTGGCTTAACAAAAAGATTAAGGAACTAATGGGCAGAAAAGGCGAGCTTTCAAGAAATACAATCAGAAGGTAATGCAGAGTCATTCCAGCACTATAAAGATTGTAACAAAATATGAAAAAAGAAAGTAGAAAGTAGAAACTGAGAAGCTAGCAGCTAGTGAGGAAAACAATTCAACACCCCAATTTGTTTTTAAAATATATCAACAGCAAAAGATTAAAGAAGAGTATAGGCCCTTTAGAGGAAAAGCTGGGAGTCTTAATCAAAAACAATAATGACATAGCGGACAAATGAAATGAGTTTTCTTCATTGATCTTCACAAGAGAGGACCAGATGCTGGGGGATGCAGTCAGTTTACCTCCAATCAAAATCCCGATGTTCTAAATCCCGACACCCATTGACCGATGGTCGAAATCCCGACAAGGTCGAAATACCGACACGGACTAAATACCGACATTTAAAATACCGACAAGGTCAAAATACCGACATGTAAAATGCCGACAGGTCGAAATACCGACACGAGTTTTTCATGTTTTTTTTCCTTGAAACCGACTTGTTCATACTTTACCGTCCCAGTGGACCTGGAGGGGGAATATAATAGTGTGCCAAGCGCAGCGAGGCACCGTGCCCGAAGCATGGCGAGCGCAGCGAGCCATGCGAGGGGACGCGGTACACTTTATATGGTGTCCATGTTGATTTATGTCGACATACACACAAAAAAACATCAAAAAATGCATGTCGGTATTTCGACCTGTCGACATTTTACATGTCGGTATTTTGACCTTGCCGGTATTTTAAATGTCGGTATTTAGTCCGTGTCGGTATTTCGACCTTGTCGGGATTTCGACCATCGGTCAATGGGTGTCGGGATTTAGAACGTCGGGATTTTGATTGGCGGCATTTCATACCCATCCCGATGCTGGGATTAACACACAATCTCAACAAAGATAATGTCCCACTGTTAAGTGCTTATTTAAGTGAGGAGGTAGTCTGTGACCTATTAAAAAAATAAGATTAATAAGTCACCTGGTCCCGACAGAATTCACCCAAGGGTTCTCATGGAGCTTCACTCTGAACTAGCAAGACTGCTATTTTTGATCTTCAATGACTCACTTACATCAGGCAAAGTTCCAAAAGACTGGTGTATAGCAGAAGTAGTGCCAATATTAAAAAAGGGAAGTCAAGCTGAACCAGGTAATTATAGACCAGTTAGTCTTACATCTATAGTGGGGAAAATACTGGAATGTATTCTAAGGGATAGTATGCAGAAGTTCATTGAAGCCAATAAGGTTATTAATAGGAACCAACATGGATTTGTGAAGGATAGATCATGCCAACCAAACTGACTAGGCTTTTATGAAACAGTTAGTGTGAACCTTGAGCAGGGTAAGGAGGTGGATGTAATCTTTTTAGGCTTTGCTAAAGCTTTTGACACAGAACCACATATGAGACTTATCCATCAGTTACAAGTACTAGGGTTGTGGAGCACAATATGCACTTGGGTCAGAAATGTGTTTGATAATAAGGAGCAGCATGTTGTAGTAAATGGATATTTTTCAAATTGGACTGAAGTACTAAGTGATGTGCCACAAGGGTCTGTACTTAGACCACTATTGTTCAACATTTTCATTAACAATCTAGCAGTATATCTAGAGACCATGGTGTCAATTTTTGCAGACCATACATAATTGTGTAAGGTTATAAATTTGATTGGTGACACTGAGTCTCTTCAGAATGACTTAAACTAGAAGCATGGGCAGCAAAATGGAGAATTAGCTTCAATATAGGTAATGCACTTTGGTAGCAAGAACAGAAATAACACCTACATACTAAATGGGGTAAAATTAGAGGATTCTGTACTGGAAAAAGACTTAGGTGTTCACATAGATAGCAAACTAAGCAGCAGTACCCAGAGTAGGATTGCAGCAAAGAAGGCTAACAAGGTATTAGCATGTATATAGCGGGGATTGAAGGGATAAGAGTGTTATATTCCCATTATATAAATCCCTACTGAGGCCACATCTTGAATACTGTGCACAATTTTGGGCACCATACTACAAAAAGGTGAGCAAACTGATTAGGAGGATGGAGACACTGGAATACAAGGAAAGGCTTGCAATGCTAGACATGTTCACACTGGAAAAAAGGAGACTAAGAGGGGACATGATCAACATTTACATATATATAAGGGGACAATGCACAGATCTTGGGGGGATCTGTTTTTGGTAAGATCAACACAGAGGACACGTGGACACCTGCTTAGGTTAGAGGAGAGGAGATTTCAAACAAAGAAGCAAAAAGGTTTTTTCACAGTAAGGACAATACGAGTTTGGAATTTCCTGCCTGAGAGAGTAGTAATGGTGGACTCGGTAAACACTGTTAAGACTGGGCTAGATAAATTTCTAATGGATAAGGACATACAAGTTTATGGTGCGTAGTCACGCACTATGTTTATTAAAAAAGAGGAATAAGGAATAAACACAATGGCCGACATTAGCAACAAACAAAATTACTCCTAAAAAATAGTACAGCGTAGGAGATCACATATAGGTTGAACTCGATGGACAAATTGTCTTTTTTCAACTTCAGAAACTATGTTACTATGTTATGTTACTACAAAGGCCACTACTGACTGCACCGCTGCAGGGGGAGAGGACAGGGGACAGGACAGAGAGCCACTGCCAGGCCACCTGTGATGAGGGAAAGAAGGAGAGAAATGGGGCATTGCTAAAAAAAAAAAGAAAAGCAGGGGAGATGGACCCCTCTGTAAATCTAAGGACCGAGTGGTTACAAGAAAGTACAAAGGGGGAAAACCAAAAGGGAAATGTAGACAGGAACAATAGAGACAAAGACAGACAAGGGGGAGAGAAAATAAAAAAACATGTATAGTAATACTCATCATGTAGCCCACAAATGCTGGAAATCTTTACAATGTGTTCACAGGAAAACAGTTGAACACAGCCTTTTCAAATCTAAATCTCTCTGCAAATTTTTAATCTGCATGGTTTTACCAAGGTGCATGGTTGCTTGCTCTTTTTTACTTTATTACCAAATCATAATCAACCCCACAATGCAATGAAGAAGTTTACTATATGACAATCAGTCTGCACATTCTACTGACAGAAGGCTGCCAAGGGGGGTCAAGCCGAGTTTGTTGCTAGCTGCATTTCTTCGCAGCACAGCGATCAGGCTGCATAATGGCAGTTCTGCGCATGGGTATGTGGCGCAATACGCACGCGCGATTTACAGGCACAATGAACGATGTAGTTTTGCACAGGGTCTAGCGATGCATTTCAGTCGCACTGCTTGCTGCAGAGTTATTGACATGAAGTGGGCATTTCTGGGTGGCAACTGCCCGTTTTCAGGGAGTGTGTGGAAAAACGCAGGTGTGCCAGGAAAAACGCAGGCGTGGCTGGGCGAACTCTGGGCGGGTTTGTGACGTCAAATCCGGAACTGAACAGTTTGAAGTGATCGCAAGCACTGAGTAGGTTTTGAGCTACTCTGAAGCTACACAAAAATTGCGATGCAACCGTTCGCACTTCTGCTAAGCTAAAATACACTCCCAGTTGGAGGCGGCATAGCGTTTGCACGGCTGCTAAAAACTGCTAGCAAGCGATCAACTCGGAATGAACCCCACTAATCCTGAAGGGAGTTTAACACTGACATTAAAATGGGTTTGGTCTGATGACATTACAGAGGTGTGTTTTACACATATTGTTCTATGAACAGTTGTTTTGGCCAATGGGTTCATTTTGAGAGAGGAGATTAGGGGTGAGTAGTTTTCACAATTATTTCTGGCAGTGATTTGGCCTGGTATCTGTTTGATCTTCTCACTCTCCATTCATTCCTCATGTTTTGCTTTATTTTAGGATTTGCTGTGGTCATCTGTATATATATATTCACAATATACAAATACTTGTGGTATATCCTGCAAATATTAATTGATAAATAGGCCCCTAAACATAATACCTAAGCCATATAGTTAAAATATGGAATAAACATAAAAAGTACAGCACATGGATGAAGCTTAAAAAAGATAACACGAGATGGGAGCAGCCATAATACAGAATTAAGAGAGAGTGTTGCTCCTGAGATCTTACAAACTAATTGGAGGTGGTAAAAATATTTTGGAAGTACTATTTATTATATTGGACTTGAATCATAAGTAACAACTTACTAACAGATTATGACTGAATCTGAGTCCTTGGGGTAAATTTACTAAAGTGGGAGATTTTTTAGAACTGGTGATATTGCCCATATCAACCAATCAGATTATATCTATTATCTGCTAGAAGCAGCTAAATAAATGGTAAGTGTTATGATTCCAGCACTCCTGACCAGAGGAGATCTTATGACAACGACCAGAGCGCTGGAATGGAATGCAGGTAACGGGAGCAGGAAAGACTAGTTGCCCCTGGCGCCCTAACTCTATTGTCTCACCCATGCTATCGGAAATCCCCTGCAAGACTATGGTTTCTTGAGCCCCTGGCAGCCACGTTTGAAGGGCGGATTATGTCTGCCCAACTCCGGTGCCCCCCGGTCTTAGTGAGAGACAAAGGGAAATCCGAGGCAGGATGATAACAAGAGGACCTCTGACTGACAACAGGCCAGGGGCAACAAGCTAACTAACAAAACCTGAAGTATGTGCGGAAACCCGCCAGGGAAAAGGACAACCAAAATCCACTTGTCCAATACTCCTACCCAGCACCGCTGGATACCAGAGTGGACCTGTGGAAGCGGAACCCTCCGCAAAATGCTCCAAAACACAAATAATAAATAACAAAGCGGTCAAGCCGCAACACACGGCAAAGCCGCGACTCACGAACACCACTGGATGTTATACGTGATTAGTCAGGACTCCAGGAACAAGATGACTACTTCCGAGTACAGGACTTCTGAATACTGGAATGACCGGATACAGCAAGACTGGAAACAGACCCTCAGCAAACAGAGACAGCATGCAGGAAGCTATTACCGGCGTCTGTGAGAAGCCCTGAGAGTGCATATAAACAGGAGTCCTCCAATCAGCTGCTGACAGGGCTGATTACATGAATGCCGTGCAGCTGCCTTGCTGCACGGCCAGGAAACATGTGCACAATCATTTTAGATGGACCCAGCAACGGGGAACGCGGTCCGCCAGTGGCGTCCCAGTTGCTAGGGTCCATGCGGCTCAATGCGCCCGGCGTTGCCAGGGAGCCGGCGGCTGTACGCGTACGGCGTCCCTGGTTTCTAGGCGCCGGGCCGCACCGACGAGCGGACCCCGGCGCCTAACAGTACCCCCCCCTTGAGGAGGGGTCAAGGAACCCCTAAAGCCGGGCTTCCAAGGAAATTCACGAAAAAATGCCCTCTTGAGCCTTGGGGCATGAAGATCCTTATCCAGGACCCAAGACCTTTCCTCTGGACCATAACCTCTCCAGTGAACCAGAAAATAAAGCCGGCCCCTGGACAACTTGGAATCGAGAACCTTCTCCACCAGGAACTCCTGTTGTCCCTGTACGTCCACTGGAGATCTTCCCTGAGAGATCTTCCGAGGAAATTTACTGGAAGAAATGTATGGCTTCAACAGGGAGCAATGAAACGTATTACCAATCCGAAGAGATCTTGGTAAACGTAACCGGAAAGCAACTGGGTTAACTTTTTTAATAATATGAAATGGTCCAATAAATTTGGGTCCCAACCTAGCTGAAGATTGTCGAAGTCTAATGTTACGAGTTGACAACCATACCCTATCTCCCACCTTAAAATTGCAAGGACGTCGGAGCCGGTCAGAAAATTTTTTCTCTCGAAAGCCCGCTTTTCTGAGAGCAAGGTGCACTTTTTTCCAAATGGCTCTGAGATGGGAGGTTAAGGTTAGCGAGGAAACTGAGGAATGTTGAAAAAAAGAATTAGCTCTGGGGTGAAAACCAAAAACTGAAAAGAATGGAGACACGTTGGTGGAGGAATGACAAGAATTATTGTAAGCAAACTCCGCCAATGGAAGAAACTCGGACCAATCATTCTGGAGTTTGGCTGAGTACAAACGCAAATACTGTTTCAATGATTGGTTAACTCGCTCGGTTTGCCCGTTGGACTGTGGGTGGTAACCGGATGTTAATGACAATCTCATCTTTAATGAAGCACAAAAACATTTCCAGAATTGTGCAATGAATTGTGGACCCCGATCAGAAACAATATCAGTGGGCAACCCATGAAGTCTGAAAACATGGCGGAGTAACAAAACTGCCAATCCTTGGGCAGATGGCAGTCGGGGAAGGGCAATGAAATGAGCCATCTTGCTAAAACGGTCCACTACCACCCAAATGACTCTGCATCCAGCTGAAAGGGGAAGGTCTACCACAAAATCCATGGAAATATGAGACCATGGCCTGAGAGGGACATTTAAGGGCATAAGTTGCCCGATAGGCAAGGAACGGGGAACCTTATGCTGTGCACAAACCTGACATGAAAAAACAAACTCCTTAACGTCTTTAGAAAGACCAGGCCACCATACTGAGCGGGAGACTAACTCCAATGTCTTAGAGATCCCTGGATGACCGGAAACTTTGTTATCATGGAATTCAGTCAAAACAGTAGCTCTCAAGAACTCAGGGATGTAAAGACGACCAGCAGGAGTATTTCCAGGAGCTTGGTGTTGAAGCTGTTTTAACTGGGTAAATAAATCTTGTGTAAGGCCTGCCCAAATGACTGAAGATGGAAGTATGGGAGTAACAGGACTGTTATCATGAACCGGAAGAAAACTGCGTGACAGAGCATCTGCCTTGGTATTCTTGGAACCTGGCCTGAAAGTTATAATAAATTTGAAACGAGTAAAGAACAAAGCCCAACGAGCCTGCCGGGCATTCAGCTGCTTAGCTGATTCGATGTATTGCAGATTCTTATGGTCAGTCAATACTGAAATAGTATGTGTTGCTCCCTCCAGCCAATGCCTCCACTCCTCGAAAGCCCATTTTATTGCCAGTAATTCCCGGTTACCAACGTCATAGTTGGATTCAGCGGAGGAGAATTTCCTGGACATAAAGGCACAAGGGTGTAGTTCCAGAGACTCCGGATCCTTTTGAGATAGTATTGCTCCCACTCCAACCTCCGAGGCATCAACCTCCACAACGAAGGGCAATCCTGGATTGGGATGTCTGAGGACTGGAGCCGAGACAAAAGCTTGTTTCAAGGCCCGAAAGGACAACTCCGCTTCACGCGACCAGTTGGTAGGATCCGCTCCTTCCTTTGTCAGGGCCACAATGGGAGCAACCAGGTAGGGAAAAAGAATGAATGAACCTCCTGTAATAATTCGCAAACCCTAAAAAGCGCTGAATTGCTTTTAAATTGGTGGGTTGCGCCTAATTAAGGATGGCCTGGAGCTTCTTTGGTTCCATGAAAAATCCCAGAGGGGAAATAATGTACCCTTAAAAAGATACCTCCGTGACATGAAACTCACATTTTTCCAGTTTGGCATATAGATGATTCTCACGTAACTTTTGAAGAACCTGACGCACCTGGGTAACATGTTGTTCAATAGAGTCAGAATAAATCAGGATGTCGTCTAAGTAAACGACCACGAATCTCCCTAGGAAGTCATGGAGCACATCGTTAATGAGGTCCTGGAAAACTGCTAAAGCGTTAGACAAGCCGAACGGCATCACTAGGTACTCGTAGTGACCCAACTGAGTACTGAAGGCTGTCTTCCACTCATCTCCGGACCTGATTCGGATGAGGTTATACGCTCCTCTTAGGTCAATTTTGGAAAAAAATCACAGCCGAACGCAGCTGATCAAAGAGGACGGAAATCAGCGGCAGAGGATAAGTATTTTTAACTGAGATTTTATTTAGGGCTCTATAGTCAATGCAAGGTCTAAGCGAGCCATCCTTTTTCTCCACAAAGAAGAAGCCTGCACTCAAAGGAGACTTAGATGGCCTAATAAATCCTTTCCCTAGGCTCTCTTTAACATAGTCATTCATGGCCGCAGTTTCTGGCCCGGATAAAGCATATAACCTTCCCTTTGGCAATGCGGCACCAGGAATTAGCTCAATGGCGCAATCATAAGGCCGATGGGGAGGCAGAATGTCTGCATTGCCCTTGGAGAACACATCAGCAAACTCCTGGTACTCCACAGGAATGAGCTTAGGAATGGTAGCAGCTATTCTGACTGGAAACGAAATACATTCCTTATCACAGAAGGTACCCCATTGTGAAATCTCCCCTGACCGCCAATCAATGGTGGGATTGTGAAAGGCCAGCCAAGGGTGACCCAGAACCACTGGAACTGCTGGGCAATGGGTAAGGAAGAACTCGATTTTTTCAGAATGAAGAGCTCCTACCGTAAGTAGTACAAGGGGTGTACAGAGGGAAATAACCCCATTGGACAGTGGACTCCCATCTAAGCCATGCATGGTGACACACCTACCCAAAGATAACTGAGGAATGCCTAAGGCCTTAGCCCAAGTTAAATCCATAAAGTTTCCTGTGGCTCCACTGTCGACAAAAGCCAACACCGAGGAACTGAGGCTGCCAAAGGAAACCTTAGCTGGGACTAAAAGGGAGTTATTCGAGGAGATAAGCTGCAGACCTAGGTGAACCCCCTCACAATTCACCTGGTCAAGGCGTTTCCCGACTTATTCGGACAATTACGAGCAAAATGTCCCTTACCCCCACAGTACAAACAAAGACCAGAGTTTTGCCTTCTGGCTCTCTCTTCAGGAGACAACCGGGAGAGACCCATCTGCATGGGCTCCTCTATGTCCTCAGGGATGAAATATACACATGGAGATGACCTGACCGATGCTCCTTTTTCAGCCTTCCGCTCTCTGAGACGACGATCAATCTTAATAGAAAGCTCCATGAGTTTATCGAGAGTCTCAGGAGCGGGATACTGGAGGAGACTGTCTTTAATAGATTCTGGTAAGCCGAGGCGAAACTGACTGCGCAGGGCTGGGTCATTCCAGCCACAGTCGTTCGACCACCGGCGAAACTCCGTACAATAAACCTCTGCAGGATTCCTACCCTGTCTGAGAGCGCGCAATTGACATTCAGCGGATGCCTCTCTATCAAGGTCATCATATAATAGTCCTAAAGACCCAAAAAAAGCGTCTACTGACAATAACACCGGATCATCTGCTTTTAAGCCAAATGCCCAAGTCTGGGGATCCCCCTGGAGCAAAGAAATAATAATCCCGACCCGCTGAGATTCAGTACCCGAGGAGATCGGTCTTAAACGAAAATAAAGTTTACAGGATTCTTTAAAATTAAAAAACTCTTTTCTATCACCAGAAAAACGGTCAGGCAAATGCATTTTTGGTTCAGGAACTACCCTCGGGGAAGTTCGTAAAAGATCTTCCTGCGACTTCACCCAAAGGGAAAGATCCTGAACCATCTGAGTAAGTTCTTGAATCTGACTGACTAAGAGCTGACCAGGATTTGGTCCTAACCCTGTTGGATTCATGAGGCCGACAATTTCTTACAAAAACTGAATAAGAAAAAATTAAACTCCGTTTAATTTTAAGTTTTGGTATGGCCGGTAATAATGTTATGATTCCAGCACTCCTGACCAGAGGAGATCTTATAATAACGACCAGAGCGCTGGAATGGAATGCAGGTAACGGGAGCAGGAAAGACTAGTTGCCCCTGGCGCCCTAACTCTATTGTCTCACCCGTGCTATCGGAAATCCCCTGCGAGACTATGGTTTCTTGAGCCCCTGGCAGCCACGTTTGAAGGGCGGATTATGTCTGCCCAACTCCGGTGCCCCCCGGTCTTAGTGAGAGACCAAGGGAAATCCAAGGCAGGATGATAACAAGAGGACCTCTGACTGACAACAGGCCAGGGGCAACAAGCTAACTAACAAAACCTGAAGTATGTGCGGAAACCCGCCAGGGAAAAGGACAACCAAAATCCACTTGTCCAATACTCCTACCCAGCACCGCTGGATACTAGAGTGGACCTGTGGAAGCGGAACACTCCGCGAAATGCTCCAAAACACAAATAATAAATAACAAAGCGGTCAAGCCGCAACACACGGCAAAGCCGCGACTCACGAACACCACTGGATGTTATACAGTGATTAGTCAGGACTCCAGGAACAAGATGACTACTTCCGAGTACAGGACTTCTGAATACTGGAATGACCGGATACAGCAAGACTGGAAACAGACCCTCAGCAAACAGAGACAGCATGCAGGAAGCTATTACCGGCATCTGTGAGAAGCCCTGAGAGTGCATATAAACAGGAGTCCTCCAATCAGCTGCTGACAGGGCTGATTACATGAATGCCGTACAGCTGCCTTGCTGCACGGCCAGGAAACATGTGCACAATCATTTTAGATGGACCCAGCAACGGGGAACGCGGTCCGCCAGTGGCGTCCCCGTTGCTAGGGTCCGTGCGGCTCAGTGCGCCCGGCGTCTAGCGTTGCCAGGGAGCCGGCGGCTGTACGTGTACGGCGTCCTTGGTTGCTAGGTGCCGGGCCGCACCGACGAGCGGACCCCGGCGCCTAACAGTAAGTAGAATCTGATTGGTTGCCATGGGCAACATTACCAGTTCTAAAAATCTCCCACCTTAATAAATTTACCCCATGGTTTGGGTTTTCACACCAGGGTTGGATCCGAAAATGAGGTAAAACGGCATCTTCCTGGTGCCGGATGTCACATGTTTTGGATTACACAAAAGTCCCCCTCTTCGTGATTTGGGTGCCATTTTACACAGGACACCAGTGAGTTAAGGTGGTTACACAGTCAGAGGCGTAACTAGGGTCTTTGGCGCCCAGTGCAAGATGGAGAACGGTGTGTCCCCACAAAGAAAACAATATCCATGCTCATGCTTTCAGCAAGAGTGCTTCTGAAAAAGGGGTGTAGTCTACTAGGGAGGGACATGGCTCCACTTTTATGGTGAATAATTGTGTGAAAGAGATAGGCATGGGGATAGGAAGCATGAGGAGAGACAGGGAGAGGAAAGAGAGAGGGGGAAGGCACTGAAAGAGAAAGAGAGCGGGAGAGAGAAGAGAGATGGAGGAAGGACTCTACTGGCAGAGAGATAAAGAGCAAGAGGTAAGATAGAGTAGGGGATTGAGAGAGAGGGGGTGGGGTAAATAGAGAGCAAGAGAGAGGGATGTGTGAAAGGCTTGAGACAGGCATCACTGTGCACCACCTTACCCCCCACCCCAGTACAGGTGCCACTGTGTACACCGCTCTGTCTCCATACCCCTGGTACAAGCAAGACTGTTTTCCCCTTCCCCTTCAAGCAGCACTATGTACTGTACCTCTGGCAGGTCCACTTTCAGCACTGGAAGTATTGGGTCCCCTTTCAGCACTGGTAGCATCTGGCCCACCTCTAACTAGTGCTGCCAGCATTGGGTCCCTCTCGCAGACAGCAGGCCAGCTCCTGGCTACTTGTTTTTGTTCTAGAGTCGATCATGACGTTGAGCCCTGGCAACAGCAGCATCAGAGAAGGGGAGGAAAGGGGAGTAACTGGATCAGCTGGACCGCCTCCTCTGATTCTACTGCACATCCCCATTTATTACGCTGCTGTTCTCCTTTTATTGTAAAAAAAAAGTGCCAGAAAAAGCGGCGTGGGAGTGGTTGCAAGTACGGCATGACCCTGCCATGGCACCCAGGGCACGTGCCTCACTCCCACCCCCTTTGTTACGCCACTATGTACACATATAAAGGTATATCTGTTGTTGATGCATTGGCTTATTAATCTTTCTTCTGTACACTCTGGCAGATGTCATCATGAAATGTTCCAATTCGTCCAGCAATTTACATAATGGGCTGACCTTCTACAGAGCACACACATAAAAGAAATAGTCCCTCTAGTCTTGTATTATGCTCTGCTGCTGTAACAGCATCTGTGTGACATTACCTTGTTTCATTTTTCCAAATAAAAAAAATACTATCTACATTTAGATATACATTAAAATATGATTATATGGTTCACAGATGTGGCTTTGGGACCCTAAGATGGTGACCACTTCAGTGCAGTGCTACCTGGCATTTTTTAGAAATTCCTTCCTGCTGCCCACATCAAGCTATTATATACTGTATGCGCTTGGGTTAGGATACATAAGCATTGCAGTGGTCAAGATGCTGGCAGTCATGTGAACAATGCCTGAATACTGACACCACTCAGGATACCAGCACCGATAAACAGACAATCAACATCCTGAAGGTAAGTATCAGGGTTCAGGTCAGGATTGTGGTGAGATGAGGGATTAAACACTAGGAGGGGCTTAGACCTAAAGATGTAGCCATTCTCTTCTTTGCTGAGATGCAGCATGTCGTAACATGGTTTGCTGCATGTCATGCAATATTGCAACTATTCGTAGCCGACAATCGCTCCATTAATTCCTACAGGAATTAATGGAGTGATCACCGGCTGTGATCATGCTGCGATGTCTTTCTTTCCAACTGATGCATCTTAAGAGATGCAGAGAGCTCTTTGTGAGTAATTTTTCAGCTCAAGGGGCACATGATATGACAATGTTTCCTGCTTCAGTTTCTCCTGCAAGTGCTTGGGAAAAAAATAGCTTTTCTATGAAATCCACTTATGATGAGGATGCTCCAGAGTGAAACAGCATTCTGACATCTGGTCAGGCCTTAAAGAATTGCACAAAATTACTGACACCTCTAACATTACTGAATATGATGCAGTTACCATCAGTAGACTGGTGGGGGATTATTTTAATGATATTGTACAAATTAGCATGTCAGACAGTTCCTTTGAATACTGGGAAGAAAAATAGGCAATTTGGAGCCCCTTGTACAAAGTAGCTTTGCTTTATGTAAACTGCCCACCCTACAGTGTGTGTTCAGAAACAGTGTTTAGCACAGCCGGGATCCTTGTGAGTGATTGGGAGATGAAGCTACTTCCTAAAAATTGGGAAAAACTGATGTTCATAAAATTAACTACAAATTCCAAGAGAACTGTCTTGCTAATTACGTCAAGTACAGAGATTTCTGTAATGGCGGATTCCAGTGGGGATAAGCTAATATTATGTGATGAATTTAACACTGACGGGGGTGAAGAATCAGATGAGGAGAATTGCATCTTCATAGTGTAGAGCTTATTACCATCACAACACTGTTAGTTGCTTTAAACCCATTGGTAGCAAGTTTTTTGGGAACCCAAACAATACAAGCACTTAAGCCAGTAAAGTATCAGTCTCTGTCACTGAACTGCTTGGTTTGTTAAACTGTGCATGTTATTTTTTTTATATACAACATAAGGGTAGGTGGGAGGATCCAAAGTCAATTCAATCTAGCACCACTTATCATTTTATTACAGGCTATATTTATTTATTTTATTTTATTTGGGGGCGGGGTCATTGATAATTCTCTTTTTTGCATAGACAAACATTTTTACTGGTTATTGTTATGATCTATATATTATTTCTATAAGGTTTTTATTGTGAGATATAGTTGTAGAGAATGGATGTATGTAAAAATGTGGTTAAAGTATTAAAATAAAGGTCTTACCATGTTGATGTGCAAGGCAAAGATAAAAATTAGATTAGGGCAATGGGGGTCATTCCAAGTTGTTCGCTCTTTATTTTTTTTCGCAACGGAGCAATTAGTCGCTAATGCGCATGCGCAATGTCCGCAGTGCGACTGCGCCAAGTAAATTTGCTATGCAGTTAGGTATTTTACTCACGGCATTACAAGGTTTTTTCTTCGTTCTGGTGATCGTAATGTGATTGACAGGAAGTGGGTGTTTCTGGGCGTAAACTGGCCGTTTTATGGGTGTGTGTGAAAAAACGCTACCGTTTCTGGGGAAAAAGCGGGAGTGGCTGGAGAAATGGAGGAATGTCTGGGCGAACGCTTGGTGTGTTTGTGACGTCAAACCAGGAACGAAACTGACTGAACTGATCGCAGATGCCGAGTAAGTGTGGAGCTACTCAGAAACTGCTAAGAAGTGTCTATTCGCAATTTTGGTAAACTTTCGTTCGCAATTTTGATAAGCTAAGATTCACTCCCAGTAGGCGGCGGCTTAGCTTGTGCAAAGCTGCTAAAAGCAGCTTGAGAGCGAACAACTCGGAATGAGGGCCAATGTTTCAAGTAGTATAGAGTGGAAAATTTCCCATGTAAAGTCTATGACAGAAGTGTGCGCGTGCAATGTAAACATTTGACACACATCAGAATTTTTAACAATTTTTGTCAGTCAAATTAAGTTTACATTTGTTGCTTGATTTTAGTTTTTTTTTAAAGTAACCACATATTTCAGTGGGTTTCCACTAGTACATTACAAATTTGCTAAACATTTTTACACACAAATAACTGCTCTGTGTTTGTGCTACTGCTCTGTTGCTCTGTTTATCCAGCCAGCATTTGGCCAATATTGGTGAACAATCTTTTGAGCTGTGAAGTGGTAATGTATGTTATTGGGGTTATTGGGGTTAATAATATCATAAGAACAAAAACAGTACATGGTTTTAGTATTTTTTTAGCAAATTAAAAAACTCCAGATCCAAAACAACGCCACCTAAGGGTGTAGGGATGTGTGGGAGTCCACACACATCTCTACTAATGAACCCTCTAGTTTTGGTGTTATTCCCCATCTTATTGTCATGAAATGAAAATACTTTTACAGTACTCTACTGTTGTATAAAAAAGAAGGCATATAGTATCTGTCATAAAAATGCATTAGAAACACAGCATAAAATGTATTTATCTAAATAAATATAAACACCATGAAAATAATCCACATAAGTCAGCACACCTGAAGTAGCAGCAAATTAGTTGACTTTACTCAATTTTAATTTTTAAAAAAATGCATTGTGCAAACATTGAGGTAAACAGCTATGTTGAAAATAAGAGATACTTAGCAGCTCAATGCATAGTGACAAGCGGCATTGAGCTGCTAAGTATCTCTTATTTTCAACATACATTAGCTGTTTACATCAATATTTGCACAATGCACTTTTTAAAAAAATTTAAATTGAGTAAATTCAACTAATTTGCTACTACTTCAGGTGTGCTGGTTTATGTGGATTATTTTCACGGTTTTTATACTTGATTTTTGAGCATGCACCCTAACATAACTATTGGAGGTGTGTGCGTTTCAGTTCATATTGTCTAAATAAATAAATATATATATGTATATATATATATATATATATATATACAAATGCGGGTTGTAGGCGGCACTCATGGTCTTATGTCAGACAAATGACCCGGACACTCCTGGGATCAAAACAATTGTATTGATCCCAGGAGTGTCCGGGTCATTTGTCTGACATAAGACCGTGAGTGCTGCCTACAACCCGCATTTGTATCATACACAGAAGGAGGGCACCGGGCAAGATACTTTGACTGTGATAGCAGGAGTGCTGAGTGTATTTGCTACCATATATATATATATATATATATGCAAACGAGAAATAGGCGGCACTCACGGACTCTTCATCTGACAAAACTCGAGCTGACTCAAGAGATGTGTTTTAACGTTTCGGTTTTAATCCAACCGTCATCAGAAGAACATACATAATAATACAAAAAGCTCTTACCTTTATACATGCTAAAATCACCACGAGTGCCTTGTCCTCGGCGTCCACGCCGGGACCTACTTCCGGTTACGTCATCATACATGGACTCGGTTGTCCTGACAACGCAAAACATCCGGCTAGTGTGACAAACCCATCACCATGACAACTTAAAAACAAAAATGCAGGAAGGAGACTCAGTGAACGCAAAAGCCTCATGCTGATCAAATGTGCAAACCTCTATGTGTATACACAATGTAGTACTCATGTCAAGTTGACATCCACAGAAGGTCAAGATAATAATAAAATTAATGCTACAAAAAGCATGTTAGTGGCAAAGTCTCATTTAAGCCATTGGGTGATACCGTATTTAAACGGTGTATCCACCTGGCTTCTTTTTGTAAAAGGATCCTGTGTCTATCACCCCCTCTTTTAGATACCAATACCTGTTCTAACATCTTATAGCGCAATGTGGCTAATCCGTGCTGATGTGTTTTAAAATGCTTAGCCACTGGCTGGTCAATATTTTTACCCTCTAGGATTTGTTTAATTGCGCTTCTATGCTGGGACATGCGCTCTTTAAATTGACAACTAGTTTTGCCTATGTAAAATAGGCCACATGGACATCTAATACAGTATACTACAAATTTACTAGTGCAGGTGAGAACCTGTTTGATTCTAATTCTTTTGCCTGTATGTGGATGAACCACATAGTCACCCGTCTCTAAATAAAGACAGGTGGTGCATCCTGTACACTTGTAATTGCCTGGTTTTCTCGACAAAAAAGTACTGGTGTCAATAGCAGATAGTTGCGAGATGTCATTATGCACTATCATGTCCCTGATGTTTTTACCCCTCCTATAACTGGGCATGAATCTGGAGGATTTCAGACTACTCAAATCTGAATCGGATTGAATTACCGGCCAGATTCTCTTGGCTGTTTTAGTGAGGAGGTGACTAGAAGTGGTAAAATTTGAAACATATGCCACCACTTTGGGCGAACTTGTTGTGTCAGTGATCTTAGGAATTGGGATCTTAGGTTGGCTCAAAGCCTTAGCCCTGGCTGCTCGAAGCAATTCGTTTTTGTAACCTCGTTCCAAGAATTTCTTGGTCATGAGGTCAATCTGTGCTTTTTCTTCTCCCAAATCGCTGCAAATGCGATGGACACGTAAGAATTGAGAATATGGTAATCCATTTCTCAAAGACTGGGGGTGATGGCTAGAGGACATTAAGAGACTATTCACATCTGTGGGTTTACTATAAATCGACGTTTTAAATTGACCCTCTGAAAAACTAATGTTAACATCCAAAAAATTGATGCTAACAGGCTGGATGTCATAAGTAAATTTGATGGACTCATCACTCAAATTTGCTTCTCTCATCATCTGAATAAAGCCTTCACGTGTGCCTGTCCACAAAATGAATACATCATCGATGTAGCGTGTGTACATGGCTATACAAGATTTAAATTCATCTCTGGAAAAGAAAAGTGATTGTTCCACACCGAACATAAACGAATTCGCATACGCCGGTGCGGCACAAGAACCCATGGCACAGCCACGCACCTGTTTGAAAAACTCATTATTAAACAGAAAATAATTCCTGTGTAAAGTTAAATACAACAATGACATAAAGAAATTAATTTCTGGACCAGTGTAATATGGATTACCATCTATCAAGGATTTGACAGCCGCCAAACCCCGCGCATGGGGAATGCTGGTGTATAAGCTAACAACGTCCGCTGTACACAACCAGCATTCACCTGCGGTCAACTTCACTTCACGTAATTTTTGCAGAAAGGTAGTGGTGTCCTTAAGGTAAGTACCCTGATTCTGGATAACTGGTTGAAGATAATGATCAACATATTTCGCAATATTGGAATATAACGATCCCCTAGCTGCTATGATGGGACGCCCTGGTGGGCAAACTGGGTTTTTATGCAGCTTTGGGATCGTGTAAAACACAGGCACATATGGACAAGAAACCACTAGAGCCTTTTTGGTGGTTTCAGTAATAATACCATCAGTCTCAGCCTGTGATAGAATTAATTTTAATTCACCAGAATATTCAGAAGTAGGGTCCTCTTTTAATCTGCTATACACAGACACATCATCAAGTTGGCGATAAGCCTCTGATTTGTAATCTGCCAAATCCTGAATCACGATGCCCCCTCCCTTGTCGGCAGGACGCACCGTGATATCAGGATAAGTTGACAGATCGCGTAAAGCCAGACGCTGTGCTTTGGTGAGATTTTTAACATTAGTATTAGATGAATTAGAAAAGTTGCCACAACTATCAATGCAGCTTAATAAAGTCCTGGTGAAGACCTTGATAGCTGGATTGCTTGAGTATGGGTCAAAAGCGGACCTGGATCTAATAGGACAATCAGATTGATTGGAGGTCAAATCAGATTTAACATTGAAGAATTCCTTCAAGCGTAGCTGTCTATTAAACCTGCTAAGGTCAATTCTGCTGTCCAGATCATTGTGTTCATTAGTAGGAACAAAATTTAAGCCTTTAGACAGCACGCTTAACTCATCCTCTGTGAAAGATCTTGAAGATAAGTTGTAAATCACTTCTTTGGTTTTGCGCCTTTTGAGCCCTTCCCTTTCACACTGCCCGCCGCGTCTGGTTCTGGCTCTGCGGGTGAATCCCTCCGGGCCCTGGTTTGGACCCCTAAAGGGACCAATGGTGCGGTAGGGCGTCGTCTTGGATTGGCACGGTCAGTTTCACTATTCGAGGTGCCGCTAGAGGTATCAATATCTGAATTTGGGCGGCGGTTTCTTCTGTTAGACCTTGGCCTGGAGAAATTGGGTTTACTGGTGTTGTTAGCCCAAATGTATACCTTATTCTCCAAATAGTCCTTTCTGACTGTGGCAAATTTCTTTGCTTTAAATTTCACCAGATCAGATTTATATTTCTCAACTTGTGTTGCCAATTTCGTGATCCAGTTACCACTGGTGTCTTCAGAGAGGACTGGTAATGTGGTCAATTCCAGATCTTGAATCTTTGTGCGTGTCACTCCTAATTCCCTCGTCGCTTCCTCTATCACTAGAAGGATTAGATCAAAGGATGCTTTATTAAGCACCGCGGCCCATCTGCGGCAAAACTCAGGATTGTAGCGGCCTATGGTGGGGGTGTTCCGTATCCGAAACCCCCTAGGCAGCAGCCGTTCCCGGTAATAGTCCGACAAACAGACCCCGTGGAGATAAAAATCGGTTTCTTTGTTTTTCAATCTTAATAGATGCAGATATAGTTGCTCAGGTGAATCAGCCGCCATGGTGGAAGATAATTTTTCTTTAATGAGTATTCTGTCGGCATCTACGTCAGAGAGTGACAGCAATTCTCCTTGAGGCATGTTGGCTATGCGGAACCCCGAGACTCCCTCTTGTACTGTCTCCATGCTGCAATATCCTCACCGGGATAGATGCTGCAAAATAATTTGCACTAGTGTAGGCAGTGTGGAACAAAACTGCTGGGTGCCCTAATGCTAGATATTGATACCTCTAGCGGCACCTCGAATAGTGAAACTGACCGTGCCAATCCAAGACGACGCCCTACCGCACCATTGGTCCCTTTAGGGGTCCAAACCAGGGCCCGGAGGGATTCACCCGCAGAGCCAGAACCAGACGCGGCGGGCAGTGTGAAAGGGAAGGGCTCAAAAGGCGCAAAACCAAAGAAGTGATTTACAACTTATCTTCAAGATCTTTCACAGAGGATGAGTTAAGCGTGCTGTCTAAAGGCTTAAATTTTGTTCCTACTAATGAACACAATGATCTGGACAGCAGAATTGACCTTAGCAGGTTTAATAGACAGCTACGCTTGAAGGAATTCTTCAATGTTAAATCTGATTTGACCTCCAATCAATCTGATTGTCCTATTAGATCCAGGTCCGCTTTTGACCCATACTCAAGCAATCCAGCTATCAAGGTCTTCACCAGGACTTTATTAAGCTGCATTGATAGTTGTGGCAACTTATCTAATTCATCTAATACTAATGTTAAAAATCTCACCAAAGCACAGCGTCTGGCTTTACGCGATCTGTCAACTTATCCTGATATCACGGTGCGTCCTGCCGACAAGGGAGGGGGCATCGTGATTCAGGATTTGGCAGATTACAAATCAGAGGCTTATCGCCAACTTGATGATGTGTCTGTGTATAGCAGATTAAAAGAGGACCCTACTTCTGAATATTCTGGTGAATTAAAATTAATTCTATCACAGGCTGAGACTGATGGTATTATTACTGAAACCACCAAAAAGGCTCTAGTGGTTTCTTGTCCATATGTGCCTGTGTTTTACACGATCCCAAAGCTGCATAAAAACCCAGTTTGCCCACCAGGGCGTCCCATCATAGCAGCTAGGGGATCGTTATATTCCAATATTGCGAAATATGTTGATCATTATCTTCAACCAGTTATCCAGAATCAGGGTACTTACCTTAAGGACACCACTACCTTTCTGCAAAAATTACGTGAAGTGAAGTTGACCGCAGGTGAATGCTGGTTGTGTACAGCGGACGTTGTTAGCTTATACACCAGCATTCCCCATGCGCGGGGTTTGGCGGCTGTCAAATCCTTGATAGATGGTAATCCATATTACACTGGTCCAGAAATTAATTTCTTTATGTCATTGTTGTATTTAACTTTACACAGGAATTATTTTCTGTTTAATAATGAGTTTTTCAAACAGGTGCGTGGCTGTGCCATGGGTTCTTGTGCCGCACCGGCGTATGCGAATTCGTTTATGTTCGGTGTGGAACAATCACTTTTCTTTTCCAGAGATGAATTTAAATCTTGTATAGCCATGTACACACGCTACATCGATGATGTATTCATTTTGTGGACAGGCACACGTGAAGGCTTTATTCAGATGATGAGAGAAGCAAATTTGAGTGATGAGTCCATCAAATTTACTTATGACATCCAGCCTGTTAGCATCAATTTTTTGGATGTTAACATTAGTTTTTCAGAGGGTCAATTTAAAACGTCGATTTATAGTAAACCCACAGATGTGAATAGTCTCTTAATGTCCTCTAGCCATCACCCCCAGTCTTTGAGAAATGGATTACCATATTCTCAATTCTTACGTGTCCATCGCATTTGCAGCGATTTGGGAGAAGAAAAAGCACAGATGGACCTCATGACCAAGAAATTCTTGGAACGAGGTTACAAAAACGAATTGCTTCGAGCAGCCAGGGCTAAGGCTTTGAGCCAACCTAAGATCCCAATTCCTAAGATCACTGACACAACAAGTTCGCCCAAAGTGGTGGCATATGTTTCAAATTTTACCACTTCTAGTCACCTCCTCACTAAAACAGCCAAGAGAATCTGGCCGGTAATTCAATCCGATTCAGATTTGAGTAGTCTGAAATCCTCCAGATTCATGCCCAGTTATAGGAGGGGTAAAAACATCAGGGACATGATAGTGCATAATGACATCTCGCAACTATCTGCTATTGACACCAGTACTTTTTTGTCGAGAAAACCAGGCAATTACAAGTGTACAGGATGCACCACCTGTCTTTATTTAGAGACGGGTGACTATGTGGTTCATCCACATACAGGCAAAAGAATTAGAATCAAACAGGTTCTCACCTGCACTAGTAAATTTGTAGTATACTGTATTAGATGTCCATGTGGCCTATTTTACATAGGCAAAACTAGTTGTCAATTTAAAGAGCGCATGTCCCAGCATAGAAGCGCAATTAAACAAATCCTAGAGGGTAAAAATATTGACCAGCCAGTGGCTAAGCATTTTAAAACACATCAGCACGGATTAGCCACATTGCGCTATAAGATGTTAGAACAGGTATTGGTATCTAAAAGAGGGGGTGATAGACACAGGATCCTTTTACAAAAAGAAGCCAGGTGGATACACCGTTTAAATACGGTATCACCCAATGGCTTAAATGAGACTTTGCCACTAACATGCTTTTTGTAGCATTAATTTTATTATTATCTTGACCTTCTGTGGATGTCAACTTGACATGAGTACTACATTGTGTATACACATAGAGGTTTGCACATTTGATCAGCATGAGGCTTTTGCGTTCACTGAGTCTCCTTCCTGCATTTTTGTTTTTAAGTTGTCATGGTGATGGGTTTGTCACACTAGCCGGATGTTTTGCGTTGTCAGGACAACCGAGTCCATGTATGATGACGTAACCGGAAGTAGGTCCCGGCGTGGACGCCGAGGACAAGGCACTCGTGGTGATTTTAGCATGTATAAAGGTAAGAGCTTTTTGTATTCTTATGTATGTTCTTCTGATGACGGTTGGATTAAAACCGAAACGTTAAAACACATCTCTTGAGTCAGCTCGAGTTTTGTCAGATGAAGAGTCCGTGAGTGCCGCCTATTTCTCGTTTGCATGTCTGTTCCCGTTTGGAAGGCACCCGGCAAGTTGATTTTTACCATTCATTTGGAGTGCCGAATATATATTTGTTCTCTGCATTTATTGGCGCGTTCGCAGTAACGTTAGCCTAGCATTAGGGCACCCAGCAGTTTTGTTCCACACTGCCTACACTAGTGCAAATTATTTTGCAGCATCTATCCCGGTGAGGATATTGCAGCATGGAGACAGTACAAGAGGGAGTCTCGGGGTTCCGCATAGCCAACATGCCTCAAGGAGAATTGCTGTCACTCTCTGACGTAGATGCCGACAGAATACTCATTAAAGAAAAATTATCTTCCACCATGGCGGCTGATTCACCTGAGCAACTATATCTGCATCTATTAAGATTGAAAAACAAAGAAACCGATTTTTATCTCCACGGGGTCTGTTTGTCGGACTATTACCGGGAACGGCTGCTGCCTAGGGGGTTTCGGATACGGAACACCCCCACCATAGGCCGCTACAATCCTGAGTTTTGCCGCAGATGGGCCGCGGTGCTTAATAAAGCATCCTTTGATCTAATCCTTCTAGTGATAGAGGAAGCGACGAGGGAATTAGGAGTGACACGCACAAAGATTCAAGATCTGGAATTGACCACATTACCAGTCCTCTCTGAAGACACCAGTGGTAACTGGATCACGAAATTGGCAACACAAGTTGAGAAATATAAATCTGATCTGGTGAAATTTAAAGCAAAGAAATTTGCCACAGTCAGAAAGGACTATTTGGAGAATAAGGTATACATTTGGGCTAACAACACCAGTAAACCCAATTTCTCCAGGCCAAGGTCTAACAGAAGAAACCGCCGCCCAAATTCAGATATTGATACCTCTAGCGGCACCTCGAATAGTGAAACTGACCGTGCCAATCCAAGACGACGCCCTACCGCACCATTGGTCCCTTTAGGGGTCCAAACCAGGGCCCGGAGGGATTCACCCGCAGAGCCAGAACCAGACGCGGCGGGCAGTGTGAAAGGGAAGGGCTCAAAAGGCGCAAAACCAAAGAAGTGATTTACAACTTATCTTCAAGATCTTTCACAGAGGATGAGTTAAGCGTGCTGTCTAAAGGCTTAAATTTTGTTCCTACTAATGAACACAATGATCTGGACAGCAGAATTGACCTTAGCAGGTTTAATAGACAGCTACGCTTGAAGGAATTCTTCAATGTTAAATCTGATTTGACCTCCAATCAATCTGATTGTCCTATTAGATCCAGGTCCGCTTTTGACCCATACTCAAGCAATCCAGCTATCAAGGTCTTCACCAGGACTTTATTAAGCTGCATTGATAGTTGTGGCAACTTATCTAATTCATCTAATACTAATGTTAAAAATCTCACCAAAGCACAGCGTCTGGCTTTACGCGATCTGTCAACTTATCCTGATATCACGGTGCGTCCTGCCGACAAGGGAGGGGGCATCGTGATTCAGGATTTGGCAGATTACAAATCAGAGGCTTATCGCCAACTTGATGATGTGTCTGTGTATAGCAGATTAAAAGAGGACCCTACTTCTGAATATTCTGGTGAATTAAAATTAATTCTATCACAGGCTGAGACTGATGGTATTATTACTGAAACCACCAAAAAGGCTCTAGTGGTTTCTTGTCCATATGTGCCTGTGTTTTACACGATCCCAAAGCTGCATAAAAACCCAGTTTGCCCACCAGGGCGTCCCATCATAGCAGCTAGGGGATCGTTATATTCCAATATTGCGAAATATGTTGATCATTATCTTCAACCAGTTATCCAGAATCAGGGTACTTACCTTAAGGACACCACTACCTTTCTGCAAAAATTACGTGAAGTGAAGTTGACCGCAGGTGAATGCTGGTTGTGTACAGCGGACGTTGTTAGCTTATACACCAGCATTCCCCATGCGCGGGGTTTGGCGGCTGTCAAATCCTTGATAGATGGTAATCCATATTACACTGGTCCAGAAATTAATTTCTTTATGTCATTGTTGTATTTAACTTTACACAGGAATTATTTTCTGTTTAATAATGAGTTTTTCAAACAGGTGCGTGGCTGTGCCATGGGTTCTTGTGCCGCACCGGCGTATGCGAATTCGTTTATGTTCGGTGTGGAACAATCACTTTTCTTTTCCAGAGATGAATTTAAATCTTGTATAGCCATGTACACACGCTACATCGATGATGTATTCATTTTGTGGACAGGCACACGTGAAGGCTTTATTCAGATAATGAGAGAAGCAAATTTGAGTGATGAGTCCATCAAATTTACTTATGACATCCAGCCTGTTAGCATCAATTTTTTGGATGTTAACATTAGTTTTTCAGAGGGTCAATTTAAAACGTCGATTTATAGTAAACCCACAGATGTGAATAGTCTCTTAATGTCCTCTAGCCATCACCCCCAGTCTTTGAGAAATGGATTACCATATTCTCAATTCTTACGTGTCCATCGCATTTGCAGCGATTTGGGAGAAGAAAAAGCACAGATGGACCTCATGACCAAGAAATTCTTGGAACGAGGTTACAAAAACGAATTGCTTCGAGCAGCCAGGGCTAAGGCTTTGAGCCAACCTAAGATCCCAATTCCTAAGATCACTGACACAACAAGTTCGCCCAAAGTGGTGGCATATGTTTCAAATTTTACCACTTCTAGTCACCTCCTCACTAAAACAGCCAAGAGAATCTGGCCGGTAATTCAATCCGATTCAGATTTGAGTAGTCTGAAATCCTCCAGATTCATGCCCAGTTATAGGAGGGGTAAAAACATCAGGGACATGATAGTGCATAATGACATCTCGCAACTATCTGCTATTGACACCAGTACTTTTTTGTCGAGAAAACCAGGCAATTACAAGTGTACAGGATGCACCACCTGTCTTTATTTAGAGACGGGTGACTATGTGGTTCATCCACATACAGGCAAAAGAATTAGAATCAAACAGGTTCTCACCTGCACTAGTAAATTTGTAGTATACTGTATTAGATGTCCATGTGGCCTATTTTACATAGGCAAAACTAGTTGTCAATTTAAAGAGCGCATGTCCCAGCATAGAAGCGCAATTAAACAAATCCTAGAGGGTAAAAATATTGACCAGCCAGTGGCTAAGCATTTTAAAACACATCAGCACGGATTAGCCACATTGCGCTATAAGATGTTAGAACAGGTATTGGTATCTAAAAGAGGGGGTGATAGACACAGGATCCTTTTACAAAAAGAAGCCAGGTGGATACACCGTTTAAATACGGTATCACCCAATGGCTTAAATGAGACTTTGCCACTAACATGCTTTTTGTAGCATTAATTTTATTATTATCTTGACCTTCTGTGGATGTCAACTTGACATGAGTACTACATTGTGTATACACATAGAGGTTTGCACATTTGATCAGCATGAGGCTTTTGCGTTCACTGAGTCTCCTTCCTGCATTTTTGTTTTTAAGTTGTCATGGTGATGGGTTTGTCACACTAGCCGGATGTTTTGCGTTGTCAGGACAACCGAGTCCATGTATGATGACGTAACCGGAAGTAGGTCCCGGCGTGGACGCCGAGGACAAGGCACTCGTGGTGATTTTAGCATGTATAAAGGTAAGAGCTTTTTGTATTCTTATGTATGTTCTTCTGATGACGGTTGGATTAAAACCGAAACGTTAAAACACATCTCTTGAGTCAGCTCGAGTTTTGTCAGATGAAGAGTCCGTGAGTGCCGCCTATTTCTCGTTTGCATGTCTGTTCCCGTTTGGAAGGCACCCGGCAAGTTGATTTTTACCATTCATTTGGAGTGCCGAATATATATTTGTTCTCTATATATATATATATATATATATATACACACACACACACAAATGACTCCCCTCTTCAAAAAGTAATGCTGCGGTGACTTCCTGTGGAAACTTACTGTTCCTCAATATAAACGATGGATGGAAGGTGACACTCAAACAGACTGATTTGCAGGAATGAAGAAAATGGGCAGTTTATTCAGCCTATTCAGTTTATTATAGTAATGTGCACCGGAAATTTTTCGGGTTTTGGTTTTGGATTCGGTTCTGCGGCCGTGTTTTAGATTCGGACGCGTTTTGGCAACACCTCCCTTAAAAATTTTTGTCGGATTCGGGTGTGTTTTGGATTTGGGTGTTTTTTTCTTCAAAAAACGCTCAAAAACAGGTTAATTCATATAATTTGGGGGAAATTTTGATCCCATAGTATTATTAACCTCAATAACCATAAATTTCACTCTTTTCCAGTCTATTCTGAACACCTCACACCTCAGGATGACTAAGATAAGCGACCCAAGTGGCCGGCACAAACACCTGGTCCATCTGGGAGTGGCACTGCAGTGTCAGACAGGATGGCACTTAAATAATTGGACCCAAACATCACATGATGCAAAGATTTAAAAAAAAAAGAGGTGCAAGATGGAATTGTCCTTGGGCCCTCCCACCAACCCTTATGTTGTATAAACAGGACATGCACACTTTAACAAACCCATCATTTCAGCGACAGGGTCTGCCACACGACTGTGGCTGAAATGACTGATTGGTTTGGGCCCCCACCAAAAAAGAAGCAATCAATCTCTCCTTGCACAAACTGGCTCTACATAGGCAAGATGTCGACCTCATCATCATCGTCCAATTCCTCACCCCTTTCACTGTGTACATCCCCCTCCTCACAGAGTATTAATTCGTCCCCACTGGATTCTACCATCACAGGTCCCTGTGTACTTTCTGGAGGCAATTGCTGGTAAATGTCTCCACGGAGGAATTGAATAAAATTAATTTTAATGAACATCAATTTATCCACATTTTGTGGAAGTAACCTCATACGCCGATCGCTGACAAGGTGACCGGCTGCACTAAACACTCTTTCGGAGTACACACTGGATGGGACAAAACTTAGGTAAAATAAAGCCAGTTTGTGCAAGGGCCTCCAAATTGCCTCTTTTTCCTGCCAGTATACGTATGGACTGTCTGACGTGCCAACTTGGATGCTTTCACTCATATAATCCTCCACCATTCTTTCAATGGTGACAGAATCATATGCAGTGACAGTAGATGACATGTCAGTAATCGTTGGCAGGTCCTTCAGTCCAGACCAGATGTCAGCACTCGCTCCTGACTGCAATGCATCACCGCCAGCGTGTGGGCTAGGAAATCTTATCCTTTTCCTTGCAGCCCCATTGGCGGAAGAAATTGAATGAGGAGCTGTTGACCAGTCACATTCCACTTGAGTTGACAATTTACTCACCAGCAGGTCTTTGTAACTCTGCAAACTTGTGTCTGCCAGAAAGAGAGATACAATGTAGGCTTTAAACCTAGGATCGAGCACTGTGGATAAAATGTAGTGCTCTGATTTCAACAGATTGACCATCCTTGAATCCTGGCAAAGAGAATGAAGGGCTCCATCCACAAGTCCCACATACTTTGCGGAATCGCTCCATTTTAGCTCCTCCTTCAATCTCTCCAGCTGCTTCTGCAAAAGCCTGATGAGGAGAATGACCTGACTCAGGCTGGCAGTGTCTGAACTGACTTCACGTGTGGCAAGTTCAAAGGGTTGCAGAACCTTGCACAACATTGAAATCATTCTCCACTGTGCTTGAGTCAGGTCCATTCCCCCTCCTTTGCCTATATCTTAGGCAGATGTATAGGCTTGAATGGCCTTTTGCTGCTCCTCCATCCTCTGAAGCATATAGAGGGTTGAATTCCACCTCGTTAGCACCTCTTGCTTCAGCTGATGGCAGGGAATGTTCAGAAGTGTTTGCTGGTGCTCCAGTCTTCGGCATGTGGTGGCTGAATGCCGAAAGTGGCTCGCAATTCTTTGGGTCACCGACAGCATCTCTTGCACGACCCTGTCATTTTTTTTAAATTCTGCACCACCAAATTAATTGTATGTGCAAAACATGGGACGTGCTGGAATTTGCCCACATGTAATGCACGCACAATATTGGTGGCATTGTCCAATGTCACAAATCCCCAGGTGAGTCCAATTGAGGTAAGCCATTCTGCAATGATGTTCCTCAGTTTCCATAAGAGGTTGTCAGCTGTGTGCCTCTTATGGAAAGCGGTGATACAAAGCATAGCCTGCCTAGGAACGAGATGGCGTTTGCGAGATGCTGCTAATGGTGCCGCCGCTGCTATTCTTGCTGCGGGAGGCAATACATCTACTCAGTGGGCTGTCACAGTCATATAGTCCTTAGTATGCCCTGCTCCACTTGTCCACATGTCCGTGGTTAAGTGGACATTGGGTACAACTGCATTCTTTAGGACACTGGTGACTCTTTTTCTGACATCTGTGTACATTCTCGATATCGCCTGCCTAGAGAAGTGGAACCTAGATGGTATTTGTCTACCGGGGACACAATACCTCAAGAAATTCTCTAAGTCCCTGTGAATTAACGGTGGATACCGAAAGCACGTCTAACACCAACACAGCTGTCAAGGGCTGAGTTATCCGCTATGCAACAGGATGACTGCTGTGATATTTCATCTTCCTCGCAAAGGACTGTTGGACAGTCAATTGCTTACTGGAAGTAGTACAAGTGGTCTTCCGACTTCCCCTCTGGGATGATGATCGACTCCCAGCAGGAACAACAGCAGCCCCAGCAGCAGTAGGCATTACACACAAAGATCCATTGGAGGAATACCAGTCAGGAGAGGACTCGTCAGACTTGCCAGTGACCTGGCCTGTAGGACTGTTGACACTGAGGGAGTTGGTGGTGTGGTTTGCAGGAGCTTGGGTACAAGAGGAAGAAGGGATTTAGTTGTCAGTGGACTGCTTCCACTGTCACCCAAAGTTTTTGAACTTGTCAATGACTTCTAATGAATGCGCTCCAGGTGACATATAAGGGAGGATGTTCCTAGGTGGTTAACGTCCTTACCCCTACTTATTACAGCTTGACAAAGGCAACACATGGCTTGACACCAGTTGTCCGCATTTATGTTGAAATTATTCCACACTGAAGAGGTGATTTTTTTGGTATTTTGACCAGGCATGTCAATGGGCTTATTCATCAAACGGACAACAGGTGTCTCCCCGGGTGCCTGACTTAAACAAACCACCTCTCCATCAGAATCATCCTGGTCAATTTCCCCGTCAGCGCCAGCAACATCCATATCCATATCCTGGTGTACTTCAACAGTGACATCTTCAATTTGACTATCAGGAACTGGACTGTGGGTGCTCCTTCTAGCACTTGCAGGGGGCATGCAAATGGTGGCAAGAGCCACCTCTTCCCATCCAGTGTTGGGAAGGTCTGGCATCGCAACCGACACAATTGGACTCTCCTTGGGGATTTGTGATTTAGAAGAACGCACAGTTCTTTGCTGTGCTTTTGCCAGCTTAATTTTTCATTTTTCTAGCGGGAGGATGAGTGCTTCCATCCTCATGTGAAGCTAACCCACTAGTCATGAGGAACATAGGAGAGGGCCTCAGCTGTTCCTTGACACTCCGTGTCGTATATGGCACATTGGCAAGTTTACGCTTCTCCTCAGACGCTTTTAATTTAGATTTTTGAGTCATTTTACTGAACTTTTGTTTTTTTAATTTACATGCTCTCTACTATGACATTGGGCATCGGCCTTGGCAGACAACGTTGATGGCATTTCATCTTCTCTGCCATGACTAGTGGCAGCAGCTTCAGTATGAGGTGGAAGTGGATATTGATCTTTCCTTATTTTACCCTCCACATTTTTGTTCTTCATTTTTTAATGTGTGGAATTATATGCCAGTAATATATCTGGAATTAGACAGCAGTAATGTCTGGAATTAGATACCACTAGATAGATACCAGATACCACTGTGACTGGAATGATGATGACCTATGCACAGTGACAGAACACCACCACAGCACCCTACTGCAGCAAGATGCAGCACAAGACACAATGCAGCAGATATTGAGCACTGACCAGGATACTAGAACTGAGTCTGACATGGAGCTTCAAGATACAGCAATGGCCTATTGTACTGTACTACTATATACTGGTGGTCACCACAATGCAGCACTGTACTACTATATACTGGTGGTCACCACAATGCAGCACAGATATTCAGCACTGATAAGGAGAATAGAAGTGACACAGGGCAGCAAGATACAGCAATGGACTACTGTACTGTACTACTATATACTGGTGTTCACCACAATGCAGCACTGTAGTACTATATACTAGTCACAACAATGCAGCAGATATTGAGCACTGATCAGGATATTAGAACTGAGTCTGACAAGGAGCTGCAAGATACAGCAATGGCCTACTGTACTGTACTACTATATACTGGTGGTCACCACAATGCAGCACTGTACTACTATATACTGGTCACAACAATGCAGCAGATATTGAGCACTGATCAGGAGAATAGAACTGAGTCTGACACGGAGCCGCAAGATACAGCAGTGGACTATTGTACTGTACTACTATATACTGGTGGTCACCACAATGCAGCACTGTACTTCTATATACTGGTCACAACAATGCAGCAGATATTGAGCACTGATCAGGAGAATAGAACTGAGTCTGACACGGAGCTGCAAAATACAGCAATGGACTACTGTTCTGTACTACTATATACTGGTGGTCACCACAATGCAGGACTGTACTACTATATACTGGTGGTCACCACAATGCAGCACACTGAGCACAGATATTGAGCTTTTCAGGTAGAGAACGTAGCCACGTCCTCTCCGCTCAATCGATAATGCATGAGTGAAAATGGCGGTGACACGCAGCTCTTTATATGTAATCCGAATCTCGCGAGAATCCGACAGCTGGATGATGACGTTTCCCCCCATTTGGGTTTCGCGTGTTAGGCAGGAAGAACCGAGGCTACCTCAGACCCGTGTAAACCACGTGAAGTTTGGGGGGGGGTGCGGATCTCGACGAACCGAACCTGCTCATCTCTAGTTTATTGTATCTGCTTTCACTGCTTAGAAACAAGTCTCTCAGCTGGGTGAAGAATATATATATATATATATATATATATATATACAAACAAATATAAAACCACAGCACTTGCCACCCCAGAAGCGGGGTGCAATGTCTGCACTCACCACTCAAGCACCCCTATGTAAACATTGTTCTAAACCTGTGTTAGCTGTTCCTTAGTAATTCATCAGCCAGTGTCAGGTGACTAGTGTACCTTTAAAAGCCATAAGGTATGTGGCAGGTGCACATTAAAATTAGTGGGCATATTTGCAGTTATATTATGTGTGATACAGTTGCCAGGTTTTAATTTTTTTAGACTCTGTGATAGTGTAGGACCTGCAAGAAGGTGGGGTACCTTGGCGAGCCGTTTGCAGGCTTCCGTGCATTGGTCAATTCACTTAGCAAACCCCCATAATTTATTTATTGATGTTGTAAGGATAAGTGAGCTTGCTATGGTGAGTGCTGAATTTTCTGTTTATATATATATATATATATATATATATATATATATATATATATATATATATATATATATAGAAAATTTCAGGCGGCACTCAGCAGACTGGAGTCAAAGGTTATGCAATTGTCATTTTAATTACCATGGGCCGACATGTTTCGGATAGAAGGCTCTCCGTCCTCAGGGCCAGTCCGTAACATGTCGGCCCATGGTCATTAAAATGACAATTGCATAACCTTTGACTCTAGTCTGCTGAGTGCCGCCTGAAATTTTCTATATACATGGTGGAGCTTTGATACCCCACGAGCAGGGCACCGCAGCATTTTACATCATATTGATTTGAGTGCCGGGCCCTCATTGGATCAATATATATATATATATATATATACATAAATATATATATTATCATGGAACACATAAATCACCAACATGTTAAACTTTGGCTGGTCAGCAATGAATAGAAACTATTCCATAACAAAGTAGTGGAGCAATAGTTAACCATTACCATGTAAAAATCTAAATTATTACATAAAATAGTAGCTAAACACTATACATAGATAAATAAAATTATCAAAAATAAAAGCATTATATTTTAACAAAAGGATGAAACACTCAACAGCTCTGGCAGTTTGCAATACAATTCATAAGAATACATAAAATACAGTGATTTCAGATAAATCAATTATGATGCAATCAGTCAGGAAAGTATTAAAATACTATTTACTAGTTTTCTCATTTCCAGGATTTGTGTTGGTGGTTTACAATTTGATTAAGTTATAAAATGTTAATGACACATAATTATTTATAGTTCCTACTTTATATTGTACATTTTACATACATTTTTGATTTTTACAGAATGAAAGATTATAGGTTTAATTTATGTTTGTAAATTATTTTGCATTTCAGTTTTATTCATATCTTCAAACATGATCTGTCCTAGCTAGACTGTTAAAATCATGAAGAGATCTGCTAGGAGAATAGATCAATGGAACACAGGTACAGTTAATACTGTAAGAATTATTGGGTGAAGTCATCTTTTAATATTAACATACAGTACATATTTATGTATTTATGTATTTAATCTCTGCCTTCTTAAAATAATAATGTAATTAACCCCTTGCCTAGATTAAGGAATTAGTATTTGATTAAGGGTCATCTCATACAAAACAACTCAGGGAGAGTTAGCATTTTGATTGATGTGAGACTACATCTTAAATATGATCTTGATAATTAACATAAAAAATAGAAATAAAGTTATATTTTTTATTTACTATCTTGATTACAGACTAATTGAATGGTAGATAAAAATTATTCCACTTTTCATAGGACCTCTCCAAGATGATCTTGGTTTAAACTATCTGTCTTGCTGTTACATTATTAAGTGAAATACTGTTTATGTAATTTTTACTTTAGCATGAAAGTGAGGAATAGCATGAATGAAGTGAGAGGGTTTAAATATTGGCCCTCATTCCGAGTCGTTCGCTCGTTAAATTTCTTCGCATCGCAGCGTTTTTCTGCTTAGTACGCATGCGCAATGTTCGCACTGCGACTGCGCCAAGTAAATTTGCTATGAAGATAGTATTTTTACGTACGGCTTTTTCTTCGCTCCGGCGATCGTAGTGTGATTGACAGGAAATGGGTGTTACTGGGCGGAAACACGGCGTTTTATGGGCGTGTGGATAAAAACGCTACCGTTTCCGGAAAAAACGCTGGAGTGGCCGGAGAAACGGGGGAGTGTCTGGGCGAACGCTGGGTGTGTTTGTGACGTCAAACCAGGAACGACAAGCACTGAACTGATCGCAGATGCCGAGTAAGTCTGAAGCTACTCTGAAACTGCTAAGTAGTTTGTAATCGCAATATTGCGAATACATCGGTCGCAATTTTAAGAAGCTAAGATACACTCCCAGTAGGCGGCGGCTTAGCGTGAGCAACTCTGCTAAATTCGCCTTGCGAGCGATCAACTCGGAATGAGGGCCATTGTGTTCATATTTGTAATTCACATAAATTAAATCTAAATGCATTCATTAACTGAACTATAAGTTGGTTATGAGAATTATATCACATAACAAATTTGCCACTCTGTGAACAACCAAAACATTAACATTTTCTAGAGTAGTGTTTAAACTCAGATATGACATGAACTCCCTCCCCCTATCACAGATGTGGCAGCTTTCACAAAGACCTGCTGTTAATCCAGAAAATTTAATATCTGAAATGTCGAAAGAATACCTCCTGTATAGTTAAGTATTGTTAAATGCTCTTATACTTAGACTCACGAACAGGTGGACGCATACTTAAAATGAAAGTTTATCGGGGAAATATAGCTGAACTCCTTTGCCAGGGTTTCTGGTATTAATACATGTAGAACTCATATTTATTCAAGAGACTGTGGGCCTAATTCAGAGTTGATTGCAGCAGCAAGTTTGTTAGCAGTTGGGCAAAACCATGTGCACTGCAGGGGGCGCAGATATAACATGTGCAGAGAGAGTTAGATTTGGGTGGGGTGTGTTCAAACTGAAATCTAAATTGCAGTGTAAAAATAAAGCAGCCAGTATTTACCCTGCACAGAAACAAAATAACCCACCCAAATCTAACTCTCTCTGCACATGTTATATCTGCCACACCTGCAGTGCAAGTGGTTTTGCCAACTGCTAACAAATTTGCTGCTGCGATCAACTCTGAATTACCCCCTGTGTGCAGTTACAAGCAACAATCAGCAGCACATGCTGTTAGATCTACTACTATCATTTCTTGAACAAACACATAAAATATAATGTATTATACTTACAGTAAAAGCCATATAATATGTAATATGAAAAAAATCTGCATAAGTTCATTGCATCAATTATATTTTGTCTATATTCTACATACCCATTATAACAGTTGCAAAAGTTACCAGCATCACCTGGTGATCATCAAAGGAAACTGCAGAGATAGCAAAGTGAGTTATGCTATACTATATAAGAGAGTCATAACCTCTGGGGAGTATTCAAAAGAGTAGGAGAAAAAGAAAACTAGAACTGCCAATTAATAACTTTTATTACTTCACAAGTGAGATTCTACTTTGTGTGCTTTACTGACAGAAATATATTACTCCTCCAATTATATCAAAATATTAAACATAACATTAATAAGTTTTTCTTTGCTGGTTTTATTACTAGAGACATAGGGACAGATGTACTAAGCCTTGAAAAGTGATAAATATCACGGTGATAAAGTACCAGCCAATCGGCTCCTAACTGTCATTTTTCAAACACAGCCAGTGACATGGTAGTTAGGAGCTGATTGGCTGGCAGTTTATCACTGTGACATTTATCACTTTTCAGGCTTAGTACATCTCTCCCATAGCACAGTATCCTATTAGCCCTGATGGTATCCCGAATGCGAGAAACTGTATTTGTTTATGACGCATTTTCCTTTCCTATTGTCTCCTATGAAAACACCATGTTGTTTTGGCTGAAACTACATAGGGGTCTATGTACTGCGCCTTGGAGAGAGATAACGTGGATGGAGATAAAGTCCCAGCCAATCAGCTCCTAGCTGCCATGTTACAGGCCGCGTTTGAAAAATGACAGTGAGAAGCTGGTTGGATGGGACTTTATCTCTCTCCACTTTATCTCCATTCAAAGCTTAGTAAATAAACCCCATAGAGTCCATGAAAAGCCACATATCTATGTATTTTAATTGCACTTATCGCTGCTTTTAGGTGCACTTATCCTGGATTTGGTTTTGATTGGGGCTAATAGGATAGCCCCGGTGTGCTAATTGGCTGTGGTAGTTAATAGGATACTGGAAAAACACATGATTTTTTTTAAACACAGTTCCTATTCTAGAAGTGTTGGAAATGATGTGTCTGTAATAACTGATATTGTAGAGTTTTATAGGCACACACCAGCAGATAATGCAAACTATGAACTAGAGATGAGTGGGTCTGGGTCTTCCAGCAACTGTTGGATCCCAGAACGAGGCAAAATATAATTTCCATGGAGTCAAATCTCACGTGTTTTGGATATTCCTGGAGTCAGATCTCGGGTATTTTGGAATCTATTGAAAAGTCCCTCCCTCGTGACTGGGTGTCATTTCAAACTAAAGAGTTGAGGGCAATGGTGTAGGATAGGGATGGAGAACTGTGTAAAAATCCCATGCTATTTAGCTCACCATAGTTTAGCTTTACAGTTTATATATTAGCAGGTGTAGGTGCCTGGGAAGGGTGAATGGCTGCAGGTATCATTGCCAGTGTAAGCCATAGCAGAACTCCTAGGGGCCATGGAAGCATTGACCTCTAGATACCAGCTATCATGAGGGCACAAGGGGCACATCTAAAACCATTTTTATCTACTGGCTGCACCCTGCTGATCACTGCAGCAATGCATGCAGCATTTAAAGATAGATCTATCTGTGCTGTTTCACGACAGCTGCTGTCACTTGCCGGTGGCTGACTGGGCACAAAAAAGTTGTTTTTTATTGATACAGACTTGAGTGACATCATGATGCACTGCTGACAGAGAGGAGTCAGCCACACCTCAATGAGGAGCACCCAGAAGACAAGGAAGATAAGTGTCTGTAGGCTATAGGGGTCCGGATGTGGGGTCTGGAGCTGGACACACATAAAGGGGTTTGGCTGGATATACAGAAGGGGGTCTGGCTGATGATAGACAGAATGGTGTTGGCTGATGAGAAACAGAAGGAGGGCTGTCTGATGAGACAATGTACGGGGACTGACTGATGAGGCACAGAAGAGGGGCTGGATGATGAAACACAGAAGGAGGAAAGGAAGGACACTGGTGAGCTGGCGGAACAGACCCTTGGTGAGCTGCAGCTGCAGAAACATGGGAAAAAGCTGGATGAGGTGTGTCAGGATTACTGGCACAGTACTTCCTCCATTGTCCCCACAGCTGTGTTACTGCACTGACAGGAGGAGGCACCACTGTCAATTTTGCCTCCGTACACCTGGTATAAACTTATGTCTGTGGCGTAACTTGAAATTTTGCTTGCTCCCCCAAGCAAGAAAAAGTTCTGTCATGTCCCACCCTCCACCTATCACCATAGGAAAAGTTAAGAATTTGCATGTGCCTTAGGCGTGTTTGTTCCAAAAAGGAGGCATAGTCTCACTGAAAGGAGCATGGCCTCACTGCAAGGGGCATGGAATTGCAGGAAAAGACTGCCTTTTAACCTAGTTTTGCAACCTGCATTCCCAGATATTGGCCACAACAAGAAATAAAATCATGCCCTTACTTTATTTGTAATAGCTCCTCCTTATAGTAATGCCCATTACACATTATGCCACACCGTAAAGCCCGACACATTATACCACACACCATAAGGCTCATTACACAATATGCCACACATTGTAATGCCCATTACACATTATGCAACACACCACAATGCCTGTAACCTTATGCCACACACTGTAATGCCTGTGACACATTATGCGACACACCGCAATTCCCGTGAAAATACCTATAATACATTGTGCAACACACCGTAATGTCCGATATACATTATACCACACACCACAATGCCCATTACACTTTATGCCCCACAGAAAGGTTTCTAATTACTTTTAAATGACCTGCTCATTCCAAGGGTTACATGCTCTGGGTACCATGCTCGTTGCCAGGGTTTTCATGCTCTGGGTTCCATGTTTGTTGCCAGAGGTTTCATGCTCATTGCCAGGGGTGTAATGCTCACTGCCAGGGGTGTAATGCTCGTTGCCAGATGTGTAATGCTCTGGGTGTCATGCTCATTGCCAGGGGTGTGTAATACTCTTTGCCAGGGGTGTAATGCTTTGGGTGTCATGTTCGTTGCTAGGGGTGTAATGCTGCTGCCAGCGCTATGTGCTTCCGGCTCCATGTCAGACAGTTGAGGTGACGTTTGACCTCTAGCATCTTTCTCCTCCAAGGCGATGACCATTTTAGGAGGGACATTTAGCAGAATGACATGTAGACGGCTAGTTTGCAAGTGGCTGTGGGGTCTGTAGGTACGTCACTGCCCTGAGTGTATGTATATGTGTTTTTCACACATTGCAAATACACACACTGCAGTGCAAAAGTCAAATACATGCAAACTGTGTGTACTGCTGCAAAATCAAGCTAAAATGAAGTTCTAAAAGGCTACTATAAAATAATAATTTCTTGCAGAGAAAACCTTCTGTTCTTGAGGTTTCAAAATGTAAACAATAGCCTGTCATCCTCTTTTTTTGATAATGAAATGAAATAATTTGCAAAGTATTGTTATTAATTATTTAGAATGACAGAGTCACTGCATGTGTAGTATCAATATCATCTGCACCCCAAAATCATAAGTGGAATTTTTTTTTTTTTTTTTTTTTTTGCTGATGTCAACAAAATTATCCAGTCTTTTCATTAAACTGCATGATAAAGGTAACAGTCATCCCTAAAGGTAACAGTCATCCCTCCTTCCCCTATCTCATTGTACGTTCAGTTAGTGCTATGGCAGTTAAACTCAACAACAGTAACATTACTGTTGTCCTGGTTTAAAAAAATAAAAACAATCATGGTCAGTCTATAGAAGAGCAGGAGCGACCCTGCAGCTGCTGCCAGTCATAGTGCTTTGTTTACATTTACTAAAGGTCATCAAGGTGTAAGGTGTACAAAAGGGCACCTCATATCTAAATTGCATTTCTCTTAGTACCATGGGGTATAGACGGGTCCACGAGGAGCCATGGGCACTTTAAGAAATCAATAAAGTGCACTGGCTCTCCGTCTATGCCACTCCTACCAGACTCAGTTTAGAAAATGTGCCCGGAGGAGCTAGTCATGCTTCGGAAGCTCCTGAAGAGTTTTTTGCATTTATTTTCTATTTTATTGTTTTCAGGCAGGTCTGGTTGGCACCAGACTGCCTGCTTCATGGGACTTGGGGGGGGGGGGATATTAATTAAAGGGGATGATTTCAAATATTTCAAATTGTCTCAAAATAAAAAGGAGACGCAATATTTAAGGCAATCTGATGAATAGAGATTCAGTGGTCATCCCGGTGTCTCAGACCCCTGCTATTTGTCCACAGAAGCATACTCTGGCCCAAATCATGCAGGCTGATACCGATGATGATGTATCAGACCCAGAGGTGGGGCAGGTGGACTTGATGTGGGGGATGCAGCTTTAGCACAGGGAATACAGGACCTGATTAAAGCTATTAGAAAGGTCTTACACATTCCTGACAAGGTGTCAGAGGATGAGGAGGAATCCTTTTTTAATGTGAAAAAGAAATCCTCTGCTACTTTTCCTGCTTCTAAGGAATTAAATTCCCTCTTTGAAGCAACTTGGGTTAATTCTGACAGAAAGTTTCAGATTCCATAAAGGGTAATTACATCCTTTCCGTTCCCTCAGGATGACAGGAAAAAAATGGGAAAACCCACCGATAGTGAACACTTCGGTTTCCAGGCTGTCACATAAGATAGTTTTACCTGTTCCTAGGGCAGCTTCATTGAAGTATGCTGCAGACTGCCAGATTGAGACCACTCTCAAGTCTCTGTACACAGCGGCGGGGGTGGCCCAAAGATCCACTATAGCTTGTGCATGGATCACTAGGGCCATTGCAAAATGGTCTGGTAATCTAATTGATGGATTAGATTCCTTTTTTCAGGGGGGAGATTATTTTACTAATACAGCATATACAGGATTCTGCTAACTTTATGGTGGAGGCCATAAAGGAGATTGGATTGCTCAACACATGCACCACTGCCATGGAATTGTCAGCATGCAGGGGCATGTGGCTACGCCAGGGGACTGCAGATGCAGATTCCAGGAAAGGCGTGGAAGCCTTCCTTTCACAGGTGAAGCCTTTTTGGAGATGAACTGGATAAATGGATATCCAAGGCTACGACGGTAATGTCTACACACCTTCCTTTCGCATCACCCCCGGCTAGAAAATCTTATTCTGCACCTACTTTGCAGTCCTTTCGGACAATGAAATTTAAAGGTAAGACCAAGGGTTCTTCTGCTGCCTTCAAAGGCAATAGAGGTAAGCCCAGAAAGCCTGCAAATGCAGTCTCACAGGAGCAGAACTCAGGTTCTGCTTCAGCAAAGCCTTCAGCATGATTGTGGAAAGCACTGCCTGGTTAACAGGCAGGTGGTAGCCCGGTTACGATATTTCAGTCACGTATGGACCACATCATGCCTGGATCCATGGGTAAAAGATAGAGATGTGCGGCTGGCACTTTTCATGTTTTGTGTTTTGGTTCTAATTCCACTTTCGTGTTTTGGAGAGAGAATTGACTACATAGGAGAGGAATGAGTTAAACTCCTGTGAGGGGTGGACCTAGCTGTGAGGTAGTACAGCCTTAGGAAAAGGGGAGGGTTAGGGTATATATAGGCAGGAGTGGCCATTTTGGGTCTCTTTGTTTGTGAATTTCCTTGGGTGAGTGCTGCTTTGCAGATTTGTCACCCTTACATTCTTACTTCAATTTACAAGTTTACTGAATTGGGAAGCATGGCCTCCAGCCGCCCACGCCGGTCAGCTGGTGCCCCAGCCCGTTATCAGTCTGGTGAGGCTGGTCCCGGGGCAGGGGTGGCCGGCTCTGCTGATGCCGTACCTTCCCCCGTGGCCCCTCAGATGGCAGGGGTTTTGGAGCGCAGAACACGCTCATCTGGCGACCCGGTGGCCGGGTCTGCCTCTGCGGGCGGGCGCGGTCGGCGGTCCGGGGCGGCTCGGCGGTCTGGTCTCCCGGAGAGGGGCGAGCAACAGCCCTCGCCTCCGGGATCGGCCAGGGGTGCCGGGAACGCGGGTGCCCGCGGGCGCGCGCCGGCGCGCCCCGCCGGGCGCCTTCCGGCACCCGCTGCTTCCACTCCCGCACTATCACGCTTGCCGGGGCCGGATGGAGGCCCAAGGCGGGGGGTGAGAGCCGGGCGGGAGCTCGTGGCGATCCGGGCCGGGCCCATCGCGGGGCCCAGCGCAGGATCGTCAGGTACGAGTGCAGAGACCTCAGCGGAGGGCGCCCGGGCTGTAAGCGGTGGGGCGCGCGCATGACGTGCGCGCGCGCCCATGCGCGGCTCCAGCGACGTCTCTCGCGCACGTGTGCGCGCAGCGACGCCGCAGCCCTCTGTGTCCCCCCAGCCCTCTTCGTCGCGGCCGGATCCCGGCGCGACGGGGGGGGGGAGGAGGCCTGGCAGGGATCAACCAGGTTTTGGGGGGTATGAGCCCAGCGGTGCTGAGGGCACAGCATCGCGGGCACATAGTGTCTCACGGAGCAGGACCAACCCTGCTGGCCGAGCTGGCTCTATCCGGCGGAGGGTTGGCCTCAGAGAAGGGGCAGAGCGGGAGCCGGGCATCACTCCCAGGGGACGGGGGCAGGGAGTTTCAGGATGGATGGATGGATGGATATCCGGGGTGAGTTATCCTGAAGTCGCGTACCCTCCCCCCCTGGGCCGACCTGGCCGCGGAGTGGATGGGTCCTGGCTGCCTATGCCCAGCGGTGGTTCTAATCGCCGCGTGCCTCCGGCACGGCAGCCATCAGGCGACGTCACGGCGTCCCGGGGTCACGCTGAACCGCAAGGCGCGTTTGCGTCGGCCCTTGCCACGGTGGTGGCGGCGTTAGGTCCGCTCGCCGTGGCCCCGGAGCACGAGGGCGGGTCCGGGGGTGTGCCGGGCGGATCGGGCTCTAGTGCCGTTTCAGCCGCCCAGAGGGTAGCGCGCGCGTGCCGGGAGCTTGGGGCGGCCGCGGCACAGCTGCATCTGCAGCCGCGGCAGGGCGAGAGCGTGCAGTCATCTGGCACGCCTGCTTTTGGACGGGCTAGGCGCACGCCACTGTTTGTGTCCGGGTCCTCTCCCCCTTTTCTGCCCACAGATGTTCAAGCAGTTACAGGGGTATCGGAATCGGAAGATGAGGATGCTACGTATGTCGAGCCTAAGGAATCCGGATCTGACCAATCTACGGTTTCAGGTGAGGCGGCACAGACGGGGTCGGTTTCAAGTACGCCCTCGTGTTCGCGCAGCTCTTCCCCTTCCTCCTCTTCTTCCTCTTCTTCCTCCTCCTCCCTTTCTTCGGCAGCGTCCGACGTGAGTAGCACGACGAAGGCGAAGAAAAGGGCGACTAAATACGCCAAGAAGGCGGCTGGGCAGCGGGAGAGGCGTAAGAGGCGAAGACGGCTTAGCAAGGAATCTCGCAGGGCCAAGAAGCGACGCGACCTGCCAGGCGTGGTCCGCTGCGAATATACCGCGGTCATGCGGGGGCTTAGGGATAGCTGCAGCAAGAAGATTCACAGGGGGGACTACGTGGATGTCTTTGTCTTGACCAAGGACGCGAAAAAAGATTTTAAGGCAGCAACCGCCAAGAAGGGCATAGGGGCAGAGGCGTTCCGTACGTTTGATAACTGGCTGGCGGGTTTCTGGGTTTTCGCGGCTTGTTACCTTGAGGACAGGCCAGAGGAACATATCAATGTCATTCGGTACCTGCATCTCGTGCACGATATGCAACGCACGTCGGCGGGTAGCGAATGGCGTAGGTATGATGAGGAATTCCGGGAGAAGCAGGACGGGTTGTACGTTATGGACTTCGGTTTCAAGGACGTGGAGGTCTGGCTTAAGGTCACCAGGGCCTCGCAGCAGGCCAAGGAGCCCCGGAGCGCAGGGGCGGACGGACACCGCGCTGGGTCGTCCGCCCATGCGCCCGGCGCGGACGGCGGGTCGGCCAAGCCAGGTAGGTCGGCCGTCCGGGCAGGGAAGCAGCCAGCAACGAAAGGACTCTGTTTCGCGTTTAACAACGCGGCATGTTCCTACGGCAAGCAGTGTCGATTCCGTCACGCTTGCCTCCACTGCGGGGGTTCCCACCCGGGGTCATCCTGCTTCAAAAATAGTCGACAGGGCCCCCGTACTAAGCAATCCTACACTAGAGCGGCGTCAGGCGGGAGCGCTCCACAGGGCGCCAACGCCAATTAAGTTAGAGGCTATGGGTAGATGGTTGGATTGGTATCCGAATAGGGAGGATGCCAGGTTTTTATATTCAGGTTTTCGTTCTGGTTTCCGTTTGCCTGTTGCGAGCGATGTTACGGTTCGGGCACAGAGGAACCTCCAGTCTGCTCGGGCCTTGCCTTTAGTGTTGCGGGAAAAGGTCGATAAAGAGGTCAGGCTGGGCAGGATGGAAGGGCCGTTTTCTACACCCCCAGTGGAGGACCTCGTCATCTCCCCGGTGGGGGTGGTCCCCAAGAAAACGCCCGGTTCCTTTCGTCTGATTCAGCACCTTTCCTACCCAGCGGGGGCCTTGGTCAACGACGCCATACCTTCGGCTCATTGCTCGGTAGTATATCAGTCGTTTGACGAGGCGCTTGATTTGGTCCGCAGCTACGGCGCTGGGGCCCTCATGGCAAAGATCTACGTCGAATCCGCTTTTAGGTTGCTGCCCCTCCATCCGGACTCATTCCGTTTTATGGGTTTCCGGATTGGATCGGAATATTTCATTGACAAATGTTTGCCGAAGGGATGTTCCGTTTCATGCTCGTATTTCGAGCGTTTTAGCACCTTCCTGCATTGGTGCGTGGAGTCTTCGTCGGGTGGGCACGGGGTTGCCCACTACCTCGATGATTTCCTTTGTACGGGACCAGCGGATTCGCCGCGGTGCGGCAACTTGCTTTTTAGTATACGAGCATTGTTTTGGCATTTCGGAGTGCCAGTGGCCGAGGACAAAACGGAGGGGCCAGTTTCTTGCCTGTCATTCCTGGGAATCGAGATCGACACGGTGTCAGGCGAGTGTCACCTTCCTTTGGACAAAGTGGCTAAGCTTCGCGAAGCCATCGGCCATTTCATGGGTTCGCGCAAGGTTAAGCTGCGGCAGGCACAATCCTTGCTGGGCATGTTTAACTTTGCATGTCGGGTCATCCCGATGGGCAGGGTTTTCTGCCGGAAGCTTGAAAGAGCGACTGCGGGGTGTGCCAGGCCGCACCACTTTGTACGCTTGTCCGCGGAGATGAAAAGGGATCTGGCAGTATGGGCCTCGTTCCTGGAGGATTTCAACGGTGTGCGCATATGGCAGGCTCCAACGGTCGACAGCGCTAGATTGCAGCTGTTCACCGACGCGGCTGGAGCCTCCGGTTTTGGTTGTTATCTTGAGGGATCTTGGTGCGCGGCCTCATGGCCGGCGGACTGGCACCAGGCGGGTTTGACTAAGGACCTTCTTCTCCTGGAACTTTTTCCCATCATGGTTGCGCTGGAAATTTGGGGCGAGCGGCTAGCACATCGCAGCATCCTGTTCAGATGCGACAATCTGGGCGTGGTGCACGCGATTAACAACCAGAGGGCAAAATTGCTGGTGGTGCTACGGGTGCTAGGGCAGTTGCTGTTGACTTGCCTGCGCAAGAACGTGTGGTTTCGCGCGCAACACGTTGCGGGTCTGGAGAATGGTGTCGCTGACGCGCTATCACGAGGGCAGTGGGATAGGTTTTACTTGTTGGCTCCCGAGGCCGACGGACGGGGTTTTCATTGTCCCGGTTATGTCTGGCAGGTCATCGAGCAGGACTGGAGGGTCTAGCACTGCGATCGGTCGCGCCATCCACGATTAAGGCTTACGAGCAGGCCTGGAGCGAATGGGAAGAATTTGCTAGAGGACGGAAACAACGAGGTAAGAGCGGGCATCGGATGATGCTTTCTTTTATTTGGCAGCTTTATGTTTCGGGTAGGTCTAGAGCGGTGGTGTCCCGGTACTTGGCTGGCATTGCGTTCTTCTGCAGAATTAAGGGTGTTCCCGATGTGACGAAAAGTGGGATTCTGCTTAAGGCTATGAAAGGATGGGCGCGCGTGGCGCCTACGCCGCCTGACAGAAGGCGGTCCATCGATGCGGCTTTGCTGTCGGGCATCATTGGGTCGGTTGGAGCCATCGCATCGTCTATGTATGAATCGCTGCTTTTTAGATTGGCGTTCTCTATGGCTTACCACGGTGCCTTTAGGATATCGGAGTTGGTAGCGCCTTCTAAGCAAACGGATTCGCGCATGCTGGTAGGGGACGTGGTGGTGAGTGGGAGGTCCTTGCTGTGCAGATTGCAACGCTCTAAGACGGACCAGGTGGGGAAGGGCCGATGGGTCACCCTGGTTCCGGCACTTGAGGAGAGCATATGCCCAGTACGGTTGGCAGTACAATACGAGGCAGTGAGGCCCGACTGTCGGGGGTCGTGGTTGCTGCACTATGACGGGCTGCCAGTAACGAAGTTCCAATTTCGGTGGATGATGGGTCGCTGTTTGACGAGCTTGGGCCTTTCCCCCTCCCACTTCGGTACACACTCCTTCCGCATAGGGGCTGCGACGGCGGCAGCGGCTGCGGGTTTTTCGGGGGCCCAAATCCAGGCGGTGGGACGATGGAAGTCGTCCTGTTATAAGCGGTACATTCGCCCCGTCGCCTGAGATGCTTTGCTTAAGCGTAGCTTGCCTCGATAAAGTTAGAGTAAGATAAATTTTGCTTTGTGTCTATGCATATGTTATGTTCGCTGTATGTTGGTTTGTTTACCCATGTGTGATCCTACTCAGGGATTAGCCACTTGCCGCTGCGGGCGTGAGCCGGCAGCGGGGGTCTGGAGTTATTTTGCGATTTTTGCCTGACTAGACGGACTGAATTCTAATCATTAATTCGGCTGATCTATTCTAATTTAAGTCCCTCAGCAGGTTTTTATGCTTTCACCTCCAGCTGAGTTATTTCATGTTTTTCCCTCTTTTTTATACCCCCCCCCCACCCCCATTTAATTTTGTTTTGTTTCTTTTGCCTTTCCCTTAATGTCTTAATGTTTTTTGCTCCAAATTGGCTAGAAGCTCGGGAGATCGGCTAGGCCGTGACTGCTGCGACATTAGGAAGCAATAAAATTTTTTTTCTTTTTGGCAGATCCTTCAGGTTAACACAATCACAATTTATGGCGTAGAATTCTAGTAACACATTTTACCCCTTTTTTTACTTCCCTTCAGGTTGTTTCGCTGATGGCTTGTCCGTTTGGGTGGTCGGCCACTCGTATGTCTTTTGGGCAGCAAGGTTTTTGGCCTCTGATACTGCTCAGAGGTTTCCTGGTGGTCAGGGAATCAGATGGCTTGGTTGGCGAGGAATGATGTGGAAAGATCTGATGAGTAGACTAGTCAGTCAGGCCAGTAAGCATGGAGTTCCCAAGGTTTTGGTTGTCCACTTAGGTGGCAACGACCTAGGGAAGAGGACTTCCTTGGAGTTACGGTGGGCCATGATACAGGATCTGGCAAGGGTGGCCGCAACATGGACCAATTGTATATTGGTATTTTCCCTGATGGTGCCAAGGTTGAGTTGGCGAGGTGTGGAGGACGGACGCGTAATAGATGAGGCCAGGATAAAGGTGAATGGGGCGGTGGCGAAGTGGGTCTTGGCCCACGGAGGTAAAGTGGTTCGCCACCCTAGGATTCGGTTCCGAGACAAACACCTTTTTCGGCCTGATGGTGTACATCTATCCAATGAGGGGATGATGTTTTTCCTGGAGGATCTGTTCCTAGTGTTGCAGGAGTTAGGGTAGGTTATGGTGGCGGTGCGAGGACTCTGGATTGGAGTCCTTCGCTTTTGGCGGAAAAGAACGGCAGTTTGTAGTTGTATGGTTTTTTATAGGTAGTAAGTTTCAGTGTTATATGGTTTAGGTGCACTCACCTCCATCGACTTAATGGCCGCTCGACCACCCATCCGGGAGGCAGCGGCAGGGCACCCAGGAGCGGTGGGAAGTCACTGTGGGGGTTGTGTTGACACCTATTACCGGTTTTGATAGGGTTCTGGACGGTTTCGGTCAGTTTACCATTTTAAGTTTACCAATAGTTTAATAGAGCCGTTCTTTTTTCTGCCACCATTATGCCGGCTGATTCGGCATCTTAACAAACTTTTTCCCAATTACAGGTTTTGCTATGGTTAGGGTCAAATAAATAGCTAGCAATTTTTCTGCCAAAATCAAGTCTCCGTGTCTTTATTTACTGGTATAAGAGGTAACTAAGGTTTACTTGAATAAAGGGGGTCCACCAAATATCACTAGGATGTTTAGGAGAGAGAATTGACTACATAGGAGAGGAATGAGTTAAACTCCTGTGAGGGGTGGACCTAGCTGTGAGGTAGTACAGCCTTAGGAAAAGGGGAGGGTTAGGGTATATATAGGCAGGAGTGGCCATTTTGGGTCTCTTTGTTTGTGAATTTCCTTCCCGCCCTCCCGCCCTATGGGTAGAGGTTGTGTTTGTTTTGGCACGGAGTGAATTGGCGTTTAATTGCTTGGCTGGTTTATTCGTTGGCTATTTATAGGCGGAAAAGAACGGCAGTTTGTAGTTGTATGGTTTTTTATAGGTAGTAAGTTTCAGTGTTATATGGTTTAGGTGCACTCACCTCCATCGACTTAATGGCCGCTCGACCACCCATCCGGGAGGCAGCGGCAGGGCACCCAGGAGCGGTGGGAAGTCACTGTGGGGGTTGTGTTGACACCTATTACCGGTTTTGATAGGGTTCTGGACGGTTTCGGTCAGTTTACCATTTTAAGTTTACCAATAGTTTAATAGAGCCGTTCTTTTTTCTGCCACCATTATGCCGGCTGATTCGGCATCTTAATAAACTTTTTCCCAATTACAGGTTTTGCTATGGTTAGGGTCAAATAAATAGCTAGCAATTTTTCTGCCAAAATCAAGTCTCCGTGTCTTTATTTACCGGTATAAGAGGTAACTAAGGTTTACTTGAATAAAGGGGGTCCACCAAATATCACTAGGATGTTTAGGTTTTGGCTTGGTTTTGCCATAACCACCATTTCGTGTTTTGGTTTTGGAACTAGATGATTTTTGAAAAAAACATAAAAACGGTTAAAGTCACAGAATTTGGGGGTAATTTTGATCATACGGTATTATTAACCTCAATAACATTCCTTTCCACTGATTTCCAATCTATTCTGAACACCTTACACCTCACAATATTGTTTTTAGGCCAAAAGGTTGCACTGAGGTTGCTGGATAACTAAGCTAAGCAACACAAGCGGACAAAACACAAAAACCTTGGCCATCTAGGAGTGGCACTGCAGTAGAACTAAAAGATAGGATCATTAATTTCATGAAGCGCATGAACAGATGTAACTCCTTGTTTTGCGTACCCCCACTCACGCTATGACGGGGTGTTTGAAGCACATCAAGGTATCTTTGTTCTTCTCTATGCACAATTCTAAATATCCACAGTTTCAATACAGAAAGGGGAAGAAATACTGGGTTTCGTACCCCAACTCACACACAGCTACGTAGGTAGGAACTCCTATCACGGTTTCTTTATTTTGCTGTTCTGAGATGTTGGTCTCTAGAATATATTTCTGGTCCAAAATCACCTCATATGGATCGGTGCATGGGGGAGAGAGAAACAACCAATGTGTAATACCTCCTTCACAAAGTCAATTTCAGTGTATGTTGGATGATCAATGTATCACCATATAGGGACCCTCCACCAGTTACTGGCATATATACACGTACCCCAACTCACACGAAAATGGGTGGGGTGACTCCCGTAAAGGTATCTCTAAAGTAGTTTATAGGCGTACCCAAACTCACACATGAATCCGCAACATGAATCCCATCAAGGTATCTTTACTGCTCCCCTCTGAAAAAAAAGTTTATTTTTGTGCACCAGCCAAAATTATAAGAAAGCTTATGGTCTCCAGAGAAAGTTGTAACAATTTAATGGTTCCTCAAGTAAACATGAAACAATTTTTTAAAATAAATTTTCCTTTTTTTTTCTTTTTTGATCATGTATATATATGATTGAAATTGTTTCCTGTTTACTCTAATTGTGCATATAGAAGAACAAAGATACCTTGATGTGCTTCAAACACCCTGTTATAGCGTGAGTGGGGGTGCGCAAAACAAGGAGTTACATCTGTTTATGCGCTTCATGAAATTAATGATCCTATCTTTTAGTTCTATTGTATGTTATGGATTAGGGGTATTATCCAATTGGATAATTTTTTTCTAAAATCTGCATTTGTGCGCCGAAGCGTTGTGGTCTGCAAGAAACATATATCTGGCACTGCAGTGTCAGACAGGAGGAAACATATAAAAAAGGCCCCAAAGAGCAGCTCATGCAAAGATGTAGAAGAGGTGCAATGAGGTAGCTGTATGATTAAGCCAAGCAACATAAACAATTGGCACATCTAGAGGGTATATATACTAAGCTCCCGATTTTGACCGATTTGGTGATTTTTCTTCAAAGTGTCATCTCGGGAATTTACTAAACTCAAATCTTGGCAGTGATGAAGGCATTCGTATTTTTTTGGAAGGCAAAGAAAAAAAATATGAATGAATACACCATCGGTCAAATACACCTGTTATTTGATACAACTCGGTAATTTACTAAAAATTCGAACTCAGAAACACTGCCGGCAATAGCCAAACACTGCCGTGAAAAAATACAAATCGTAAAAAAAAGCAGTTTTAAAATAGACCTGCTTTTTTTTTACCGTGTTCTGATAGGCATGCACGGATCAGTGAGATCCGTGCATGTTTATCAGTGGGAAGGGGTGTGAAATAGTTAAAAATCTGGGAAAAAATTGCGTGGGGTACCCCCTCCTAAGCATAACCAGCCTCGGGATCTTTAAAGCCGGTGCTGGTTGTCAAAATATGGGAAAAAAATTGACTGGGGATCCTCCATATTTTAACAACCGGGCTCTGCGCCTGGTCATGGTGCAAAAAATACGGGGGACAAAAAGCGTAGGGGTCCCCAGTATTTTTTTAACCAGCACCGGGCTCCACTAGTCAGAGAGATAATGCCACAGCCGGGGGACACTTTTATCTTGGTCCCTGCGGCCCTGGCATTAAATCACTAACTAGTCACCCCTGGCCGGGGTACCCTGGAGGAGTGGGAACCCCTTAAATCAAGAGGTCCCCCCCTTCAGCCACCCAAGGGCCAGGGGTGAAGCCCGGGGCTGTCCCCCCCAATCAAAGGGCGGCGGATGGGGGCTGATAGCCATAGTGTAAAAAAAAGAATATTGTTTTTTGTAGCAGTACTATAAGTCCCATCAAGCCTCCCCCGCAAGCTGGTACTTAGAGAACCACAAGTACCAGCATGCGGTGTAAAAATGGGCCCACTGGTACCTGTAGTTCTATTACAAAAAAAAAATACCCAACAAAAAACAGAACACACACACCTACATACACACATACATACCTATGTTCACACAAGGCTCGGTCCACTTCTCCACGTAGAATCCCGGGGTAACTGTAAATAAAATTATACTCACACAATCCAGTGTAGCTCTGTCCTCTTTGTAATCCACGTACTTGGCAAAAAAACAAACCGAAAAACCCGAACCACGCACTGAAAGGGGTCCCATGTTTACACATGGAACCCCTTTCCCCGACTGCTGGGATGCTCCATGAGCGGCTGTGTGCTCCTGGAGGACGGAGCTACACTGGATTGTGTGAGTATAATTTTATTTACAGGTACCCTGGGATTCTACATGGAGAAGTGGACCGAGCCTCATGTGAACATAGGTAAGTATGTGTGTATGTAGGTGTGCATGTATGTAATAAAGTTTTACTGGCACGGTGTGTGTGTTCTGTTTTTTGTTGGGTATTTTTTTTCGTAATAGAACTACAGGTACCAGCGAGCCCGTTTTTTCCACTGCATGCTGGTACTTGTGGTTCTCCAAGTACAGGTTGTGGGGGAGGCTTGCTGGGACTTGTAGTACTGCTTCAAAAATCAATTTCTTTTTTTTACCCAATGGCTATCAGCACCCCATCCGTCGCCCTTGGATGGGGGGGACAGTCTCAGGCTTAACCCCTAGCCCTTGGGTGGCTAGAGGGGGACCCCTTGATTTAAGGGGTTCCCACTCCTCCAGGGTACCCCGGCCAGGGGTGACAAGTTAGTGATTTAATGCCAGGGCCGCAGGGACCAAGATAAAAGTGTCCCCTGGCTGTGGCATTATCTCTCTGACTAGTGGAGCCCGGTGCTGGTTCAAAAAATACAGGGGACCCCTACGCTTTTTGTCCCCCGTATTTTTTGCACCAGGACCAGGTGCAGAGCCTGGTGGTGGTTGTTAAAATATGGGGATCCCCAGTCAATTTTTTCCCCATATTTTTACAACCAGGACTGGATCAAAGAGCCTGAGGCTGGTTATGCTTAGGAGGGGGACCCCACGCATTTTTTGAGTGTGAATTTTAACTCTTTAAACACTCTTTTAAGTTACACAATGAAGCCCTGCACGGATCTCACAGATCCGTCCGGGATTCATTGCGTTAAGTTCGGCAGTGTTTTACTAATCACTCCCGTAAAACACTGGCCAAAATTATGAATGACATCGACATCGGAAAAGATGAAAATGCAGAATCCGACAGCATAGCAAATGTGCCATAAAAAATTCAGAAAGTTGCAAATTCACACATTCGATGTCATTCGTGTTTGAACTCCTAGGAGTGGCAATGCAGTGGCAGAAGATATAAAAAAGGCTCCAAACAGCACCTCATGCAAAGATGTAGAAGAGGTGCAACGAGGTAGCTGTATGACTAAGCCAAGCGACACAAACAATTCCCACTGGAATTATACATCCAAATCACTGGAATTATATGTCCAAATCACTGGAATTATATGCCTAAATCACTGGAATTAACTGGAAAAATCACTGGAATTATATGGAAAAATCACTGGAATTATAATGCAAAATCACTGGAATTATAATGCAAAATCACTGGAATTATATGTCCAAATCACTGGAATTATACGGCAAAATCACTGAAATTAAATGGCAGTACCACTGGACATATAAGGAAGTGTCAAACAGCATGGCACTTTAAAAAAATAGTACCCAAACAGCACATGATGATAAGAAGAAAAAGAGGTGCTTATCATCATGGAATCCACCATCACAGGTCCCTGTTTACTTTTTGTAGGCAATTGCTGGTAAAGGTCTTCCCGGAGGAATTTATAATTAATTTTGATGAACATCATCTTCTCCACATTTTGTGGAAGTAATCTCCTACGCTGATTGCTGACAAGGTTACCGGCTGCCTCTTTTTCCTGCCAGTATACGTACGTCTGACTTGCCTACTTGGATGCTGTGACTCATATAATCCTCCACCATTCTTTCAATGGTGACAGAATCATATGCAGTGACAGTAGATGACATGTCAGTAATCGTTGGTAGGTCCTTCAGTCCGGACCAGATGTCAGCACTCGCTCCTGACTTCCCTGCATTACCGCTAGCGGGTGGGCTAGGAAATCTTATCCTTTTCCTTGCAGCCCCAGTGGTTGTAGAAATTGAAGGAGGAGCTGTTGACGAGTCACGTTCCACTTGAGTTGACAATTTACTCACCAGCAGGTCTTTGTACCTCTGCAAACTTGTGTCTGCTGGAAAGAGAGATACAACGTAGGCTTTAAACCTAGGATCGAGCACTGTGGATACAATGTAGTGCTCTGATTTCAACAGATTGACCATCCTTGAATCCTGGCAAAGAAAATGAAGGGGTCCATCCACAAGTCCCACATACTTTGCGGAATCGCTCCCTCTTAGCTCCTCCTTCAATTTCTCTACTTGCTTCTACAAAAGCCTGATGAGAGGAATGACCTGACTCAAGCTGGCAGTGTCTGAACTGACTTCACGTGTGGCAAGTTCGAAGAGTTGGAGAACCTTGCAAAAGACAGAAATCATTCTCCACTGTGCTTGAGTGAGGTGCATTACCCCTCCTTTGCCTATGTCATAGGTGGATGTTTAGGCTTGAATGGCCTTTTGCTGCTCGTCCATCCTCTGAAGCATATAGAGTGTTGAATTCCACCTCATTACCAGCTCTTGCTTCAGGTGATGGCAGGGCAGGTTCAGGAGTGTTTGATACCTCTCCAGTCTTTGGCACGCGATGGATGAATTCCAAAAGTGGGCTGCAATTTTTCGGGCCACCAACAGCATCTGCTGCATGCCCTTGTCATTTTTAACAAAAAATCTGCACCACCGAATTAATTGTATGTGCAAAACATGGGACGTGCTGGAATTTGCCCAGATGTAATGCATTCACAATATTGGTGGCGTTGTCCAATATCACATATCCCCAGGAGAGTCTAATTGGGGTAAGCCATTTTGCGATGATGTTCCTCGGTTTCCGTAAGAGGTTGTCAGCTGTGTGCCTCTTACGGAAAACGGTGATACATAGCATAGCCTGCCTAGGAATGAGTTTGCGTTTGCGAGATTCTGCCACTGGTGCCGCTGCTGTTGTTGCTGCGGGGGGCCATACATCTACCCAGTGGGCTATTACAGTCATATAGTCCATCTGCCCTGTTCCACTTGTCCATAGTCTGCCCTGTTCCACTTGTCCACATTTCCGTTGTTAAGTGGACAGTGGGTACAACTGCATTTTGTCGGATAGTAAGGACACTTTCTCTGGCGTCTCTGTACATTCTCGGTATCGCATGCCTAGAGAAGTAGAACCTAGATGGGATTTGATACCAGGGACAGGGTAACTCAAACAATTATCTAAGTCCAACTGCACTAATGGCAGATACCGGATGCACATCTAACACCAACATATCTGTCAAGGCCTCAGTTATCCACTTTGAAAAAGGATGACTGCTGTCATATTTCATCTTCATCACAAAGGACTGTTGGACAGTCAATTGCTTACTGGAATTAGTACAAGTGGTCTTCTGACTTACCCTCTGGGATGATGATCGACTCCTAGCAGCAACAACAGCAGTGGAAGCAACAACAGGCATACCACTCAAGGATCCTCCGGAGGAATCCCGGTTAGGAGAGGACACCTCAGTATTGACAGTGACATGGCCTGCAGGACTACTGACATTTCTGACTGAGGAGGAAGTTGACATTGAGGGAGTTGGTTGTGTGGCTTGCAGCAGCTTGGGTACAAGAGGAAGAATTGATTTAGGTGTCAGTGGACTGCTTACACTCTTACCCAAAGTTTCACAACTTGACACTGACTTCTGATGAATGTGCTGCAGGTGACATATAAGGGAGGATGTTCCTAGGTGATTAACATCCTTACCCCTACTTATTACAGATTGACAGAGGCAACAGATGGCTTGATACCTGTTGTCTAGATTTGTGGAGAAATAATTCCACACTGAAGAGGTGGCTTTTTTGGTACAGTAGTTTGCCCAGGCATCACAATGGGCTTCTTCATCCCACAGACAACAGGTGTCTCCCCCAGTGCCGGACTTAAAAAACCACATTACCATCAGAATCCTTATTGTCATCTTCCACCTAAGTGCCAGCAACACCCATATCCTTATCCTGGTGTACTTCAACAGTGACATCTTCAATTTCAATATCAGGAACTGGACTGTGGGTGCTCCTTCCAGCACTTGCAGGGGGCGTGCAAATGGTGGAAGGAGCCACCTCTTCCCGTCCAGTGTTGAGAAGGTCAGGCATCACAACCGCCGACACACTTGGACTCTCCTTGAGGATTTGTGATACCATCTCAGAACACACAGTTCTTTTCTGTGCTTTTTCCAGCTTAGATCTTTAATTTTTCTATCGGGAGGCTGAGGGCTTTGATCATCATGTGAAGGTGAACCACTAGTCATAAACATAGGACAAGGCCTCACCCATTCCTTGCCTCTTCATGTCATAAATGGCATATTGGCAAGTTTAAGTTTCTCCTCAGACCATTTCAAAAACATTTTGGGGTGTTTTTACTGAATTTTGGCTTTCTGGACTTTACATGCCCTCTACTATCACATTGGGCATCGGCCTTGGCAGACGACAATGGCATTTCATCGTCTATGTCATGGCTAGCGGCATCAGCTTCAGCACTGGGAGGAAGTGGTTCTTGATCTTTCCCTATTTTATCCTCCAAATTTTTGTTCCTCATTATGTTTCTGGAGTTATATAACACAAGGGGGGGGGGGGGATTAAAAATTTGAATAGTCGATTGGGTGTCTGTTTTTTCCTGTCTATTAGATAGAAGAAAAAAAAAGATACTCAAGTAACTTTTCAAACAATTGAATATCCCACAATATGCGGCACAGGAATGACTGATGGCTGATGGCCAGGACACTACCACTGGTCTGATTCAGCGCAACACAGCAACACTGTAAGGGAGATTTTGATATTATTATTATTATTATTATTATACTGTAGCAGTGGACATATAGCAGCAGCGTATACCACTGTGACTGCATGGTCACTGGAATGGCTGATGGTCAGGACACTACCACTTGTCTGTTGCATCACAACACAGCAACACTGTGAGGGACTTATTATTATTATACTGCAGCAGTGGACAAATAGCTGTAGCGTATAACACTGTGACTGACTGGTCACTGGAGTGACTGATGGCCAGGACACTGCCACTGGTCTGATGTAGCACAACACAGCAACACTGTGAGGGGCTTGTGGTTGTTATTATTATTATAATTATTATTATTACTACTGTAGCAGTGGACATATAGCAGTAGTGTATACCACTGTGACAGCCTGGTTACTTGAATGACTGATGTGCAGGACACTACCACTGGTCTGATGCAGCACAACACAGCAACACTGTGAGGGACTTGTTGTTTTTATTATTATTATTATTATTATTATTATATGGCAGCAGTGGACATATAACAGCAGCATATACCACTATGACTCCTGGTCACTGGACTGACTGATGGCCAGGACACTATCACTGGTCTGATGCAAAACAACACAGCAACACAGTGAGGGAATTGTTGTTATTATTATTATTATTATTATTATTATTATTATACAGCAGCCATGGACATATAGCAGCAGCATGTACCATTGTGACTTCCTGGTCACTGGAATGACATGGCCAGGACACTACCACTGGTCTGATGCAGCACAACACAGCAACACTGTGATGGACTTGTTGTTGTTATTATTATTATTATTATTATTATTATTATTATTATAATACAGCCGCAGTGGACATATAGCAGCAGCGTATACCACTGTGACTGCCTGGTTACTGGAATGACTGATGGCCAGGACTCTACCACTGTTCTGATGCAGGACAACACAGAAACACTGTAAGGGACTTATTTTACAGCAGCACTGGACATATGGCAGCAGAGGTCACCACCACTGTGAATGGTCACTGGACTGACTGATGCACAGGACACTAGCACTGGATTGATGCAGGACAACGCAGAAAATTATGCAGCAGCACTGGGCATATGGCAGCAGATGACACCACCACTGTGAATGGTCACTGGACTCACTGATGCCCAGGACACTACCACTGGTCTGATGCAGGACAACACAGCAACACTGTAAGGGACTTATTATACAGCAGCACTGGATATAGGACAGCAAAGGATACCACCTGTGTGATTGATGTAGCACAACACACCACCACTGAACTGATGCAGCACAACACAGCACCTCTGGACAGCACTGGACATAAGGAAGCAGAGGACACAAGCACTGTGACTGGACAGATTTAGCACAAGACGCGGTCACTGAGGACACTGAGAGAATGGAGACACGTTCTCTCTTTACACTCTCCTATACCAGAGTGAAAATGGTGGGGACGCGCTGCTCCTTATATGGAATCCAAATCCCGTTAGAATCCAACAGCGGGATGATGACGTTTTGCCTCGTTCGGGTTTCCGAGTCAGACGGGAAAACTGAGCCTGGCTAGGAATCGGACTCGAATGGTAAAGTTCGGTATGGTTCAGTTCTCTGAGAACTGAACCCGCTCATCTCTAGTTGTATGTGCAAAATTTTTATGTTTCCTCTTCAATAAAATTGAATAATGCAGGTCAGGTGGGAAGAGCAGGTAGAGAAAGCTTTATAATGACCTATATCAGATTTTATATTTAAGATATTTGCAATTATGAAAATATATGAGACTAAAGTAAACATCAATGTAGTGACTGCCAGTAGTGTTCCTTCAATGTAGTTTCTACTACAGATACATCACAGCTAGAGACCTTTAGTACAGGTAAAACATCACAGAAGAAATGGCTGATTCTATCAGATGCACAAAAGGACATCTTAGTTATAAGGACATGTCCAATAGTGTTTAAAAACCCAACAGTCCACAATGTAACTGAAAGGCCGGCACAGTGTCTTATGCTCATTTTACTAATATAATGAAGGGGGTGACAGATGGCAACATAGCAGTCATATGCCATGGCTGTAAGCAAGACAACCTCAGTGCAACTCAATAACACAAAATAATACAGCTGAGCTATACATTCCCGGAATGAGATTGTGTTATGGGGCTAATTCAGTAAGGATAGCAAATTCTGCAAATCAGCAGAATTTACTATCCTTTGAAGTGCATGCTGGGGGCCGACCATTGCTGGGCAAGGCCGACCAGCATGCTGACCGGTGCCTCCCCCCTCATCATAAAAATTCACGATGCCTCCTGCCGGCGCAACTTAGCTGCAGCCGCAGGAGACCCGGTGCCATCTTACCCATCACAGCGGCTGCGTGATGTCATGCAGCTGCCACGATCATGCCCCCGACACGCCCCCATTCACACCACACCGCCCACCATTTGCATAGCTCCGCCCCTGCAACCCTCCATCTCTTGCCTGGAAACGGAGTGTTGACCGCCCCCCCCCCCCCCCCCCCACATACACACCCTGCGACTGCCTCTGCCTGATTGACAGGTAGAGGCAATCGCATTTTCTGCGGCTCCCCACAGAAAGTCCGGGTGCATTCGCCCGCGGGCCAATCGCACAAAATCCGGTTGGATTGAGATTTGGTGATGAACATATATAATAGTTTAGGTATGATATTTGAGGTAGTAGCAAAGTCAATGATGGAGAGATTCATTAAGAAGTACATAGGAGTGTGCACGTGAGGAGCCACCCAAATCACAGCAGTAATGGTGACATTTCTGCAGACAACAACAAGGCATCAAATTCATAATATTATAAAAATTAGGTATTGGAGCTTTGGGTCATCAGACAAATCTTCAAATGAGATTTCAGATGTATTAAATGGTTCTCCTAATTCCATTTCTGTGTTTAAAAACAAAAAACGCTATATTTATATTTGACTCCTTTATAACAACTATAAAACATATAATATTTACATATTTATTATATTAATTATATAGCGCACACATATTAACATGGGTGTGGTATGGAAGGTAGATAGTAACTAGGTCGATAGTGTCTAAGTTGACCACTATTGTTCGAAAGTAACTAGGTTGACAGGGTCTGTAGGTCAACAGGGTCTTTAGGTCGACAGGGTCTAGGTCGACAGGTCAAAAGGTTGACATGAGTTTTTCATGTTTTTTGGTGTTGTTTTCTTCGTAGAGTAACCGGGAACCCCAATTAATGCACCGTGTCCCCTCACATGGCTCGTTTCACTTGCCATGCTTCGGGCAAGGTATCTCGCTCCACTACCGCTTCGTTCGGCACAGATTAGCATTCCAATTGTAGTCCACGTAGATCGTTAAGTAAGAAAAAGTTAAAAAAAGAAAGAAATTGTGAAAAACTCACGTCTACCTTTTGACCTGTCGACCCTGTCGATCTAGAAACTCTGTCGACCTAGTTACTGTTGGCCAATAGTGGTCAACCTAGATAGTGTCGACCTAGTTACTGTCGACCTAGAGACCGGTCTTCCCCCTGGGCCTAAGATGAGCAGAGAGTTGTGCGGGACCAGGCTCAGCAGGGACATTTTCATGAGAGTTGAGTGTGCTTCCCGCATTCTCATACACACCCATACAGGTCCCATGAGACCAGGACATTTATAACATTATCAAAATAATGTTATCCTAATTTTCCCCCTTTCATTGGTTACATGCAAATGTTTGCTTACCATGTGGTTCTTTTTCTCTCTCTTCCACCCCACTGTGTGCTATTCCTGTAATGTGTTCCTCCTCTGATTGCACACCCTGCCAGTGTGACCTACGTAGTGCACCCTAATCTGAGCATTAAAATGCTACAATCACACCATTTTATGCCAACTCTTCTAGGGATAGACTATTCCACCCAAGGTAATCCTATGCAGTGTGCCCAAGATGGCTGCCTCACCTGATACCTTGTGAGGGTGGACTGTAATTTGTTCTCTACATTTAATTAGAGAGAGAGAGATTTAAAAAGCTTGGTCTATTGTCCTGAGGTAGGGGCTGTGTCCCCGAAAATACTATACTATGCTGCTACCGAACACAACACTATACTGCTGAATTCAGCCTATTTGCTCACATGAGAGTCTCCTGAGTGACATATTGTATATTCAGTATACTGTATCTTCACAAATTGATCCCTTTTTCTGCACTTCTATTTTAATATAGCTTGAATCTTAGCTGGAGCTCCTGAAGAGAACCTGCCGGCAAGAGTTGTATCTTAGTTTGACACATATGTGGTCTAACTTACAAATAATGTGTTAGACTCATAAATGTTGCAAAATCATTCATTTAAATGTACTTGATGATGACACATTGACATATAACAAAAAATTCACAAAATGTATTAAAACAATATTTTAAAATAAAACCTTTTTACAGTACAAATCACAATTAATATATCAGCACCAAATAGTTGAAGATCTGATACCACTTTTTCTGCTTGATGGAATGTGAGCTTCTATGAAATGTGAACTTACAGTGTTATGGACACAGATTTCAAACACCCAGTGCATTTCATTGTTGTCGACTTCAACGGGCATGGTGCTACACAGGGAATTATGGTAACCTCTAAAAGTATATATACTTTTATAAATGGAGATACATAATCACATTAATAGATTTGGAGAACCGAGTCTCCAGATAACAGCCTGTAAAAATGCAGAAACCCATAAACCAATGAGCATTAGACTTAATTGTTCCTCGCAGATCTCCCGTTTCATCTTAGATGTGTCACTTGCCTTTTAAGCCTTATAAATAAGGGTGAGCATGTCAACATTTCGACCCTTCAGAATACAGACACATTCACCCCTACAACAATGTGATATTATCACACTGTACCACATTGGAAGGACCAGAAGTGCAGGAAAAAATACGGGGTCCCGACAACGTGGATGATGTCAGAGACTTTCAAGGAAATGGAAGCAATAATGCTGCTATCTGAAAAAAAAGAAGAATCAGGAAACAAATGGTACATTGGGCAATGCAGAGAGAGAAACAGATCATAGATATGACCTATTTGCTTTACCAGTTAACCCAACTGCATCTGCTTGGAGGATGCCAAGTACATCCCCATCCCAGCAGTGGCTAAGGGCTGATGCATCAGTAGCGGCATAAATGCACCCACAAAAGACACCAGCAACCCAGCAATAGCCCCATAATCCGAGGGTAGAGAAGCCATGAGAGACAACGCAAGCCATACAATGGGGGTGGGAGGCCCAGTGAACAAAAATTGTCTTGATAGTTCATACATAGTCCCAAGGAGTACATTTCTCCCCCAAAAATTCTATGTACAGACACAACGATTACAATTTTACTATGAGTATAGATTTGACACTCAATCAAGATCTTTTGTCTGAACTAGACTGTTAGAGGAATTGAGGGATATGCTGAGTCAACAGATCTGTGGAGGACAGCCAAATAAGTAATTTTAGGTAAAGCCAGCCTTTAATATTAACATCTATATATTTTTTTAATCTGTATGTGTATACAGTATGTTCTTAAAGTTATATCTTATTAAATCCCTCTAATAGGCTAAGCAATTAGGATTTGATTAAGGGTCATCTAACACAAAACATATCAGGGAGAATGTGTTTATAATTTTGATTACTAATCTATATGCAGGGCCGAAACTAGGATTTTTGTCACCCGGGGCAAGGTAGTCATTTGACACCCCCCCCCCCCCCCCCCCCCCAAAAAAAAAAAAAGATTTTTTTTTAACAATAAAAAAATAAAAAAATAAAAGAATTAAACAATTTAAAATAAATAAATAAATTATTAAAAATATTATATATATATATATATATATATATATAGATGAAAGGTATATGCGCTGATCCACCAAATCCAAGTCTGTATCAGAGTTAATTGGATGCTCCTGAAGAATCACCTTTGAACACAGCAAATCCTCTGCAGCCTCCTCAAGATGTGAGCCGTACCACAGGCTCAATGGTTTACATGCAGAAAAGACAAATGAGGGGCGCGGAGTATACAACCAACAACGTGGCTGTGCGATGGGTACTCCATATGCGCCGAGCTTCGCCAACTTATATCTGGGCAAGTGGGAATCTGAAGTCATTTATAAAGATAACCCCTTTCTTGAAAATATTGTTCAATACAATAGATTTATAGATGACATACTGATTGTTTGGAAGGGAACTCAAGACGATTTCAATTCCTTCATGCAATTTATTAATGTTAACCAACATAATCTTAAATTTACCTCCAACTTTCAAAGTCAAAAAATTGAATATTTAGATTTGGTGTTGGATACCAGTGAATGGACTCCAGGGAAAAATATTAATACTTATACGTACATTAAGAAGGTGGACAGTAATAATTACATTCACTTTAATAGCTGCCACCTAAAAAACTGGGTTTCTAATATCCCTTATTCCCAATTTTTGCGGGTAAAAAGAAACTGTACGGATACGGCAATGTATGAAAAACAAGCAGAATTGTATGTGGAGCGTTTTAAGGAGAAAAAATACCCTCTCAAAGTAATTAATAAATGTAAAGTGAAAGCAGATAAATTAGTAAGGAGTGATTTGTTAATTTATAAGGAGAGGAAAAAAAGTGATAGACCATTCATTCCATTTGTTACAGGTTTTAATATTCAAAATAGACAAATAAAATAAATTCTTTACAAACACTGGAGCGTTTTAGAACTTGACCCAGTTCTCAAAGGGGTACTCCCTAAAAAACCGCAAGTCATCTTTAAACGAGCAAGAACCCTCAAAAATATTTTGGCTCCGAGTAACCTTCCCGTTATTAAGGATGAACTATGGTTGAAAAATACTAATGGATGTTTTTAGAGATGAGCGGGTTCGGTTTCTCTGAATCCGAACCCGCCAGAACTTCATGTTTTTTTTCACGGGTCCGAGCGACTCGGATCTTCCCGCCTTGCTCGGTTAACCCGAGCGTGCCCGAACGTCATCATGACGCTGTCGGATTCTCGCGAGGCTCGGATTCTATCGCGAGACTCGGATTCTATATAAGGAGCCGCGCGTCGCCGCCATTTTCACACGTGCATTGAGATTGATAGGGAGAGGACGTGGCTGGCGTCCTCTCCGTTTAGAATTAGAATAGATTAGAGAGACACTTGATTTACTAATTTTGGGGAGCATTAGGAGTACTCAGTAGTGTACAGTGCAGAGTTTTGCTGATAGTGACCAGTGACCACCACTTTTATTTATAATCCGTTCTCTGCCTGAAAAAAGCGATACACAGCACACAGTGACTCAGTCACATACCATATCTGTGTGCACTGCTCAGGCTCAGGCCAGTGTGCTGCATCATCTATTATCTATATATAATATTATATATATCTGTCTGACTGCTCAGCTCACACAGCTTATAATTGTGGGGGAGACTGGGGAGCACTACTGCAGTGCCAGTTATAGGTTATAGCAGGAGCCAGGAGTACATAATATAATCCGTTCTCTGCCTGAAAAAAGCGATACACAGCACACAGTGACTCAGTCACATACCATATCTGTGTGCACTGCTCAGGCTCAGGCCAGTGTGCTGCATCATCTATTATCTATATATAATATTATATATATCTGTCTGACTGCTCAGCTCACACAGCTTATAATTGTGGGGGAGACTGGGGAGCACTACTGCAGTGCCAGTTATAGGTTATAGCAGGAGCCAGGAGTACATAATATATTATATAGTGAGTGACCACCAGACACACAGTGCAGTTTATTTAATATATCCGTTCTCTGCCTGAAAAAAGCGATACACACAGTGACTCAGTCAGTCACATACCATATCTGTGTGCACTGCTCAGGCTCAGGCCAGTGTGCTGCATCATCTATATATATTATATATCTGTCTGACTGCTCAGCTCACACAGCTTATAATTGTGGGGGAGACTGGGGAGCACTACTGCAGTGCCAGTTATAGGTTATAGCAGGAGCCAGGAGTACATAATATTATATTAAAATTAAACAGAGCACACTTTTGCTGCAGGAGTGCCACTGCCAGTGTGACTAGTGACCAGTGACCTGACCACCAGTATATAATATTAGTAGTATACTATCTCTTTATCAACCAGTCTATATTAGCAGCAGACACAGTACAGTGCGGTAGTTCACGGCTGTGGCTACCTCTGTGTCGGCACTCGGCAGCCCGTCCATAATTGTATATACCACCTAACCGTGTTTTTTTTTTCTTTCTTTATACATACATACTAGTTACGAGTATACTATCTCTTTATCAACCAGTCTATATATTAGCAGCAGACACAGTACAGTGCGGTAGTTCACGGCTGTGGCTACCTCTGTGTCGGCACTCGGCAGCCCGTCCATAATTGTATATACCACCTAACCGTGGTTTTTTTTTCTTTCTTTATACATACATACTAGTTACGAGTATACTATCTCTTTATCAACCAGTCTATATATTAGCAGCAGACACAGTACAGTGCGGTAGTTCACGGCTGTGGCTACCTCTGTGTCGGCACTCGGCAGCCCGTCCATAATTGTATATACCACCTAACCGTGGTTTTTTTTTCTTTCTTTATACATACATACTAGTTACGAGTATACTATCTCTTTATCAACCAGTCTATATATTAGCAGCAGACACAGTACAGTGCGGTAGTTCACGGCTGTGGCTACCTCTGTGTCGGCACTTGGCAGCCCGTCCATAATTGTATATACCACCTAACCGTGGTTTTTTTTTCTTTCTTTATACATACATACTAGTTACGAGTATACTATCTCTTTATCAACCAGTCTATATATTAGCAGCAGACACAGTACAGTGCGGTAGTTCACGGCTGTGGCTACCTCTGTGTCGGCACTCGGCAGCCCGTCCATAATTGTATATACCACCTAACCGTGGTTTTTTTTTCTTTCTTTATACATACATACTAGTTACGAGTATACTATCTCTTTATCAACCAGTCTATATATTAGCAGCAGACACAGTACAGTGCGGTAGTTCACGGCTGTGGCTACCTCTGTGTCGGCACTCGGCAGCCCGTCCATAATTGTATACTAGTATCCAATCCATCCATCTCCATTGTTTACCTGAGGTGCCTTTTAGTTGTGCCTATTAAAATATGGAGAACAAAAATGTTGAGGTTCCAAAATTAGGGAAAGATCAAGATCCACTTCCACCTCGTGCTGAAGCTGCTGCCACTAGTCATGGCCGAGACGATGAAATGCCAGCAACGTCGTCTGCCAAGGCCCAATGGCATAGTACAGAGCATGTCAAAACCAAAACACCAAATATCAGTAAAAAAAGGACTCCAAAACCTAAAATAAAATTGTCGGAGGAGAAGCGTAAACTTGCCAATATGCCATTTACCACACGGAGTGGCAAGGAACGGCTGAGGCCCTGGCCTATGTTCATGGCTAGTGGTTCAGCTTCACATGAGGATGGAAGCACTCAGCCTCTCGCTAGAAAACTGAAAAGACTCAAGCTGGCAAAAGCACCGCAAAGAACTGTGCGTTCTTTGAAATCCCAAATCCACAAGGAGAGTCCAATTGTGTCGGTTGCGATGCCTGACCTTCCCAACACTGGACGTGAAGAGCATGCGCCTTCCACCATTTGCACGCCCCCTGCAAGTGCTGGAAGGAGCACCCGCAGTCCAGTTCCTGATAGTCAGATTGAAGATGTCAGTGTTGAAGTACACCAGGATGAGGAGGATATGGGTGTTGCTGGCGCTGGGGAGGAAATTGACCAGGAGGATTCTGATGGTGAGGTGGTTTGTTTAAGTCAGGCACCCGGGGAGACACCTGTTGTCCGTGGGAGGAATATGGCCGTTGACATGCCAGGTGAAAATACCAAAAAAATCAGCTCTTCGGTGTGGAGGTATTTCACCAGAAATGCGGACAACAGGTGTCAAGCCGTGTGTTCCCTTTGTCAAGCTGTAATAAGTAGGGGTAAGGACGTTAACCACCTCGGAACATCCTCCCTTATACGTCACCTGCAGCGCATTCATAATAAGTCAGTGACAAGTTCAAAAACTTTGGGTGACAGCGGAAGCAGTCCACTGACCAGTAAATCCCTTCCTCTTGTAACCAAGCTCACGCAAACCACCCCACCAACTCCCTCAGTGTCAATTTCCTCCTTCCCCAGGAATGCCAATAGTCCTGCAGGCCATGTCACTGGCAATTCTGACGAGTCCTCTCCTGCCTGGGATTCCTCCGATGCATCCTTGCGTGTAACGCCTACTGCTGCTGGCGCTGCTGTTGTTGCCGCTGGGAGTCGATGGTCATCCCAGAGGGGAAGTCGTAAGCCCACTTGTACTACTTCCAGTAAGCAATTGACTGTTCAACAGTCCTTTGCGAGGAAGATGAAATATCACAGCAGTCATCCTACTGCAAAGCGGATAACTGAGTCCTTGACAACTATGTTGGTGTTAGACGTGCGTCTGGTATCCGCCGTTAGTTCACAGGGAACTAGACAATTTATTGAGGCAGTGTGCCCCCGTTACCAAATACCATCTAGGTTCCACTTCTCTAGGCAGGCGATACCGAGAATGTACACGGACGTCAGAAAAAGACTCACCAGTGTCCTAAAAAATGCAGTTGTACCCAATGTCCACTTAACCACGGATATGTGGACAAGTGGAGCAGGGCAGGGTCAGGACTATATGACTGTGACAGCCCACTGGGTAGATGTATGGACTCCCGCCGCAAGAACAGCAGCGGCGGCACCAGTAGCAGCATCTCGCAAACGCCAACTCTTTCCTAGGCAGGCTACGCTTTGTATCACCGCTTTCCAGAATACGCACACAGCTGAAAACCTCTTACGGCAACTGAGGAAGATCATCGCGGAATGGCTTACCCCAATTGGACTCTCCTGTGGATTTGTGGCATCGGACAACGCCAGCAATATTGTGTGTGCATTAAATATGGGCAAATTCCAGCACGTCCCATGTTTTGCACATACCTTGAATTTGGTGGTGCAGAATTTTTTAAAAAACGACAGGGGCGTGCAAGAGATGCTGTCGGTGGCCAGAAAAATTGCGGGACACTTTCGGCGTACAGGCACCACGTACAGAAGACTGGAGCACCACCAAAAACTACTGAACCTGCCCTGCCATCATCTGAAGCAAGAAGTGGTAACGAGGTGGAATTCAACCCTCTATATGCTTCAGAGGTTGGAGGAGCAGCAAAAGGCCATTCAAGCCTATACAATTGAGCACGATATAGTAGGTGGAATGCACCTGTCTCAAGTGCAGTGGAGAATGATTTCAACGTTGTGCAAGGTTCTGATGCCCTTTGAACTTGCCACACGTGAAGTCAGTTCAGACACTGCCAGCCTGAGTCAGGTCATTCCCCTCATCAGGCTTTTGCAGAAGAAGCTGGAGGCATTGAAGAAGGAGCTAAAAGGGAGCGATTCCGCTAGGCATGTGGGACTTGTGGATGCAGCCCTTAATTCGCTTAACAAGGATTCACGGGTGGTCAATCTGTTGAAATCAGAGCACTACATTTTGGCCACCGTGCTCGATCCTAGATTTAAAGCCTACCTTGGATCTCTCTTTCCGGCAGACACAGGTCTGCTGGGGTTGAAAGACCTGCTGGTGACAAAATTGTCAAGTCAAGCGGAACGCGACCTGTCAACATCTCCTCCTTCACATTCTCCCGCAACTGGGGGTGCGAGGAAAAGGCTCAGAATTCCGAGCCCACCCGCTGGCGGTGATGCAGGGCAGTCTGGAGCGACTGCTGATGCTGACATCTGGTCCGGACTGAAGGACCTGACAACGATTACGGACATGTCGTCTACTGTCACTGCATATGATTCTCTCAACATTGATAGAATGGTGGAGGATTATATGAGTGACCGCATCCAAGTAGGCACGTCACACAGTCCGTACTTATACTGGCAGGAAAAAGAGGCAATTTGGAGGCCCTTGCACAAACTGGCTTTATTCTACCTAAGTTGCCCTCCCACAAGTGTGTACTCCGAAAGAGTGTTTAGTGCCGCCGCTCACCTTGTCAGCAATCGGCGTACGAGGTTACATCCAGAAAATGTGGAGAAGATGATGTTCATTAAAATGAATTATAATCAATTCCTCCGCGGAGACATTGACCAGCAGCAATTGCCTCCACAAAGTACACAGGGAGCTGAGATGGTGGATTCCAGTGGGGACGAATTGATAATCTGTGAGGAGGGGGATGTACACGGTGATATATCGGAGGGTGAAGATGAGGTGGACATCTTGCCTCTGTAGAGCCAGTTTGTGCAAGGAGAGATTAATTGCTTCTTTTTTGGGGGGGGTCCAAACCAACCCGTCATATCAGTAACAGTCGTGTGGCAGACCCTGTCACTGAAATGATGGGTTGGTTAAAGTGTGCATGTCCTGGTTTGTTTATACAACATAAGGGTGGGTGGGAGGGCCCAAGGACAATTCCATCTTGCACCTCTTTTTTCTTTTCTTTTTCTTTGCATCATGTGCTGATTGGGGAGGGTTTTTTGGAAGGGACATCCTGCGTGACACTGCAGTGCCACTCCTAGATGGGCCCGGTGTTTGTGTCGGCCACTAGGGTCGCTAATCTTACTCACACAGTCAGCTACCTCATTGCGCCTCTTTTTTTCTTTGCGTCATGTGCTGTTTGGGGAGGGTTTTTTGGAAGGGACATCCTGCGTGACACTGCAGTGCCACTCCTAGATGGGCCCGGTGTTTGTGTCGGCCACTAGGGTCGCTAATCTTACTCACACAGTCAGCTACCTCATTGCGCCTCTTTTTTTCTTTGCGTCATGTGCTGTTTGGGGAGGGTTTTTTGGAAGGGACATCCTGCGTGACACTGCAGTGCCACTCCTAGATGGGCCCGGTGTTTGTGTCGGCCACTAGGGTCGCTAATCTTACTCACACAGCTACCTCATTGCGCCTCTTTTTTTCTTTGCGTCATGTGCTGTTTGGGGAGGGTTTTTTGGAAGGGACATCCTGCGTGACACTGCAGTGCCACTCCTAGATGGGCCCGGTGTTTGTGTCGGCCACTAGGGTCGCTAATCTTACTCACACAGTCAGCTACCTCATTGCGCCTCTTTTTTTCTTTGCGTCATGTGCTGTTTGGGGAGGGTTTTTTGGAAGGGCCATCCTGCGTGACACTGCAGTGCCACTCCTAGATGGGCCCGGTGTTTGTGTCGGCCACTAGGGTCGCTAATCTTACTCACACAGCTACCTCATTGCGCCTCTTTTTTTCTTTGCGTCATGTGCTGTTTGGGGAGGGTTTTTTGGAAGGGCCATCCTGCGTGACACTGCAGTGCCACTCCTAGATGGGCCCGGTGTTTGTGTCGGCCACTAGGGTCGCTAATCTTACTCACACAGCTACCTCATTGCGCCTCTTTTTTTCTTTGCGTCATGTGCTGTTTGGGGAGGGTTTTTTGGAAGGGACATCCTGCGTGACACTGCAGTGCCACTCCTAGATGGGCCCGGTGTTTGTGTCGGCCACTAGGGTCGCTTATCTTACTCACACAGCGACCTCGGTGCAAATTTTAGGACTAAAAATAATATTGTGAGGTGTGAGGTATTCAGAATAGACTGAAAATGAGTGTAAATTATGGTTTTTGAGGTTAATAATACTTTGGGATCAAAATGACCCCCAAATTCTATGATTTAAGCTGTTTTTTAGTGTTTTTGGAAAAAAACACCCGAATCCAAAACACACCCGAATCCGACAAAAAAAATTCGGTGAGGTTTTGCCAAAACGCGTTCAAACCCAAAACACGGCCGCGGAACCGAACCCAAAACCAAAACACAAAACCCGAAAAATTTCAGGCGCTCATCTCTAGATGTTTTCCATGTAATCACTGTAAAGTTTGCCCATTTGTTAGTAAAGAGAGGAAAAAAGTTTGGAATAGTGATCGGACTAAACATTGGGATATTAAGGGATTAGTAAATTGTCAAACCACGTTTGTTATATACCTGCTAGAGTGTCAATGTGGGGCTAGGTATGTTGGGAAAACTAAACGCCAACTTAAAATAAGAGTACTAGAACACATGAGGAGTATAACTAATAAATTGATTAATCATTCGGTTCCTAAACATTTTGTTTCTTGCAATGGGGGGTCATTGCGTAATAATTTCAGTTTGAAAGCTATTGAACATATTATTCCAGATCCTAGAGGGGGTGATATTTTAAAGAAATTGAGTAAGAGAGAGACATATTGGATTCATACACTAAAAACACTAAGTCCAGATGGATTGAATGAAACATATGATATCATTCCTTTTTTGCACTAGATTGGTATGGGGATGGTCCACTTTGGAGGGCATTGATGTTGATCCATTGGATCCTTTGCTCTGCTTACTAGTGGTCTGTCTCTATATCAATTCTTTGCAATATTCTTGATATCCTTATATATAATATATTTCATATATGATTGTCCAAGTAACGTATATATATATTTTTTTTGTATTGGAGCCTGACTCTTGTTCGCTTATGTCTCCCCTTGATCTATTCATTTCTCTTTAAGGAATATTTTTACCATTTTTATGATCCGTGCCACTAAGGAGAAATTTATGTATATGTATATATATATATTTTTTTTCTTTTTTCTTTTCGTTTTTTATGTATATATTTTTAAACAAATGTAGAAAATTCTTTTTCCCCCTGTATGTAGGGGTTACTGTGTTTCATTGTAATATATGCCACCTGTGCCTAATTAACGGCTTAATACGTTTTTATCGCATTTAAACATAAATTATATAAAAAAGTGTTGTTTATTGTTTTTAATGTATCGTTATACAATTGGTGCAAATTTTTTGTAATGATATATTGTGGATTTTTAGAATTTTTAAAACTTTTTAGTGTAAAGTGTTTTACCATTCACCTGATATGTGATTATTGGTTAATTAGCATTGTGTGTATAAATACGGGATTAGATCTTCAGTAGCCACACCCCCTGACGAAGACCTTGATGGTTGAAACGCGTTGGCGTGACATCGACTGAATGGACGTACTGACGTTCTGCATGCTGTCCTGATTTCAAACGCATTAACCGGAGAGCGGTGAGCGGTGAAGTGCCGGCGGGAGGTCTCCTTATCGGATGTGGTCCGGAGACACCGAGGGGGACTGACTGAGCCGTTTTATCTAAACTGATATGTATGTATCTATGTACTACAATTAAAGTAATTGTTGAAGCATTACACTTATACTCCGCGCCCCTCATTTGTCTTTTCTATATATATATATATATATATATATATATCTTTCAGAACTTTTTTACCTGAAAAATTGCCTTTTCTAACATAAATTTCATATCCAGGAAAAAGTGTCCCCATTTTACACAGTACGACAGGCAAGTGTCCCCATTTTACACATTACGGCAGATAGGTGACCCCATTTTACACATTGCGGCAGACAGGTGTCCCCATTTTACACATTGCGGCAGGAAAAAGTGTCCCCATTTTACACATTGCGGCAGGCACGTGTCCCCATTTTACACATTGCGGCAGGAAAAAGTGTCCCCATTTTACACATTGCGGCAGGCATGTGTCCCCATTTTACACAGTACGCTGGCAAGTGTCCCCATTTTACACATTGCGGCAGGAAAAAGTGTCCCCATTTTACACATTGCGGCAGGAAAAAGTGTCCCCATTTTACACATTGCGGCAGGAAAAAGTGTCCCCATTTTACACATTGCGGCAGGAAAAAGTGTCCCCATTTTACACATTGCGGCATGAAAAAGTGTCCCCATTTTACACATTGCGGCAGGCACGTGTCCCCATTTTACACATTGCGGCAGGAAAAAGTGTCCCCATTTTACAGATTGCGGCAGGCACGTGTCCCCATTTTACACATTGCGGCTGGAAAAAGTGTCCCCATTTTACACATTGCGGCAGGAAAAAGTGTCCCCATTTTACACATTCCGGCAGGTGTGGGGAGAGGGAGGGAGAGAGAGAGAGAGAGAGAGAGAGAGAGAGAGAGAGGGAGGGAGGGAGAGGGGCTGACTTACATTTGAAGCGGTTCTCGCCACTCTTCAGCCGCCTCTCCCTCCTCGTCTGCGCTGCTCCCCTTTCTCCCTCCTCGCGAGTGCCCAGCTCGGGGGGCGGGGTTTCATTGAATGATGCGTCATTCTGCGAAACCCCGCCCCCCGAGCTGGGCACTCGGGAGGAGGGAGAAGGGGGTTTCAAGAAACGGCACTGGCGCATAGAGGGTGTTAGGGGGTCTCGGCGCCCCCTCCAATCCGGCACCCAGGTCGCCTGCCCCCCTAGCCCCCCCCCTAGTTTCGGCCCTGCTATATGGACAGTGCCTTGCTAAAGTATTCACCTCCCTTTGCAATTTTCATGTTTTGTTGCCTCACAACCTGGAATTAAAATAGATTGTTTGAAGGTTTGCATCATTTCATTCACAGAACATGGCTACAACTTTGAAGATGTTTTTTTTTAATGTGAAGAAAACAACAAATAGGACAAAATACCAGAGTCAGTACTTTGTAGAGTCATCTTTTGTAGCAATTACAGGTACAAGTCGCTTTGGATATGTCTCTATGAGCTTGCCACATCTTGCCACTGGCATTTTTGCCCATTCCTCAAGGCAAAACTTCTCCAGCTCCTTCATGTTGGATGGTTTCCGCTTGTGATCAGCAATCTTCAAGTCTGACCACAGATTCTCAATTGGATTGAGATCTGGGCTTTGATTAGGCCACTCCAACACATTTAAATATTTCTCATTTAAACACTCGAGTGTTGCTTCTGCAGTATGCTTCGGGTCATTGTCCTGCTGGAAGGTGAACCTCCGTCCCAGCCTCAAATCACAGGCAGACTAAAACAGGTTTTGCTCAAGAATATTCCTGTATTTAGTACCATCCATCTTTCCCTCGACTCGAACCAGTTTACCAGTCCCTGCTGCTGAAAAACATCCCCACAGCATGATGCTGCCAATACCATGTGTCACTGTTTGGATGTTGTTCTTGGGGTGATGGGATGTGTTGGCTTTGAGCCAGACATAGTGTTTTCTTTGGTTGCCAAAAAGTTACATTTTAGTCTCATCTGACTAGAGCACCTTCCTCTTTACATTTGGGGAGTCATCCACATGCCTTTTGGCAAACTCAAAATGTGCCTTCTTATTTTAAGACTGAGTAATGGCTTTTTATTGGCCACTCTTCCATGGCCACCGAACTTGGGCGGCATTACATCACACCCCATGTGTCAGGAATGATTTTTTCAATAAACACTGTTTTTGCTTGGGATGTACAACCTTTGCTTGATTGGAATATTTTTGGTCAGTTGAATGACGTTGGGACCATATTGAAGTGGATTCTGTTGGAAGAAATATAAAGAAACCCAGATACTGTATGCTTTTAATCACCTTAAGATCCTGTGAGCAGGGTAAACCATCCTTTACAGAAAATGCCTGGTTATTGAAAAAGATACCTTTATGTGTTTTATAAGCCTTCGAATTTAGTGAGTGGAGTACGCCCATCTGTCATTTTGTGGTCTATTCTGAGCACATTCTTCTGGGTTTTTGATTCAGTAGCAGAAAATAAACCTTTAAGTGGATGACTATACGCTATAACGTGTGAGTTGGGGTATGATTAGATGACAAGTACATTACAATACCATGACTGACTGGAGAAGATACCTTTATGTGCTTTAACAAATCTAAAAACAAGTGAGTGGGATAAGGCTATCTGTATACTTCTTCATTCCTCCATTGATGCTACTCGGTGTGTAATATAAGTGGTAGAAAGAAACCTTTATGTAAAAGTCAACTCAGTGCATAAGAGTGATATATGTTTACATCTCAAATAATTGCACAACATTAGTGACACCTCTACTTGGTCTTAGTCAATACAGCAACCATCCATACAACGGTGGAGGATTATTTTAATGACAGTGAACAAATGATCATATCTGAAAGTCCCTATGCTTGCTATGCTTTACTTAAGATGCCCATTCTCCAGTGTGTACTTGAAAGAGTTTTCAGCACATCCAGGAACCTTGTGATTGATCGGCATAGGAGGCTACTGCATCAAAATATGTAAAACATTATGTTCATAAAAATGAACAATAAATTCCATGAGGAAGACCTTGCCCGCCAATTACGTCAAAGTACAGAGGCTAAGGTAATGGTGTATTCCAGAAGGGATAATTTAATAATGTGTGATGATGATGTTTTTAATACTGAAGAAGGTAAGGAAATGAAGATGATAATGACAACATATCTCTCTGAAGAGATCACTAACAAAACAACACTGTTAGCTGCCTAAAGTTCATTTTTAGCTTGTTTTGTGGGGACCCAAACAACGCAAGCACTTCAGCACAATGACAGTCTCTGTCACTGGAGTGCTTGGTTTGTTACACTGCATGTCCTTTTTAATATACAACAACAGGTGATTGAAAGGGCTCAAGGGCAATTACATTTTGCACCACCTTTCTTTTCTGTCACTACTGTGTGGCAGTGTTTCCTGCAGTAGATGTGATATAAAATGCTGTGTTTTTGTTCCGCTGCTCTGTTTTAAATTAATACAGATCCAAAACCAAATACAGGGGGTTGGCACACATCTTGTTTTGTCCCAGGTGGTAGTTTTCTACCCAGCATTTTAATACTTGTTCATTACTGTACATCTAAAAAAAAATATCCACCAGATTTTTCTATATTGGGACAAAATTAGACCTCCCTCAAGAAAAAAAAAAAGTAAACTAATTCAGGTACCATTCAAAAACAGGTTAATATCAATAGTTTGCCCCCAGTGCCTGGCACAATGGATGCAGCAAAGGAGCAATTGCAATCAACTGGTCAACCTAAAATGACACCTGGCTCTGAGCACAGCATAGCCATCCATAGAGGAGTGCCTGGTATCAGCTGGGGGTTACCTTCTTGACTCACAGCTCCTCCCATGTAAAAGATCAAAAGCCTCAATGGGGAAGTCAAAGATCAATCCTGAAGCTATCCTGGCAACTCTGGTGGCAGCCACCAATTACTCAGCAGGGCATGCCCTGCTTGACACACCTCTCGGTGACTGGAGTTTAGAGCCAAGGAAGACAGAGGCTTTGAGGCCTCAACTAAAGGAAGGAAGCATTACATCAAGGATGGCTGATGGTAAGGAAGGTGCAATAGTAAAAGAGAATAGGGTGGGCATGGGATGACAGAGCAAGGACATAGGAAAATAAGAAGATAACTGGATAGTAGTGATGTGCACCGGACATTTTTCGGGTTTTGTGTTTTGGTTTTGTATTCGGTTCCTCTGCCATGTTTTGGATTCGGACGCGTTTTGGCAAAACCTCCCTTAAAATTTTTTGTAGAATTCGGGTGTGTTTTGGATTAGGGTGTTTTTTTACGAAAACCCACAAAAACAGCTTAAATCATATAATTTGATGGTAATTTTGATCCCACAGTATTAATAACCTCAATAACCATAATTTCCACTCATTTCCAGTCTATTCTGAACACCTCACAGCTCACAATATTATTTTTAGTCCTAAAATTTGCACCAAGGTCGCTGAATGACTAAGCTAAGCGACCCAATTGGCCGACACAAACACCTGGCCCATCTAGGAGTGGCATTGCAGTGTCAGACAGGATGGCACTTAAAAAAATAGTCCCCAAACAGCACATGATGCAAAGAAAAAAAGAGGTGCACCAAGGTAGCTGTGTGGCAAAGCTAAGCGACCCAAGTGGCCGACACAAACACCTGGCCCATCTAGGAGTTGCACTGCAGTGTCAGACAGGATGGCAGATTTAAAAAATAGTCCCCAAACAGCACATGATGCAAAGAAAAAAAGAGGTGCACCAAGGTCAATGGATGGTTAAGCTAAGCAACCCAACTGGCCGACACAAACAACTGGCCCATCTAGGAGTCGCACTGCAGTGTCAGACAGGATGGCAGATTTAAAAAATAGTCCCCAAACAGCACATGATACAAAGAAAAAAAGAGGTGCAATGAGGTAGCTGTGTGGCTAAGCTAAGCGAACCAAGTGTCCGACATAAACAACTGGCCCATCTAAGAGTGACACTGCAGTGTCAGACAGGATGGAAGATTTAAAAAATAGTCCCCAAACAGCACAGCATGCAAAGAAAAAAAGAGGTGCACCAAGGCCTCTGGATGGTTAAGCTAAGCGACCCAAGTGGCCGAAACAAACAGCTGGCCAATCTAGGAGTGGCACTGCAGTGTCAGACAGGATGGCACTTCAAAAAATAGTCCTCAAACAGCACATGAAGCAAAGACAAAAAGAGGTGCACCAAGGTCGCTGGATGGATAGTATACTTGACGACACAGAGGTAGGTAGAGCAGTGAACAAATTTACCGTACTGCTATATATTATATACTGGTGGTCAGCAAAATTATGCACTGTCCTCCTACTACTGCGCACAACAACTAAAATACACCACAGGTATGGATGAATAGTACACTTGACGACACAGAGTAAGGTAGAGCAGTGGACTACTGTACCATACTGCTATATATTATATACTGGTTGTCAGCAAAATTATGCACTGTCCTCCTACTACTGCGCACAACAACTAAAATGCACCACAGGTATGGATGGATAGTATACTTGATGACACAGAGGTAGGTAGAGCAGTGGACTACTGTACTATACTGCTATATATTATATACTGGTGGTCAGCAAAATTATACACTGTCCTCCTACTACTGCGCACAACAACTAAAATGCACCACAGGTATGGATGGATAGTATACTTGACGACACAGAGGTAGGTAGAGCAGTGGACTACTGTACCGTACTGATATAATACTGGTGGTCACTGGTCAGCAAAATTCTGCACTGTCCTCCTACTCTATACTACAATGCAGCACAGATATGGAGCGTTTTTCAGGCAGAGAACGTATAATACTGGTGGTCACTGGTCAGCAAAACTCTGCACTGTCCTCCTACTATATAATACTGGTGGTCCCCACTCCCCACAATAAAGCACACTGAGCATAGATATTTGCAACACACTGAGCACAGATATGGAGCGTTTTTCAGGCAGGGGACGTAGATATTTTCAGCACACTGAGCACAGATATTTGCAAGCACACTGAGCACAGATATTTGCAGCACACTGAACACAACTGAGAGAATGCTGCACACGTCCTCTCCCTATCATCTCCAAAGCACGAGTGAAAATGGCGGCGACGCGCGGCTCCTTATATAGAATACGAATCTCGTGAGAATCCGACAGCGGGATGATGACGGTTGGGTGTGCTCGGGTTAACCGAGCAAGGCGACAGGATCCGAGTCTGCCTCGGATCCGTGTAAAATGGGTGAAGTTCGGGAAGGGGGGGGGGGTTGGATTCCGAGGAACCGAACTTGCTCCTCTTTACTGGATAGAGGAATAAAGTACAGAGGAGGGAAGCACAGATGCATGAAAGGATATACACTAAGAGAAGTAAAAAAAGGGAAGCAAAAACAGTTTGGGCCAAACACTTAGTACTTACGCAAGCCTTCTGGAGATCACAACTAGAAAAAAGGAGGACAGATACTCTTCCTGCATATTTATAGAATGCCTGGAGAATCTAACCTGCAGCTTTGGCTGCTTTGCACTATAATGCTGGAGTGTGGTAATCATCCAAAATATTGGATCCTTAAAGCATATAACTTCCCAGCCAGCCAGAGGTAAGGACTAGGAACACAAGTGAGTAAAAATATCATCTAGGCCACCAGGGTGTTTAATGCGGGTGCCCACAAAAGAGTGGCAGCTTCAATTCTCTGTGCCAGCAGTGACCACACCACACCAATCACGACCACTTAATCTGGACCCGGTATCAAACCCCAGTGGGGGACACTTCAGAGATTAGAAACACTGAAGGGGCCTCCTCTGCTAATGCAGGAGTCCAAATCAATTCCAAAAGATAACAAACAGCGGGATCTGTCGCACCATGCGTCCACTCAGTATTACCACTAAGCCACACCCCCAGGTATCACTATTCTTGTTATTTACTGTTAATGATTTCTATGATTTTCTATGTTTTATATATATATATATATATATATATATATATAAAAGAAAGAAAAAAATAAAAAGATGGAGGGCGCAAAAGTGAGTAGTAGGTCAATAATGCTTTTACTGACAAGTATAAACTCACATACATTTTAATACAAGGTAACCGATGCAAAGTAGAAAATCAGTGGGCCTCCAGATCGCACACACTGATTGACGCCACTGCTCCCCAGATACCACGGACGCTGAAGTTTCCCAGCCTCACGGACGCCAAACGACAACCTCACACTCCGGTACTCCGGTCAATGGGTCTCACGTCACACGTCCTGCTGGCCAAGCCCAACGCGTTTCGTCACGGGACTTCGTCAGGGGGTGTGGCTGTCAACGTTGTATCAGATTATTTATACTACTGCGGCATTACAGAACCGATCCACATGTATAATGACTAATTAACAGAAATAACCATATATACAACATAATTCATCATACAATTATAAAATCACACAGCACAATAATACATTATATATGATACATACATATATTATTAAAAACGCACTGAGATAACGATCATAAGAGCGATACTGACATATAATCAATTAAACAGTTTATTTAAACCATCTAATTAATAATTAAAAAATAATCTTTATTCATTTATATGTATAGTAACATAGTAACATAGTAACATAGTATCTGAGGTTGAAAAAAGACAAATGTCCATCGAGTTCAACCTATTTGTGGTCTCCTATGCGTGATGATTTGAATAAAATTTCTGACTGATGCTGCTGTTAGCCGTTGGATTTTATTCCTATTTATAGTAACCATAATGCATGACTATGCACCTTACCCCTGGATATCCTTATCCATTAGGAATTTATCTAACCCATTCTTAAAGGTGTTGACAGATTCCGCCATTACAACTCCCTCGGGCAGGGAATTCCAAACACGTATTGTCCTTACCGTGAAAAAGCCTTTACGCCGTATTGTGCGGAATCTCCTCTAACCTGAGCGAGTGTCCACGAGTCCTCTGTGTTGATCTAACCAAAAACAGGTCCCGCGCAAGCTCTGTATATTTGTCCCCTTATATATTGGTAGATGTTGATCATATCCCCTCTTAGTCTCCGCTTTCCCAATGTAAACATGCCTAGTCTGTCAAGCCTTTCCTTGTATTCCATCGTCTCCATGCCCTTAATTAGTTTGGTCGCCCTCCTCTGTACCTTTTCAAGCTCCAGGATATCCTTTTTGTAGTACGGTGCCCAGAATTGTACACAGTATTCAAGGTGTGGCCTCACTAGTGATTTATATAACGGGAGTATGATACGTCCCTAGCATCAATACCCCGTTTTATGCACGCTAATATCTTATTAGCCTTCTTTGCTGCAGTCCTACTTTTGGGTACTACTGCTTAGCTTGCTATCTATGAGGACACCTAAGTCCTTTTCCAGTACAGAATCCCCTAATTTTACCCCATTTAGTAGTAGGTATTCTTAAAAAAGAATATAAAACCTTGTTTAAAAAACATTACCAATAACAAATTTTTTACAGGTCACCCAATTAGGAAAAATATATGTAATAAACCTTAGTAGATAATTAAAAATTGCCAAAAATACATACATATATAACAGATACGTATATAGGTAATAAAAATATATAGATACATGTCTATACCCGCATATAAAATGTATTATCATTATATCGATGCATATTTAATTAACACTTCAAAAAAGCACATATAGACAATTAATACCCAAATGACAATATATATAGTTGAAACATGATGGGTTTACGACCAAGAAAGAGGACCAACAATAAAAAATATAAACTACCATATGCATCATCTCACATTGAACTAGTGTAGGTGCAAAAAAGACACAAAAGAGCCAATGGCCCAACTACAGTGAGTCTAAACACCAACACCAGCAACAATGGATCTAATGCAAAAAAGGGGGTAATATCATAATTCTGTTATGATTCCAGCACTCCTGACCGGAGGAGATTTTATGACAAGGACCAGAGCGCTGGAATGGAATGCAGGTAACGGGAGCAGGAAAGACTAGTTGCCCCTGGCGCCCTAACTCTATTGTCTCACCCGTGCTATCGGAAATCCCCTGCAAGACTATGGTTTCTTGAGCCCCTAGCAGCCACGTTTGAAGGGCGGATTATGTCTGCCCAACTCCGGTGCCCCCCGGTCTTACTGAGAGACAAAGGGAAATCCGAGGCAGGATGATAACAAGAGGACCTCTGACTGACAACAGGCCAGGGGCAACAAGCTAACTAACAAAACCTGAAGTATGTGCGGAAACCCGCCAGGGAAAAGGACAACCAAAATCCACTTGTCCAATACTCCTACCCAGCACCGCCGGATACCAGAGTGGACCTGTGGAAGCGGAACCCTCCGCGAAATGCTCCAAAACACAAATAATAAATAATAAAGCGGACAAGCCGCAACACACGGCAAAGCCGCGACTCACGAACACCACTGGATGTTATATGGTGATTAGTCAGGACTCCAGGAATAAGATGACAACTTCCGAGTTCAGGACTTCCGAATACTGGAATTACTGGATACAGCAAGACTAGAACAGACTCTCAGCAAACAGAGACAGCATGCAGGAAGCTATTACCGGCGTCTGTGAGAAGCCCTGGGAGTGTATTTAACAAGGAGTCCTCCAATCAGCTGCCAAAAGGCTGATTAGAATAAATGCCGTGCAGCTGCCTTGCTGCACGGCCAGAGAGCAGGTGAATACATTAACTCCTAAAGCCTAGCAACGGGGAACGTGGTCCGCCAGTGGCGTCCCCGTTGCTAGGGTCCGTGCGGCTCAGCGCGCCCGGCGTCCAGCGTTGCCAGGGAGCCGGCGGCTGTCCACGTACGGCGTCCCTGGTTGCTAGGCGCCGGGCCGCACCGACGAGCGGACCCCGGCGCCTAACAGTACCCCCCCTTGAGGAGGGGTCAAGGAACCCCTAAAGCCAGGCTTCCAAGGAAATTCCCGAAAAAATGCATTCTTATGCCTTGGGGCATGAAGATCCTTATCCAGGACCCAGGACCTTTCCTCTGGACCATAACCTCTCCAGTCAACCACAAAATAAAGCCGGCCCCTGGACAACTTGGAATTGAGAACCTTCTCCACCAGGAACTCCTGTTGTCCCTGTACATCCACTGGAGATCTTCCCTGAGAGATCTTCCGAGGAAATATATTGGAAGAAATGTATGGCTTCAACAGGGAGCAATGAAACGTATTACCAATCCGAAGAGATTTTGGTAAACGTAACCGGAAAGCAACTGGGTTAACTTTTTTAATGATATGAAATGGTCCAATAAATTTGGGTCCCAACCTAGCTGAAGATTGTCGAAGTCTAATGTTACGAGTCGACAACCATACCCTATCTCCCACCTTAAAATTGCAAGGACGTCGGAGCCGGTCAGAAATGTTTTTCTCTCGAAAGGCCGCTTTTCTGAGAGCAAGGTGCACTTTTTTCCAAATGGCTCTGAGATGGGAGGTTAAGGTTAGCGAGGAAACTGAGGAATGTTGAAAAAAAGAATTAGCTCTGGGGTGAAAACCAAAAACTGAAAAGAATGGAGACACGTTGGTGGAGGAATGACAAGAATTATAGTAAGCAAACTCCGCCAATGGAAGAAACTCGGACCAATCATTCTGGAGTTTGGCTGAGTACAAACGCAAATACTGTTTCAATGATTGGTTAACTCGCTCGGTTTGCCCATTGGACTGTGGGTGGTAACCAGATGTTAATGACAATCTCATCTTTAATGAAGCACAAAAACACTTCCAGAATTGTGCAATGAATTGTGGACCCCGATCAGAAACAATATCAGTGGGCAACCCATGAAGTCTGAAAACATGGCGGAGAAACAACACTGCCAATCCTTGGGCAGATGGCAGTCGGGGAAGGGCAATGAAATGAGCCATCTTGCTAAAACGGTCTACTACCACCCAAATGACTCTGCATCCAGCTGAAAGGGGAAGGTCCACCACAAAATCCATGGAAATATGAGACCATGGCCTGAGAGGGACATTCAAGGGCATAAGTTGCCCGATAGGCAAGGAACGGGGAACCTTATGCTGTGCACAAACCTGACATGAAGAAACAAACTCCTTAACGTCATTAGAAAGACCAGGCCACCATACTGAGCGGGAGACTAACTCCAATGTCTTAGAGATCCCTGGATGCCCGGAAACTTTGTTATCATGGAACTCAGTCAAAACAGTAGCTCTCAAGAACTCAGGGACGTAAAGACGACCAGCAGGAGTATTTCCAGGAGCTTGGTGTTGAAGCTGTTTTAACTGGGTAAATAAATCTTGTGTGAGGCCTGCCCAAATGACTGAAGATGGAAGTATGGGAGTAACAGGACTGTTATCATGAACCGGAAGAAAACTGCGTGACAGAGCATCTGCCTTGGTATTCTTGGAACCTGGCCTGAAAGTTATAATAAATTTGAAACGAGTAAAGAACAAAGCCCAACGAGCCTGCCGGGCATTCAGCCGCTTAGCTGATTCGATGTATTGCAGATTCTTATGGTCAGTCAATACTGAAATGGTATGTGTTGCTCCCTCCAGCCAATGCCTCCACTCCTCGAAAGCCCATTTTATTGCCAGTAATTCCCGGTTACCAACGTCATAGTTGGATTCAGCGGAGGAGAATTTCCTGGACATAAAGGCACAAGGATGTAGTTCCTGAGACTCTGGATCCTTTTGAGATAGTATAGCCCCTACTCCAACCACCGAGGCATCAACCTCCACAACGAAGGGCAATCCTGGATTGGGATGTCTGAGGACTGGAGCCGAGACAAAAGCTTGTTTCAAGGCCTGAAAGGACAACTCCGCTTCACGCGACCAGTTGGTAGGATCCGCTCCTTTCTTTGTCAGGGCCACAATGGGAGCAACCAGGTCGGAAAAAGAATGAATGAACCTCCTGTAATAATTCGCAAACCCTAAAAAGCGCTGAATTGCTTTTAAATTGGTGGGTTGCGCCCAACTAAGGATGGCCTGGAGCTTCTTTGGTTCCATGAAAAATCCCTGAGGGGAAATAATGTCCCCTAAAAAGATACCTCCGTGACATGAAACTCACATTTCTCCAGTTTGGCATATAGATGATTCTAACGTAACTTTTGAAGAACCTGACGCACCTGGGTAACATGTTGTTCAATAGAGTCAGAATAAATCAGGATGTCGTCTAAGTAAACGACCACGAATTTCCCTAGGAAGTCACGGAGCACATCGTTAATGAGGTCCTGGAAAACTGCTGGAGCGTTAGACAAGCCGAACGGCATCACTAGGTACTCGTAGTGACCCGACTGAGTACTGAAGGCTGTCTTCCACTCATCTCCGGACCTGATTCGGATGAGGTTATACGCTCCTCTTAGATCAATTTTGGAAAAAAGCACAGCCGAACGCAGCTGATCAAAGAGGACAGAAATCAGCGGCAGAGGATAAGTATTTTTAACTGAGATTTTATTTAGGGCTCTATAGTCAATGCAAGGTCTGAGCGAGCCATCCTTTTTCTCCACAAAGAAGAAGCCTGCACTTAAAGGAGATTTAGATGGCCTAATAAATCCTTTCCCTAGGCTCTCTTTAACATAGTCATTCATGGCCGCAGTTTCTGGCCCGGATAAAGCATATAACCTTCCCTTTGGCAATGCGGCACCAGGAATTAGCTCAATGGCGCAATCATAAGGCCGATGGGGAGGCAGAATGTCTGCATTGCCCTTGGAGAACACATCAGCAAACTCCTGGTACTCCACGGGAATGAGTTCAGGAATGGCAGCAGCTATTCTGACTGGAAATGAAATACATTCCTTATCACAGAAGGCACCCCATTGAGAAATCTCCCCTGACCGCCAATCAATGGTGGGATTGTGAAAGGCCAGCCAAGGGTGACCCAGAACCACTGGAACTGCTGGGCAATGGGTAAGGAAGAACTCGATTTTTTCAGAATGAAGAGCTCCTACCGTAAGTAGTACAGGGGGTGTACAGAGGGAAATAACCCCATTGGACAATGGACTCCCATCTAAGCCATGCATGGTGACACACCTACCCAAAGATAACTGAGGAATGCCTAAGGCCTTAGCCCAAGTTAAATTCATAAAGTTTCCTGCGGCTCCACTGTCGAAAAAAGCCGACACCGAGGAACTGAGGCTGCCAAAGGAAACCTTAGCTGGGACTAAAAGGGAGTTATTCGAGGAGATAAGCTGCAGACCTAGGTGAACCCCCTCACAATTCACCTGGTCAAGGCGTTTCCCGACTTATTCGGACAATTACGAGCAAAATGTCCCTTACCCCCACAATACAAACAAAGACCAGAGTTTTGCCTTCTGGCTCTCTCTTCAGGAGACAACCGGGAGAGACCCATCTGCATGGGCTCCTCTATGTCCTCAGGGATGGAATATACACACGGAGATGACCTGACCGATGCTCCTTTTTCAGCCTTCCGCTCTCTGAGACGACGATCAATCTTAATAGAAAGCTCCATGAGTTTATCGAGAGTCTCAGGAGCGGGATACTGGAGGAGACTGTCTTTAATAGATTCTGATAAGCCGAGGCGAAACTGACTGCGCAGGGCTGGGTCATTCCAGCCACAGTCGTTCGACCACCGGCGAAACTCCGTACAATAAACCTCTGCAGGATTCCTACCCTGTCTGAGAGCGCGCAATTGACCTTCAGTGGATGCCTCTCTATCAGGGTCATCATATAACAGTCCTAAAGACCCAAAAAAAGCGTCTACTGACAACAACATCGGATCATCTGCTTTTAAACCAAATGCCCAAGTCTGGGGATCCCCCTGGAGCAAAGAAATAATAATCCCGACCCGCTGAGATTCAGTACCCGAGGAGATCGGTCTTAAATGAAAATAAAGTTTACAGGATTCTTTAAAATTAAAAAACTCTTTTCTATCACCAGAAAAACGGTCAGGCAAATGCATTTTTGGTTCAGGAACTACCCTCGGGGAAGTTCGTAAAAGATCTTCCTGCGACTTCACCCGAAGGGAAAGATCCTGAACCATCTGAGTAAGTTCTTGAATCTGACTGACTAAGAGCTGACAAGGATTTGGTCCTAACCCTGTTGGATTCATGAGGCCGACAATTTCTTACAAAAACTGAATAAGAAAAAATTAAACTCCATTTAATTTTAAGTTTTGGTATGGCCGGTAATAATGTTATGATTCCAGCACTCCTGACCGGAGGAGATTTTATGACAAGGACCAGAGCGCTGGAATGGAATGCAGGTAACGGGAGCAGGAAAGACTAGTTGCCCCTGGCGCCCTAACTCTATTGTCTCACCCGTGCTATCGGAAATCCCCTGCAAGACTATGGTTTCTTGAGCCCCGGTCTTAGTGAGAGACAAAGGGAAATCCAAGGCAGGATGATAACAAGAGGACCTCTGACTGACAACAGGCCAGGGGCAACAAGCTAACTAACAAAACCTGAAGTATGTGCGGAAACCCGCCAGGGAAAAGGACAACCAAAATCCACTTGTCCAATACTCCTACCCAGCACCGCCGGATACCAGAGTGGACCTGTGGAAGCGGAACCCTCCGCGAAATGCTCCAAAACACAAATAATAAATAATAAAGCGGACAAGCCGCAGCACACGGCAAAGCCGCGACTCACGAACACCACTGGATGTTATATGGTGATTAGTCAGGACTCCAGGAATAAGATGACAACTTCCGAGTTCTGGACTTCCGAATACTGGAATGACCGGATACAGCAAGACTGGAACAGACTCTCAGCAAACAGAGACAGCATGCAGGAAGCTATTACCGGCGTCTGTGAGAAGCGCTGGGAGTGTATTTAACAAGGAGTCCTCCAATCAGCTGCCAAAAGGCTGATTAGAATAAATGCCGTGCAGCTGCCTTGCTGCACGGCCAGAGAGCTGGTGAATACATTAACTCCTAAAGCCTAGCAACGGGGAACGTGGTCCGCCAGTGGCGTCCCCGTTGCTAGGGTCTGTGCGGCTCAGCGCGCCCGGCGTCCAGCGTTGCCAGGGAGCAGGCGGCTGTCCGCGTACGGCGTCCCTGGTTGCTAGGCGCCGGGCCGCACCGACGAGCGGACCCCGGCGCCTAACAAATTCTCATTTAGACCATACGGACTGATAGTATTCAAAGTATGTATACAATACATCTCTCTCTTTCCCAATTCCTTTGAAATATCCCCACAGGAGTACTTTACTCATTACCTTACTGGGTGTTGTATCAATCAGCTCACCATACTATAGGCTTCGCGCCAATGTATTAAATCACTGCACTGCTGCTAGCTTGCAGTGTACTGCTACTTTAGGATGGTCCACTTTATTGTTTTCACTATATTATTTTCTTTTATAGCTGGGGGATGCCTAGTGCACCCCATATTGTTACTCTTCTGATTTGTACACGGAATAGTTGCTGTGTACAACTTTGAAACCGGTTGTTGTTATATGCCTATGGTGTAGGAATGTGTGTCCGCTTCTGGTCCTGCATTCCTATGTGGTTTTTGTGTTTGTATTTGTTTACCCCCCCCTCTCCCCTCCTCCCTTCTTTCTCCCCTCTTCTCCTCTCTACTGTGTCCTGTGTGGTGCATCTTCATGGTATCTCATTTCGATCCTACTCTTATTTCAAATAGACTAAGGGTTTCAGACCGACATGTCCGTCCTCCCATTAAGTCATTATGACGAGCTTAAAATAAGGCACATTTAATGTCGGGGGCTTCCATTCCCCCATCAAACGAAAGAAGATTTTAATATACCTCAACAAACTGCATTTAGATGTGGTTTACTTGCAAGAAACCCACCTGCTCCCTCCTGAGGTTGAAAAGTTAAATGCATTACGTTGGAAAGTATTGGTTTCGGCACCCTATTCCTCCAAGGCTAGGGGTGTTGTTATTTTAGTTAGACAAGCTATTGCCACTACCTTACATTCCTCCAGCATTGATCCTCAAGGCAGATATGCTATTGCTGATGTAACGTTAGAACAGACCAGATTGATTTTATGCAACATATATGCCCCTAATGTGTATTCTAGTGTTTTCTTTTTACGTATAATCACTAAGCTACATGCCTTTGGTACTGCCCCACTACTACTAGGTGGGGATGTTAATATTGTATCTTCTCACATGCTTGATAGATCCACACCCCGACTGACTCAGATGTGATTGATGCCTGGAGGGCATCTCATCCTGTGGAAAGAGACTATACCTGTCTCTTAGCAGCACATGGTTCCCTTTCCAGGTTAGATTATTTGTTAATTTCTGTGTCCCTCTTTACTAGGATTATTGACACCTCTATTGAACTTATCTGTCTTTCAGATCACGCAGTCACATGGCTCAGTTTCTCTTTGCAGCATGACAGGGGTCCCTACAGGCAATGGAGATTCCCATCACATTTAGCTAACTCAGCAACCTTCCGCTCTGCTTTAGAAGCTTCCTGGAGCAATTATAAATGTAACAATGGGGATTGTGAACTAGACTCTCCCCTACTATTTTGGCAAGCATTCAAACCTGTCATACGTGGAGATATTTTTTTATTTTTGTGCACATAGAGAAAATTCTCAGCGTGCGGTTTATATTGAGCTGCAAACCGATCTGTCTCATGCATATCATATGTTTCTTACCGTTCCTACGTCTGCTCATAAAGATAAATATCTCTCAAGTAAAATAGCGTTTGACACTATGCTTTCAGAATGTGAATCTAAATACTTTTTACTCCAGTTGTAAATTCCATCGTTACGGTAATCGATCTAGCAAAATGCTGTCCAGTTTAGTACGAGGGCAACGGCCTCCTACGGTTGTTAAAGCCTTGCGGACAACCGAGGGAGACCTGGTTAGGAAGGGGAAGGAGATTTCTACTGTCCTTCATTCTTTTTACATGGCATTATATTCCCCTCAGGACGTCACATTACCTCTTATCTCCTCTGCCCAGGCGGATTCTTTAATCGCACCCATTACCATTGGGGAACTTAGACAGGTTATAAGTCATCTTAAGACGGGGAAAGCCCCTGGCCCTGATGGTCTCTCCAACGATTTTTATAAAATCCTAGGCCCTAAATTAGAGGACTCCTTACTTCTGGTTTTTAACTCCCTTCTTTCTGTAGCTATGCCGCCTCTTTATTTCAATACTGCTTTGCTGACAGTTTTGAGTAAACCGGGCAGAGACCCCGAACTCCCTGGCTCTTATAGACCTATATCGCTTTTAAATACTGATTATAAGTTATTTTCCAAAATTTTAGCAGATAGACTGAAACTTATTTTGCCATTTATAATTCATGACGACCAGTCTGGGTTTATTGCTGGTCGTCATTCAGTTGTCAATGTCCGTAAGGTCCTTACCACTATGCAATGGTTGGAGTCGTCTGGGGCGCTGGTTCACTATTCGATCCTTTCTCTTGATGCCGAGAAGGCCTTTGACCTTTTGTCTTGAAAACACCTCTATCATAACTCCTCATCACACTTTTTAAGCAATAATTATCTTTCACCTCCTTTCCCAATCTTGCAGGGCACGAGACAGGGCTGTCCCCTTTCCCCCCTATTATTTGCAATGACATTGGAACCTCTGGCAATAGCTCTATGGAATTCTCAGGATTTACAAGGTATTATGGTCCGCAATACAGAAGTAAAGCTTAGTCTATTTGCGGACGATATGCTGCTTTTCTTGTCCAACCCGTCGCAATCTATTACAGAAGTTATGCGCATTATAGATAAATTTAGCTCATTTGCTGGCTCTCGGGTAAATTACTCTAAATCCAGATTGTTACCCCTTTCGTCAAATGATTCATTTTTTACCTCTAATCTGCTTTTATCTCAATTTACAATTGCCAGGCCCCCCTGAAGTATTTAGGGGTTCTCATCCCAAGACAACTTTCTCTGCTCTACTCAGTTAATTTCAAACCAATTTTGCTCTCTATTCAAAAATCTATAACTAATTGGATGAGGCAGCCATTATCTATGTCACGCAGGATAACTGTTATTAAAAGTATCCTTTTCCCAAAACGTTCTTATCTCCTGCAAATGCTCCCTTCGATGCTGTCTATTAAGGATGCCTCCTCCCTTAGAAAACTGTTTTCCACTTTTATTTGGAATGAGAAGAAGGCACGCATATCCTACATGAAATTGATATAGTCTCTGGGGGGCTTTAGTCTTCAAGATGTGACGGTTTTCTCACAGGCTGCTCTATTTAGACATATTATAGATTGGTTTCTCCAACAATCACTTTTCTCCAACTACACCTTAGAAAAGGCCCTATTCCATCCCTATTCACCCAGCGCACTCATACATATCCCTTTGAAACAACTTCTCCCCAGCATACTCTCAAATATTCTTTTCACATATACTTATAAGGCTTGGCGCACTATCAACAATAATCTAAACAGAAATTTCACATATTCCCCATATATCACGTTTTGGGGTAACCCTGCCTTCCCCTCTGGTTTGGATAATTTTACTTACATACAAAGGAGAGACAGAGGCATATCTGCTATTAAAGATGTGTTCGATCCTCACTTCCGGTTTCGGCATGACGGAGTGAGCAGCAGCTCCCGTGCGCTCCTCCGCCGCCGCCGCCAGCTTTTCCGTCTGCTGTACCCTGAACAGACCCGATCCATACCCGCTACTGCTAGCGGTGAGCTCCAGGCATCGCTCCGCAACATCTCCCGCTGATATGGATAATTGTTTGGGATTCGCAATATAGTTGGTGTACTATAGACATTGAATCCTTATATACATGTATTCCACATAAGGAGGGATTAGAGTAGGAGTGGGCAACAGGCGGCCTGCAGGCCGGATGCGGCCTGCAGACCGATCCTGCCTGGCCCGCTGTGCCCCACCAGAGTGCAATGACAAGAGGCCCGACATGCCACTTGTCATTGCACTGCTCTCAGATGCGGCGCCGTTGAGGAAATCCTGGTCACGTCACAGGGTCAGCTGAGTTAAAAACTGCAATATGGGTTTAGGGGAGGGGGTGGGAAAGGGGGGTAGGGACTGTCTGCTGTAATGTGTAAAAATGGGGGCCCTGACTGCCGTAATGTGTAAAAACGGAGGCGCTGTCTGTCGTAATGTATAAAAATGGGGGCGCTGTCTGCCGTAATTATAAAAATGGGGCGTTGTCTGCCGTAATGTGTAAAAACGGGGGCCCTGTCTGCCGTAATGTGTAAAAACGGGGTCGCTGTCTGCGGTAATGTATAAAAACGGGGGTGCTGTCTGCTGTAGTTATAAAAATGGGGCGTTGTCTGCCGTAATGTGTAAAAACGGGGGCGCTGTCTGCCGTAATGTATAAAAATGGGGGCGCTGTCTGCCGTAATTATTAAAATGGGGCGTTGTCTGCCGTAATGTGTAAAAAAGGGGACGCTGTCTGCCGTAATGCGTAAAAACGGGGGCGCTGTCTGCCGTAATGTGTAAAAAGGGATCTCTTTTTGAGTATTTTGTGTGTGGTCCTCGAATATTCGCTGGAAGTGTTAAGCGGCCCCCCAGCTGAAAAAATTGCCCACCCCTGGATTAGAGGCTATTTATTTTCATTTGAGCAAGCGTGAAACTTTAAGTGAAGACCAGAGAATATTTTTATTGGAGTGCATTAGATATGTTCTTAATAATAATTATTTTAAATTTCAAGGTGTATTTTATAACCAGCTGTGTAGGTGTGCTATGGGGACTCCCTATGCCCCGAGTTTTGCTAACCTGTATTTAGGAAAATGGGAAGCAGAAGTTATTTTTGGTGATAATCCTTTCTCAGAATTTATACATATATTTTATAGGTACAGTATATAGATGATATACTAATGGTTTGGAGAGGTAGTGAGGATTATTTTATTAGATTTATGTTGTGTCTTAATAATAATTGTTATAATTTAAGGTTTACTTCCAACTATCAGAGAACTAGAATAGAAATCCTAGATTTAGTTATAGATACATCAGAGTGGAGTCCAGGTAATAAAATTAATACTAGTGATGTGCACCGGAAATTTTTCGAGTTTTGTGTTTTGGTTTTGGATTCGGTTCCGCGGCCGTGTTTTGGATTCGGACGCATTTTGGCAAAACCTCCCTGAAAATTTTTTGTCGGATTTGGGTGTGTTTTGGATTCAGGTGTTTTTTTACAAAAAAACTCAAAAACAGCTTAAATCATAGAATTTGGGGGTCATTTTGAACCCATAGTATTATTAACCTCAATAACCATAATTTACACTTATTTCCAGTCTATTCTGAACACCTCAGACCTCACAATATTATTTTTAGTCCTAAAATTTGCACCGAGATCGCTGGATGACTAAGCTAAGTGACTGACACAAACACCTGGCCCATCCAGGAGTGGCAGGGACGTGCGTTGAGCTAAATAGCTCAGGAGGCACTGGCTGGCACCAGAGCCAGATTTACACGCAATATATGAGCCATCTGCCCGTACATCTGGGCATTACACACTGGTGCAGCAGTATAAACTCCTGGAAATTTAGTGAGATGTGCAGAAAAGTTAGCCAGGTGAGGCACTGCCTCACCTGCCATAGACTTTTTACTCCAGAGTTTTGGCTATAAAAATAATTAGAATAATGCAAAGAAGATATTTCTAACATATTCTTTGTATTTTTCATATATTTTATACAGTCAAAAGTCTGGCACTAACATTAGTATGACTGGAAAAGCTCTGCCTCACCTGCCTCACCCCACCGCACGTCTCTGAGGAGTGGCACTGCAATGTCAGACAGGATGGCACTTCAAAAAATAGTCCCCAAACAGCACATGATGCAAAGAAAAAAAGAGGTGCAATGAGGCAGCTGTGTGACTAAGCTAAGCGACCCAAGTGGCTGACACAAACACCTGGCCCATCTAGGAGTGGCACTGCAGTGTCAGGCAGGATGGCACTTCAAAAAAATAGTCCCCAAACAGCAGACGTTGCAAAGAAAAAAAGAGGTGCAATAAGGTAGCTGTGTGACTAAGCTAAGCGACCCAAGTGGCCGACAAAAACATCTGGCCCATCTTGGAGTGGTACTGCAGTGTCTGACAGGATGGCACTTCAAAAAATAGTCCCCAAACAGCACATGATGCAAAGAAAAAAAGTGGTGCACCAAGGTCGCTGGATGGCTAAGCTAAGCGACCCAAGTGGCCGACACAAACACCTGGCCCATCTAGGAGTGGCACTGAAGTGTCAGACAGGATGGCACATTTAAAAAATAGTCCCCAAAAAGCACATGATGCAAAGAAAAAAAGAGGTGCCTGACTTAAACAAACCACCTCACCATCAGTATCCTCCTTGTCAATTTCCTCCCCAGCGCCAGCAACACCCATATCCTCATCCTGGTATACTTCAAAAGTGACATCTTCAATTTGACTATCCGGAACTGGACTGCGGGTGCTCCTTCCAGCACTTGCAGGGGATGTGCAAATGGTGGAAGGCGCAACCTCTTCCCGTCCAGTGTTGGGAAGGTCAGGCATCGCAACCGACACAATTGTACTCTCCTTGGGGATTTGTGATTTAGAAGAACGCACAGTTCTTTGCTGTGCTTTTGCCATCTTAACTCTTTTAAGTTTTCTAGCAGGAGGATGAGTGCTTCCATCCTCATGTGATGCTGAACCACTAGCCATGAACATAGGCCAGGCCCTCAGCCGTTCCTTGCCATTCCGTGTCGTAAATGGCACATTGGCAAATTTACGCTTCTCCTCAGAGGATTTTGATTTAGATTTTTGGGTCATTTTGCTGAGCTTTATTTATTTGGATTTTACATGCTCTTTACTATGACATTGGACATCGGCCTTGGCAGACGACGTTGATGGTATTTCATAGTCTCGGCCATGACTAGTGGCAGCCACTTCAGCACGAGGTGGAAGTGGATCTTGATCTTTCCCTATTTTACCCTCCACATTTTTTGTTCTCCATTTTTTAATGTGTGGAATTATATGCCAGTAATATATCAATAGCAATGGCCTACTACTATATACAGTATACTGCGCACAACTTAAATGCACCACAGGTATGGATGGATTGTATACTTGACGGCACAGAGGTAGGTAGAGCAGTGGCCTTCTGTACCGTACTGCTATATAGTATATACTGGTGATCAGCAAACTGTGCAAAACTGAAATGCACCACAGGTATGGATGGATAGTATACTTGACGACACAGAGGTAGATAGAGCAGTGGCCTTCTGTACCGTACTGCTATATAGTATATACTGGTGGTCATCAAACTGTGCAAAACTGAAATGCATCACAGGTATGGATGGATAGTAAACTTGACGACACAGAGGTAGGTAAAGCAGAGGACTACTGTACCGTACTGCTATATATATAGTTATACTGGTGGTCAGCAAACAGTGCAAAACTGAAATTCCCCACAGGTATGGATGGATAGTATGCTTGACGACACAGAGGTAGGTAGAGCAGTGGACTACTGTACCATACTGCTATATATATAGTTATACTGGTGATCAGCAAACTGTGCAAAACTGAAATGCACCACAGGTATGGATGGATAGTATACTTGACGACACAGAGGTAGATAGAGCAGAGGCCTTCTGTACCATACTGCTTTATAGTATATACTGGTGGTCAGCAAACTGTGCAAAACTGAAATGCACCACAGGTATGGATGGATAGTACACTTGACGACACAAAGGTAGGTAGAGCAGTGGACTACTGTACCATACTGCTATATATATAGTTATACTGGTGGTCAGCAAACTGTGCAAAACTGAAATGCACCACAGGTATGGATGGATAGTATACTTGACGACACAGAGGTAGGTAGAGCAGTGGCCTTCTGTAACGTACTGCTATATAGTATATACTGGTGGTCAGCAAACTGTGCAAAACTGAAATGCACCACAGGTATGGATGGATAGTATACTTGACGACACAGAGGTAGGTAGAGCAGTGGACTACTGTACCGTACTGCTATATATATATATATATATATATAGTTATACTGGTGGTCAGCAAAATTCTGCACTGTCCTCCTACTAGTATATATATACTACAATGCAGCACAGATATGGAGCATTTTTCAGGCAGAGAACGTATAATACTGGTGGTCACTGGTCTGCAAAACTCTGCACTGTCCTCCTACTATATAATACTGCTGGTCCCCAGTCCCCACAGTAAAGCAATTAGCACACTGAGCACAGATATTTGCAGCACACTGAGCACAGTCAGATATGGAGCGTTTTTCAGGCAGAGAACGTAGATATTTGCACTTGCAGCACAATGAGCACAGACATTTGCAGCACACTGAGCACAGATATTTGCAGCACAATTTGCAGCCCACTGAACATAGAAACTGAGAGGACGCCAGCCACGTCCTCTCACGATCATCTCCAATGCATGAGTGAAAAATGGCGGCAACGTACGGTTCCTTATATAGAACACGAATCTCACGAGAATCCGACCGCGGGATGATGAAGTTCGGGTGCGCTCTGGTTAACCGAGCAAGGCGGGAGGATCCGAGTTGCTTGGATCCGTGCAAAAATAGGTGAAGTTCGGGCGGGTTCGGATCCAGAGGATCCGAACCCGCTCATCACTAATTAATACATATACTTATGTTAAAAAGGTCGACAGTAACAATTATATACATTTTAAGAGTTGTCATCAGAAAAATTGGGTCAGTAATATACCCTATTCCCAGTTTCTTAGGTTAAGAAGGAACTGTGTAGAAAATTATAAATATAATGAACAAGCTGAATTATACACAAATAGATTTTTAGAAAAAAAGTATCCAGCGGAATTGGTTAATTAATGTAAAGATGAAGCAGATGGTCTAGACAGAAAACAGCTGTTGGTTTATAAAGAGAGAAATAAAACCCAGGATAAAACTTTTATACCGTTTATTACCAGATATAATACTGAAAATAACGAGATAAGAAATATTTAAAAAAACCATTGGCATGTGTTGACTTTAGACCCTATTTTGAAAGAATGACTGCCTAAAAATCCACAAGTACTTTTCAGAAGAGCTAGATCTTTAAAGAATTTATTAGCACCCAGCAATCTTAATAAATTAACTGATGAAACCTGGTTGAATAAAACTTGAGTGACCGGTTGTTATCCTTGCGGCCATTGTAAAGTGTGTTCATATATTAGTAAAGATAAAAAAAGAGTTTGGAATACAGATAAATCACGGTTTTGGAAGATCAAGAGTATGATCAATTGTCAAACTACCTCAGTAGTTTATCTTTTAGAATGCACATGTGGTGCAAAATATGTAGGTAAAACTAAGCGACAATTAAAGATCCGGATACTTGAGCATACTAGGAGTATAACTAATAAATTAAAAGATCACAGTGTACCTAGACACTTTTTAAGTTGTAATGGAGGGTCACTTAGCCACTTTAGTTTTACAGCTATTGAGCATGTGAGACTGGGAGATAGAGGTGGGGATATTTCAAAAGAATTGGGAAAGAGAGTGATGTATTGGATACATACTTTGAATACTATCAGTCCGTATGGTCTAAATGACAATTATGATATTACCTCCTTTTTGCATTAGATCCATTGTTGCTGGTGTGGGTGTTTAGACTCACTGTAGTTGGGCCATTGGCTCCTTTGTGTCTTTTTTTGCACATACACTAGTTCAATGTGAGATGATGCATATGGTAGTATATATTTTTTATTGTTGGTCCTCTTTCGTGGTCATAAACCCATCATGTTTCAACTATAAATATACTGTCATTTGGTTATTAATTGTCTATATGTGCTTTTTTGAACTGTTAATTAAATAAGCACCAATATAATGATAATACATTTTATATGCGGGTATAGACATGTATCTATATATTTTTTTTTTACCTATATATGTATCTGTTATATATGTATGTTTTTTTGGCAATTTTTAATTATCTACTAAGGTTTATTACATACATTCTTCCAAATTGGGTGACCTGTAAAATAATTTGTTATTGGTAAGGTTTTTTAAACAAGGTTTTATATTCTTTTTTAAGTATAAATATAAATTAATAAAGATTAGTTTTTTAATTATTAATTAGGTGGTTTAAATAAACTGTTTAATTGATTATGTCAGTGTTGCTCTTATGATGCGTTTTTAATAATATATGTATGTATCATATATGATGTATTATTGTGCTGTGTGATTTTATAATTGTATGATGAATTATGTTGTATACATGGATATTTCTGTTAATTAGTAATTATACATGTGGATCGGTTCTGTAATGCCACAGTAGTATAAAAAATCTGATACAACGTTGCCAGACACACACCCTGACGAAGTCCCATGACGAAACGTGTTGGGCGTGGTCAGCAGTACGTGTGACGTGAGACCCATTGACCGGAGTACTGGAGTGTTAGGTTGTCGTTTGGAGTCCGTGAGGCTGGGAAACTTCAGCGTCCGTGGTATCTGGGGAGCAGCGGCGTCAATCAGTGTGTGCGATCCAGAGGCCGCACTGATTTTCTACTTTGCACCAGTTACCTTGTATTTAAATGTATGTGAGTTTATACTTGTCAGTAAAAGCATTATTGACCTTCTACTCACTTTTGCGCCCTTCATGTTTTTCTTTCTTCTACATTTATTTATTTATTTATTAACAGTTTCTTATATAGCGCAGCATATTCCGTTGCGCTTTACAATTAGAACAGTAATAGAACAAAACTGGGTAAAAACAGACAGACATAGAGGTAGGAAGGCCCTGCTCGCAAGCTTACAATCTATAGGGAAATAGGCATAGATACACAAGGATTGATGCTACCTATTGCATAATGGTCCACCAGATTGTTAGGTTCTTAATGGGTTGTACATGATTTGAGGAGCATGGTCGACTCCTGAAGGAGGATTGCAGCATCATACATTTGGACTTTATTAAATACTGAGACTTTGTGCTTTTTATGTACAGTCACTTTCTCTCATATATATTTATATATATATATATATATATATATATATATATACATATATATAAAAACTGCAAAAGCCCTCACTCACTCACTCACTCACTCGCTCAATCACTCGATGACTCATCACTAATTCTCTTACTCCCGATGTGTTAGGAAGCAGAAATTTAACATAGGTATTCTTCAGGTGGGAAGTAGGAAAACTACGTAATAAGAATTTTAATAAACCTCCCCTAGGAGCATGAAAAGGGGGTTTGACATAATGACGTCATTACCGATGCGTGGCTTGCGCTGCATGAATGATAACGCTGAAATGGACAATTGGATCAAAATTTGTATTGCACCTCCAGTGTGTAGCATTTAATAAACTACAAAAATGAAAATGCCCTCACTCACTCACTGACTGACTGACTGACTGACTGACTCATCACTAATTCTCTTAATTCCCAATATGTTAGAAAGATGAAATTTAACATAGGTATTCTGCAGGTGGGAAATATGAAAACTATGTAATTAGAAGTTTATTAAACATGTCCTAAGGGGTTGAAAAGGAGGTTGACATAATGATGTCATTACCGATGCGTGGCTTGCGTTGCGTGAATGATAACGCCCAAATGGACAATCAAATCAAAATTTGGATTGCACCTCCAGTGTGTAAAATATGATAAACTACAAAGATGGTCGTGTCACTTTTTACTGTACCTGCTATGGGTGCTCTCTGGGTATCGTCAAGAACCATAGATTAATATTTACAGTACTTACATTAAGACATCTCAAATTTACATCTCTGTAGATTTACCAAATTTTTACACTCATTTATATTTACAACCGTGAAAATCAGAAACTCCTATGTGAAGAACAGGTAGAACAGCAGGTCTCTATATGAAAGCCTTCTACCTCTTCTCTCAACCTTTCCATTTGTGCCGCCCCGTACACTAACTTAACCCATCTGTGTCACCCATGTTCGAATACACATCTCTTTTAGATTGTTACCTTTCATAAGCAGGGCCATTTTCTTTTATGCACTCTTTCTTTCCTTACATAAACATCATCTCCTCCACATGGTATGTTGTTGTCTTTCAGTGGCTCTGAACTTGTCCACTATCCCCATCAACTAGGGTGCTAATTCAGCAACACTGATTTTCTAACAACTACCTGTAATCAGAGGCGGATTGGCCATAGTGTTTACAGGGAAGGTTCCAGGTGGGCCGACGCACCCGTGGGGCCTGTTTTGTTTGAGGACATGTGGTCCTTTTTATAGACATAATGAATAAGATGCAAAATAAATTGCATATATGAAAATTACTTTGCCACTTAGCCTGTGATTGCAGATGATCTAGTGTATGCTCTGTCTGCCTGCTTGACTGACATATAAGATTGAGTGAATAGTGATTGGGATATGGTTGGTGTAATAAGCAAGAAAATATATCTTTCTAAAGAATTATATTGTTTCCTAAATTCTGAAAATGTATCATATAATGTGCTCATAATATTTAATTCTATTTCTTTTTAACTTCCCCCTTGATGCTGGACATGCCCACTATCTGGAAAGTCTTGGGGGGAGGATGCTGCTGCCATGGCCCATGGCTAGAACTTACGCCTCTGGTGCTGCCCATGTGGGGCCACTAGTACAATTTTTTCCAGGGCCGCTTTTTGTTCCCAATCCGCCCCTGCCTGTAATCCTTTGTCACTTTTGTTCAATGTCAATCAGTAAATATACTGTGTTACGAGACGCTGCTGTGGCTCATCTCCCCGGCTGTGGGGAATTCTGGGGTTGCTGTTCCCTAGCAGCCAGACGCTCATGTACGTGCAGTGCTGCAGCTGCCCAGAATTAGTTAAATTAGCTTGAGGCTCCCAGACTGGCTCCCCATTAGTTCATCCACCTGGTATTAGGCACTAAGTACTCTGTGCTGGTTATACAGATGGAGCCTCACTCATCTAGTGTGGCTCCATCGCATATGTGCACTTCTGGCGTGCCTAGGTGACCCATCCGCCTAGCGCCGCCGGGAGTGCACAGACACGCTTCCCATTCTAGTGAATGTGGCACGTCTCTGTCATGGACGTGTGTTCCCCAGACGGAGGCGCTCTCGATGATAGGCACAGATGGAGCTACGATTAGCGTGGCTCCAACTGTACCTAGTGCCTGTCTGTATGACCTGATGTCCACAAGACCCTGCGTGTCTTGTGAATATGCTGCCTTGATTTGCTACCCAGCCATGTCCTATTTCTTGCCATGCCTGTGTCCACCTCCAGTCCTCAGTGTGTACATGCTCTCAGTCTGCGAAGATACTCCAACTACACTGTGTCAGCATATCATCAGTACTGTACCTGCTAGCCATCTCCTACAAGTAAGTATGTAAGTATGGTATTCCAAGTATGTAAGTATGGTATTTCATCCCACAGTCTGTCACCCATCCTGGCTGAGACCCAGACCTGGCTTTGACCTTTCCCTCTGTGCTCCAGTATTCTTTTGTTAACCTACTAATATATTTTTGGAATGTGGGAAGAAACTGGAGTACCCAGAGGAAACCAACGCAAGTATGGGGTGAATATACAAACGCCACACAGTTATTTCCAGCAACTTTATCTCCATACAAGGCCTAGTAAAAAGGCCGCTATGTTATAAACATCAATATGAATTTTGCTTATCTTCAAAGTCTGTTATCTTCTTTATCAGGTATGTGTACAAACTCCTTCTCTGACCAGTGTTGGCATTCCATCATCGGTATTCCATCTGCCGGCACCCTGAACACTGGTATGCTGACAATGAATGAGGAAGTTCACCTTGCTTTAAAACTATCACTCAGAAAGAATGTTTGGATTTATAGATTAAGGATTGTTTTCATCAAGAGGTTTAAATTATTATTACAGGTTGAGTATCCCATATCCACATATTCCGAAATACGGACTTTTTTGAGTGAGGCTGAGATGGTGAAATCTTTGTTTTCTGTGGCTCAATGTACTCAAATTTTGTTTAATACACAACGTTATTAAAAATATTGTATTAAATAATCTTCAGGCTGTGTGTATAAGGTGTATATGAAACATAAATGAATTATGTGAATGTACACACACTTTGTTTAATACACAAAGTTATCAAAAATATTGGCTAAAATTACTTTCAGGCTGTGTGTATAAAGTGTATATGAAACATAAATGCATTCTGTGCTTAGATTTAGGTCCCATCACCATGATATCTCATTATGGTATGCAATTATTCCAAAATATGGAAAAATCCGATATCCAAAATACCTCTGGTCCCAAGCGTTTTGGATAAGGGATACTCAACCAGTATTATTATTATTATTATTATTACTATTATTATTATGCAGATTTATTATTTATAATTGTGTTTATTTGTTTATGTACTATGCTATCTAGATACTGTATTGATAGCAGAAGTATGTAAAGCAGTAAGGTTGGAAGTGGGGCATGCCTCTGTTTACATCTATTTGATGCCAAACTGGAAGCAAGCAGGGATTTTCCACTTCTGGTCGTGACTCCAGGACTCCATGGAGACATGCACATGTATGAATAAACATTGTCCACCACTGAAGTGTAATGTACATACCCTACTATGGATAAAACATCTGTATAGGATACCTTATTTAAGTTGTAAATAGAATTGTAAATTATGTTAAAACCGTAAGTGATGCTGGTACCATTTCTGGTTCCATTCTTGATAGTGCAAATTTTGTATTTTTTGTACGGTATAAAGATGGGCAGTGGGACCACTTACTGTACCTGTACCCACATAGAAAGTCCCAACGGAAAAAAAAAAACAAAAAACATTTTAAATATGTTGCTGGACACTGTTCCACTGGACATTTATGTGGACTGACTTGCTGATGTGAGACCTTTTCTATCCAGAAGTTTTTAAAACTGTTTGGTTTAGCCCAAAGATCTCAAATAAGCTTTTTGAAAGTTTTACCCATGTACTGTATGGACTTTTTATATTAAAAAAGAAAGAAAGTAGACTCTTTTTTATGATACTCTTACATTTTACACTGTTATTAAAGATAAAATATAACATTTATTATGAATATGTTAAAAATGAGCAGGGGAACAAATAGGTGTGTCACGGCCTGGCTCAGGAAGGTGCCGGGTGTCTCGGACTTACCCATCTGGACGCTCTGGAGGGGACCATCTGGCAGGGTGAGGGCTGCTGGCACTGAGCGGGGTGCGCAGGCAGGGCTGTCAGGGACGCTGGACTCCTTGCCCAGTGATGCAGGCTGGGAGCTGTGTTCTCGGTGCCGGGTTCTGGCGCCGCCATCTTGGATATTGGCAAAAAGCCTGTCTTGCCCTTATCACTCCTGAAAAGTGTACTGTCCTGTGGCCAATGGAATTTGGGTGGCTAGTATAAAACAGAAAGGCATGGAGGGGGAAATTTGCCGGTGCAACGTCTCTCACAATCTACTGTGACTCCAGTTCTCTGTGCTCCTCAGCATTTGGCTCCTGTTTGCAGCATCTTCAGCCGCTATCTGACCAAAGAACATGTTACGGTTACACTTCGAATGTACTCAGCCAGCTACCTCAGTCCCGGCTTCTGATCCTGCTACCTGCTCCCAGTCGCCACAGATACCGACCCACCGGGAACTACCCACTAGCCCTGGGTTAGGGTAACCGGTGTCTTTCGGCCTCCAGACAGCCTATAAGTATCCTTAGGTCTCAAGCAAATCAGCATTGGCAAACTTGTTCGGACTTTTCCTATGTCACCGTAGCAGTAAATCCATGCAAAAAACCTTCATCTGCCCCCTGCATCTTTTATTTAAAGATCCTAGTGTTCAAGGGCCTCCTGTACTAAAACCTGATCCACAGAATTCCTCAGACGTGACAGCGTGATTGTAATTCAAAATAAAGAAAATATATATTTTTCCAAAGAGACTCACAATTCTAAGTAACCAATTGTAATTGTATTTGTATCACAGATCTGTTTTTTAGTCCAATTGGACTAAAAAAAATCCCAAAGTCAGTAAAGGCAAAATCATTTATCTCCGCTTCTTGGGTATAATCACATCAACTGTTTTATGTTGGTACTGAGATTATTCTGTTGGTATGATATAGTTCTGTAAAAAAAGTATCCACATGACCTCATAATTAACACCCAATCTGCTGCAGAATCAAGCCCCTTATCTGTGCTCAAGCATGGCTATCCTTAATACCTGTACCGTTAGTGTGTCATGAGGACAGAGTTTTGTAACCATTGCCTTAATACCTTTGAAATAATGAAATTCTAAATATGGCCTATCTATGTTGCACACGCTACGTCTCTGCCCAAACATTTCTGATTTATTTATTTCTTCTCTCTCTTTTGCACCATCGCTTTCCTCTTTTTTTCTACCTACATGTATGCTTCATTTTCTTGTTGACGGTATAAATGAATGCTTATTCTCTGTACAATTTACAGTATTTCTCTAGACATTCTAATTAGATATCTCATCACCAATGTACTTCGTAGTCATGAAAGAAGCTCTTGCTTTTGCAGTAAACTATTAAGAGATCTATCTGATCTATGTAGAATATTATAATATGGCCCCATCTCCCTCCCATTGTGATTTGGGTGCCATTTCACGCATGACCACCGTAAGGGTTTGATGGTCACCCACATTTCTCTAGTTAATAGTACTGGCCGAGCTAGATGGATCATGCAGGCAGTTACCAAACATTTTTTTTTCCTTTAATAGTGTAGGAAGGAACATCTATATATTACTTGCATTTTAGCTTAGTGTGTCACACTGGTGCTGTAACTTACAGCAACTGAAGCACCTTGGTGCATAGCCCGGGGTACTAATACAGGAGCAGCATTAACCCTTTGTACACAGTGCACACTGATGTTTTGTGGGTTTTTTTTCACTGTCCACAGGGCAGTCCAAAGGTTTTAATACAAGTTCAGTATTAACCCTTGGTGCACAGTGGACACTGGTGTTTTTTTTGTCACTGCCCGTAGTGCAGCCCAGATGACACCTAACACTATACTCACATAGATGCTGGATATGATTCAATAAGGTTAGAAATAATAGAAATCTTGTTTCTTATAGCTGTGGAATTACATCAGACAGATCTGATAGGGCATACCAGAGGACCTCAGGTAGTTTTCCTGTATGTCCACTGCAGGTGGAGCTACTAAGAAACACAAGATAACACAGGTTATATAATAAAATAATTTAATACTGTATATACAGTAATATCAATATAAGAAAATACTGTACACTCCCAGGAGTAAAAATTATGAGTTAGTTAAGTAAAACATATATAGAATGCAGACATGCAACACATATGTATATACTGTATCTAGTAGAGGTAAATAAAATGAATCAATTAAAGTCACCAAGCAATCACTAAATTGTAAAAGTTTACACAAACAAACGACAAATTGTCATAAATCATCTAGATGTTACGTTGTAACTATAGTGCAGTAGTGAAAATCAAATAGGGAAAAAGCTGCTCAGTGCAGAGAAATGTGTTGAAGTTCACGAATCCCTTGTTCCCTGCAGACATTGTGTCATGAGTTATCATTGCACATAGAGAACTATCACCTGCAGTACATCAACTCTAGTTAATTGGAGCTGCTTAGTCAGAACTCTTTGGTGCAGAGATCCCTTCTCCCGGTTAGGCTGAGGTTGACGTGTGTTGGCTGCATTAATAGTCCTAGTTTGTGGCCCAATGGGACATATCCCCTGGTACCTGATACTAGCCTGCTTTACCATCTGGTGGAACTTTATATTGGGTCATGACCATATCGGAGATCAGGCTTCCATAACTTTATACTGGAGATGAAACCAGGAACAATGCCACCCTGCATTGGCTTACGGTGATTAGGTCAACTAGACTTAAGTTGACAGTCATTAGGTCGACCACTATTAGTCGACATGTGCTAGGTCAACATGGTAATTAGGTCGACATGATCTTTAGGTCGATGTGAACAAGGTTAACATGGAAAAAGGTCGACGTGAGTTTTTCAAATTTTTTAAAAAATTTAATTTTTTCATACTTTACGATCCACGTGGACTACAATTGGGAATGGTAACCTGTGCTGAGCGCAGCAAGGCACCTTATCCAAAGCATGGCGATAAAAGCGAGCCATGCAAGGGGACACAGTGCACTAATTGGGGTTCCTCGTCACTTTATGAAGAAAACGACACCATAAAAGTAAAAAAAACCTCAAGTTGACCTTTTTCCATGTCGACCTTGTTCATATCGACCTAGTCACCCTGTTGACCTATTGCATGTCAACCAATAGTGGTCGACCTAATTTCTCTCAACCTAAATTTTGTCAACCTAATGACCCATACCCCCTGCATTGGTGGCATATTGGTGAGTGTGCTTACCATGTTGAGACTGACTATATTACTTCGAGAGTCTCCATGGTAATTACTAATATGATCTATGACTGCTGATGATTTCTTATTTGGTTTACACTACAGCTCTATCATTACAACGTGACAACTGTAGGATTAATTAAATTTTGTTACTTGTTTGTGGAAACAATTACAATTAAGTAATTGCACAGGGACTTTAATTTATTTTATTTATTTACATCTACTATACATGTGTGGCATGTCTGAATTCTATATATGTTTTAATGTAGAATATTTGCTCCCAGTAGTTTCTTTTCTTATACTGATTTTATATATTAATTTATTTTATTTCCTGTGTAAGTTTGTGTGACACAGATTATTATATTATCTGTATCACACTTTATTTGTCTTTGGTAGCTATCTATTTGCTAAGAGGATTGACACTCATCTTTTAAGGTTGGCTGCTGCAATTTTGCACTTTGTGGACACACTTTGGGATCCCTTTTGTGCACAGTTTGCTGCCAGCATCATTTATTGTGTATGTCCAGTGCAGGGATTAAAATCACACATGGAGAATTCACAGTTCTGTTCTTCAATAGACTGTTGTATACCACTTCTATTTGTCTCATCTTCCAAAGTGTGGAGAATCAGGAGGACAAGGGTGCACTGTTTTTTAAATTTTCATGTGATTGCAGAATGGAAGCCTGTGAGGATTTAATAGAATCATAAAGACTGTATATAGTTAATGATAGGGGAACGTCATGAGAATTTGTTGGGATCCTGTGGTTTAAATTGATGGGAGAGTGTTTTTTTTTAAATTTGAAGTATATATGCGTAATGAGAATATGTGTCATTGGAATTTGCTGTGATCCTGTGTTTTATATTGTACAATAAACTCCCAGAAAAATTGATGGGGAATTACCATGGATTAGATTACTAATAAAAGAAATGAGAGGTTGGATGGAACCAAAGATAGTTTATTTTCCACTGAACCTTGACCTGTGATGTGCAGTGCAGAAGTCACCCAGATCTCAAGAATATTTTGGTGGAATAGATTTCAATGCAGAGTGAATCTGATTTAGGACAGATGTTGGTATAGAGTAGTTAAAGTTGAAGGGAATTTCTTGGATATTTCATGTGTTTCTGTAATATATTGGGTTCTTAGTGATCTCCCTGAGTGCCTGAAGAGTCTCACAATATTTTTAAGGCATGGCTGCTTGGGCACAATATATTGATGATGATGTTGTCACTCTCTACTCACCATGGAGGAAAACTGGGGAGAAGAATAAAATTGATGTGTGCAACAAGAAAATTACCACTAATAGCTACATGAAAGGTTGTACGTCCAAGGACATGTGATGAATTACACGTGATTTGTGTTCAGTGAAATGTGCTGATTAGCAGAAGATGTGAGATACATTACAGGGCCTCTGTGCTTCATTCACTGTTGATTGCTGCATTACAGAGGATCTCTGCCCAAAGTGCTGTATTACATGTGATGTGCAATTAATTGCAATAACTATGTGAAAAGGATAGAAAGTATTAGAGCATAGCATACGTTTAATGCAGTAGTGGATGTACTATAATGTAGGTCAACTTTATGAACAAACCTCTTAGACAGATAAATACATGCCCTCTGTAGTTCTGCAAACATTCAGTAGGTGTTGATTTACAAATCTCTGTTAAATGCTTTGTCAAAAGATATCAAGTAAGTGGCAAGTTTATTCAGGATTAACAGGCACAACCCCACAGACATCAATAGGCAAGATGATGCTGAGCTGGACTGCTCTGAACACATTTTTAACATTGATCATATGTTTTCCCAAACACATTTCTTTTTAAATTTCAGCAATACTTCTTTGACGTCTTTGTTCTTTAAACTGTAAATGAAAGGATTTAACATTGGCACCAAAACAGCATATACAAGAGAAAACCACTTGTCCTGTTTGGAAGAGTAGTTAGATGTGGGTTGTATGTGCAAAGATATTATTGTCCCATACAATAAAATAATGCAGGTCAGATGGGAGGAGCAGGTAGAAAATGCTTTAGATTGACCTTTAGCAGATTTTATATTTAAGATTGCTGAAATGATGAAAATATATGAGACTAAAGTGAAAAGAAATGTAATAAATCCCAATATTGTTCCTTCAGTGTAGTTTAGCATTTCTACTGCAGATACATCACTGCAAGAGATCTTTAACAAAGGTGCAATGTCACAGAAGATGTGGCTGATTCCATGAGAAGCACAAAAGGACATCTTAGATATAAGGACAGCATGTCCAATAGGGTTTAAAAACCCAAATGTCCAGGCTGTAACTAAAAGGCCGGCACAGTGTATTATACTCATTTTAGTGATATAATTAAGTGGGTGACAGATGGCAACATAGCGGTCATATGCCATGGCTGTAAGCAGGACAACTTCAGTGCTACCTAATAGCAAAAATACATACAGCTGAGCTATACATTCCCAGAATGAGATTATGTTATACTTGGTGATGAGCATATATAATAATTTAGGTAAAATATTTGAGGTGGAAGCAATGTCAATGACGGAGAGATTCATTAAGAAGATGTACATAGGAGTGTGCATGTTGGGAGCCACACAAATCACAGCAATAATGGAGACATTTCCACAAATAACAACAAGGTAGGAAATGAATAATATTACTATCATAAAGTATTGGAGTATTATGTCTTCAGTCAAGTCCTCAAATGAGAATTCTGTTGTATTAAATGGTTCTTCAAATAACACTTCTGTATAATAAAAAAACAAGATTTATATATATATATATATATATATATATGTATATATATATATATATATATATATATATAAAAAGAAATAGAGACCTAGGCGCTATAGTACAGACATGCGGTGGAGAAAATAATAAAGAACACTCTTTTAACCCTTTTAAGAGTAGCAGCTCATAATACAAGGTTAGTGTATGGTATACACATAAATAAAAATAGGTAGTGAAGACAAATAAGCGCTGTTGAGTGTAGTGATAAATATAACGGAAATACTCAGGTGGGTTAAGAAATTAATATGGCCTTGGACACTTATCTGGTAAGTAACAACTTCCAGCCGATATTCATCATTTTTGGATTAGCATGTAAAAAAGAAGAAACAGCAAAACATAGTGTGTATCGTTCATAAATTAAAATGATGCGATTCGCAATATGAGGCACGAGCTTAGGGAACTAGCTTATTCCCAATAAAATGTAATCTGTAACTTCACAACATAAAATATAGATTTAATGAACAATCACATAAAAACGGCTAGACAACACACGTACAAGATTTAAAATTATAAAAGCTTATCTGTCCATTTAAGGGAATAGGGAGGTCAGCAACAAACTATCCCAGCGGCACAAGATAGCCAAAGGTTATGCATACAGGATAAAAAAGTTCAAACACTTATCTGTCCATCAAGGGGAGTTTCAGCAGCAAACAGTCCCAACGCGTTTCGTCCTTCATATACATACACTGTTCAAAAAAATAAAGGGAACACTAAAATAACACATCCTAGATCTGAATGAATGAAATATTCTTATTAAATACTTTGTTCTTTACATAGTTGAATGTGCTGACAACAAAATCACACAAAAATTATCAATGGAAATCAAATTTATTAACCCATGGAGGTCTGGATTTGGAGTCACACTCAAAATTAAAGTGGAAAAACACACTACAGGCTGATCCAACTTTGATGTAATGTCCTTAAAACAAGTCAAAATGAGGCTCAGTAGTGTGTGTGGCCTCCACGTGCCTGTATGACCTCCCTACAATGCAGGGGCATGCTCCTGATGAGGTGGCAGATGGTCTCCTGAGGGATCTCCTCCCAGACCTAGACTAAAGCATCCGCCAACTCCTGGGCAGTCTGTGGTGTAACGTGGCGTTGGTGGAGGGAGCGAGACATGATGTCCCAAATGTACTCAATTGGATTCAGGTCTGGGGAATGGCCGGGCCAGTCCATAGCATCAATGCCTTCGTCTTGTAAGAACTGCTGACTCACTCCAGCCACATGAGGTCTAACATTGTCTTGCATTACCCAGGGCCAACCGCACCAGCATATGGTCTCACTAGGGGTCTGAGCATCTCATCTCGGTACCTAATGGCAGTGCGGCCCCCCAAAGAAATCTCACCCCACACCATTACTGACCCACTGCCAAACCGGTCATGCTGGAGGATGTTGCATTCAGCAGAACGTTCTCCTTGGCATCTCCAGACTCTGTCACATCTGTCACATGTGCTCAGTGAGAACCTGATTTCATCTGTGAAGAGCACAGGGCGCCAGTGGTGAATTTGCCAATCTTGGTGTTCTCTGGCAAATGCCAAACATCCTGCACGGTGTTGGGCTGTAAGCGCAACCCCCACCTGTGGAAGTCGGGCCCTCATACCACCCTCATGGAGTCTGTTTCTGATTGTTTGAGTAGACACATGCACATTTGTGGTTTGCTGGAGGTCATTTTGCAGGGCTCTGGCAGTGCTCCTCCTGTTCCTCCTTGCACAAAGGCGGAGGTAGCGGTCCTACAGCTGGGTTGTTGCCCTCCTACGGCCTCCTCCATGTCTCCTGATGTACTGGCCTGTTTCCTGGTAGCACCTCCATGCTCTGGACACTACGCTGACAGACACAGCAAACCTTTTTGCCACAACTCACATTGATGTGCCATCCTGGATGAGCTGCACTACCTGAGCCACATGTGTGGGTTGTAGGGAGGTCATACAAGCACGTGGAGGCCACACACACTACTGAGCCTAATTTTTACTTGTTTTAAGGACATTACATCAAAGTTGGATCAGCCTGTAGTGTGTTTTTCCACTTTAATTTTGAGTGTGACTCCAAATCCAGACCTCCATGGGTTAATAAATTTGATTTCCATTGATAATTTTTGTGTGATTTTGTTGTCACATTCAACTATGTAAAGAACAAAGTATTTAATAAGAATATTTCATTCATTCAGATCTAGGATGTGTTATTTTAGTGTTCCCTTTATTTTTTTGAGCAGTGTATATATATATATATATATATATATATGCGAAAGCCCTCACTCACTTCCAGATATGTTAAGAAGCTAAAATTTTACATAGGTATTCTGCAGGTGGAAAATAGGAAAACTACTTAATTCGAATTTTAATAAAACTCCTCTAAGGGGATGAAAATGGGGGTTGACATAATGATGTCATTATCGATGCGTGGCTTGCGTTGTTTGAACGATAATGCCCACCCGGACAATTTGATCAAAATTTAGAATGCACTTCCAGTGGAAAATAATTCCATAGAAGGCATACACGCTAACTGAAGAAGCAAAAAAATTGAAGAAATGTTAGTAGGGGTCTGTGCGGGTGACTGGCTGGGGAGGGAATGGAGGTTACACACCTCCGTTCCCCTCCGGTGGGCGGCGTCTCACAGTGGCATTTGGTACGGTGGCAGGCTTCCAGTACGGAGGGACTTGCATCCATTAGGATTCAAGTCCCTTCAATCAGATTGCAGCAGTTTGAATGGCGAGCCAAAAACATATTTTTAGGTTCGACAGCCACCAGCACTGTTTTTGCCTGTTAAATTGACCATAACTAATTTGAATAGGTCCTGGACCACCAATCCAAGGCACCCCTGCAAATGTCCTGAGGCACCCCATGGTGCCTAGACACACAGTTTGGGAACCAATGCCCTACAGCCATCACTACAATATTCCCCTTCTTCCCAGTGTGAACAGATACTTGTCGTTACGGCTTCCGCGGACTGGTGAGTACCGCCTACGGTCGTAATCCTTATGCACCCTTACAGAAATACACAAGCAGGTTACTTCACCTGGGCAAGGGTAACAGTCTCTGAAGAATGGTGTAGATGAGGTACAGGATACTGGCTATGACAAGGATTCAGGAATTGGGCAGAGCAAACATGAACTCAAAACGGTGACATGAAAACTGGCTGAGAAACTGATTAGAAACAACAGAACTTAAAATAAGCTGAAACAAAACTATAACTGGCCCTGACTCTCAGGGCTCACTAGCATTTAACATACAGTAAATAAAGGCCAATTACAAAGACAGGCCTAAACAGCAATGCACTGCAGCTGGGTAAAGTAATCAGGTGAGAGCAGCATGTTTCAGCTGATTACCCCAGCTTGGACTGCTCTTCAAACAACAGCACCTCTGACAGCTCAGTGGTGCTGCAGGTCAGAGACACAATAGCAGCACCTTTGGCAGCCCAGAAGTACTGCAGGCAAGAACATAATAGCAGCACCCCTGGAAGCAAACCAAGACGAACTGCATGCAAGAACATAATAGCAGCAACCCTGGTAGCCTAGAGGCACTGCAGGCAAGAACATACTGTAATAGCAGCTCCCCTGGCAGCCAAGAGGCACTACTGCCAAGAATATGATAGCAGCACCCCTTTCAGCCTAGAGGTACTGCAGGCAAGAACATATTAGCAGCAACCCTGGAAGCCTAGAGGTACTGCAGGCAAGAACATAATAGCAACAACCCTGGTAGCCTAGAGGTACAGTACCTCAGGCAGGAACATAATAGCAGCACCCCTGGCAGCCAAGAGGTACTACAGCCAAGAACATGATAGCAGCACCCCTGTCAGCTTAGAAGTGCTGCAGGCAAGAACATATTAGCAGCACCCCTGGCAGCCCAGAGGTACTGCAGGTAAGAACATAATAGCAGTACCTCTGGCAGCCCAGAGGTACTGCAAGCCAGAATATAACAGATGGCAGAGTTTGAAACAATAATTTAATAAACTACAAAAATGGTCCTGTCACTTTTTACCTTATCTGCTATGGGTGCTCCTCAGGTAACGCCAAGAACCATGGATTAATATTTACTTACATTAAGACATCTCAAATTTACAGCTCTATAGATTTACCAAATTTTTAACACTCATTTGTATTTGCAACAGTGAAAAGGAGAAACTCCTGTGCTAGTATTCTAATATTATTATTACATTGCTTTATCACAAAGTTAAATATACAAAATAACTTTTATCACTTTTTCTTTAAATTTAAACAGTTTAGGATTGTTCTTATGAAGGGCAGATACAGTGGAATGCTTAATTTGGCCAATATAGGAATCAGTGCACTTTTGTGTTTTCAGCCTTTTAACATTCAGCTAGCCAGATTTGCCTTTAGGCCTAACTAACTTAGGGGCCGATTCAGAGATGGACACACCGCACATCTGTATGCAGCAGCTTCGTCAATTTGGTCTGTGCATGTGCATCGGCCGCAGTGTGCATGCACGACCATTCTCCTTGCGGCCAATGTGCTTGACAGCAGCGAGCATTCGGGAGGGGCGCATTTTGGTGTTTCGGGGGCTTGTCAGCCAAAGCGGGGGCGTGTCACGAGCATTTATGGGTCAGATGTGTGACGTCACATGATGTGGCCACTCTTATTGAAAAAATGGCGACGAACCGCCTGCCAGTCCATCCAGGATACGCAGGCAGGGTTAGACCTGGTGACACCAGACACATGCTGGGCGGCCTTGCCTTGAGTTGGGCTGCCCCTACCATGTGAGGAGAAGGACGCAGATCTTGCTGTGTGAAGCAAGTACTCCATCCATCTCTGAATAACCCCCTTAGTGCATAATAAAACTCCAGTGTTTCAAATAACTATGGCAAAACAGGAGGTACATTCTTTCTGTGTCAAGGGTCACAGATCTTTCACACAGCACAAACCAGTTGCATTTTTTTTCCTGGTCTACAGGTGATGTACAGCTCAACACTCAACAGAAGCTGATTGTAATCATGGGAGCACTTTATCACAACAACCATGCATTTGCGCACTCTGAAAGACATTGGGGTAAATTTACTAAGATTCGTATTTTCCCGTTTGAGGTCAAAGTTCAATCACGAATGACATCGAAAGTGTAAAACTGCAACTTTTTGAATTGATTACGACTAATTTACTAAGCTGTCGTATTCGGGTTTTTCTTTTGTTCCGATGTCGATGTCATTCGTGGTTTTTTTTCTATTTTTACGGCAGTGATTAGCAAAACACTGCCGACTTTTTTTACAATCAATCTCGGCCGGATCTGTGTGATCCGTGCTGGGGTTTATTTATTTATTTATTTTTATTAAACACTGTAAAATAATTAAAAAAAATGCGTGGGGTCCCCCCTCCTAAGCATAACCAGCCTCGGGCTCTTTGAGCCGATCCTGGTTGCAAAAATATGGGGGAAAAAATGACAGGGGTTCCCCCATATTTAAGCAACCAGCATCGGGCTCTGCGCCTGGTCCTGGTCCCAAAAATACGGGGGACAAAAAGAGTAGGGGTCCCCCGTATTTTTAAAACCAGCACCGGGCTCCACTAGCTGGACAGATAATGCCACAGCCGGGGGTCACTTTTATATAGTGCCCTGCGGCCGTGGCATCAAAAATCCAACTAGTCACCCCTGGCCGGGGTACCCTGGGGGAGTGGGGACCCCTTCAATCAAGGGGTCCCCCCCCCTTAGCCACCCAAGGGCCAGGGGTGAAGCCCGAGGCTGTCCCCCCCCCATCCAATGGGCTGCGGATGGGGGGGCTGATAGCCTTTGTTGTAAAAGAAAAGATATTGTTTTTAGTAGCAGTACTACAAGGCCCAGCAAGCCTCCCCCGCATGCTGGTACTTGGAGAACCACAAGTACCAGCATGCGGCGGAAAAACTGGCCCGCTGGTACCTGTAGTACTACTACTAAAAAAATACCCAAAAAAAGACAAGACACACACACCGTGAAAGTATAATTTTATTACATACATACACACATACATACATACTTACCTTAAGTTCCCACGCAGGTCGGTCCTCTTCTCCAGTAGAATCCAAGGGGTACCTGTTGAATAAATTATACTCACGAGATCCAGGGGTCCAGGCTCCTCGGGAAATCCAGGGGTAATCCACGTACTTGAAAAAAAAAAAAAAACGGTGTCCCGACCACGAACTGAAAGGGGACCCATGTTTGCACATGGGTCACCTTTCCACGAATGCCAGAAACCCACTCTGACTTCTGTCTAAGTGGGTTTCTTCAGCCAATCAGGGAGCGCCACGTTGTAGCACTCTCCTGATCAGCTGTGTGGTCCTGTCCTCACTGACAGGCAGCACACGGCAGTGTTACAATGTAGCGCCTATGCGCTACATTGTAACCAATGATGGGAACTTTCTGCTCAGCGGTGACGTCACTTTAGGTCAACCGCAGGGCAGAAAGTTCCCATCATTGGTTACAATGTAGCGCATAGGCGCTACATTGTAACACTGCCGTGTGCTGCCTGTCAGTGAGGACAGGAGCACACAGCTGATCAGGAGAGTGCTACAACGTGGCGCTCCCTGATTGGCTGAAGAAACCCACTTAGACAGAAGTCAAAGTGGGTTTCTGGCATTCGTGGAAAGGTGACCCATGTGCAAACATGGGTCCCCTTTCAGTTCGTGGTCGGGACACCGTTTTTTTTTTTTTTTCAAGTACGTGGATTACCCCTGGATTTCCCGAGGATCCTGGACCCCTGGATCTCGTGAGTATAATTTCTTCAACAGGTACCCCTTGGATTCTACTGGAGAAGAGGACCGACCTGCGTGGGAACTTAAGGTAAGTATGTATGTATGTGTGTATGTATGTAATAAAATTATACTTTCACGGTGTGTGTGTGTCTTGTCTTTTTTTGGGTATTTTTTTAGTAGTAGTACTACAGGTACCAGCGGGCCCGTTTTTCCGTCGCATGCTGGTACTTGTGGTTCTCCAAGTACCAGCATGCGGGGGAGGCTTGCTGGGCCTTGTAGTACTGCTACTAAAAACAATATCTTTTCTTTTACAACAAAGGCTATCAGCCTCCCCATCCGCAGCCCATTGGATGGGGGGGGACAGCCTCGGGCTTCACCCCTGGCCCTTGGGTGGCTGGGGGGGGGGTCCCCACTCCCCCAGGGTACCCCGGCCAGGAGTGACTAGTTGGATTTTTGATGCCACGGCCGCAGGGCACTATATAAAAGTGACCCCCGGCTGTGGCATTATCTGTCCAGCTAGTGGAGCCCGGTGCTGGTTTTAAAAAATACGGGGGACCCCTACTCTTTTTGTCCCCCGTATTTTTGGGACCAGGACCAGGCGCAGAGCCCGATGCTGGTTGCTTAAATATGGGGGAACCCCTGTCATTTTTTTTCCCATATTTCTGCAACCAGGATCGGCTCAAAGAGCCCGAGGCTGGTTATGCTTAGGAGGGGGGACCCCACGCAATTTTTTTTGAAAAAATAAGCACTTTCCCACCCCTTCCCACTGATATACATGCACGGATCTCATGGATCTGTGCATGCCTATCCAATCACGAATAAAAAAAAAAGGTCTGTTTTTTTTTAGCACTTTTTTACGAGTTGTAATTTTTCACGGCAGTGTTTGTTTGTTTTTTGCTTTGCACTTCTTAGTAAATGACCGAGATTCATACTTAAACAGCCGCGTTTTGACCGATGGTGTATTCATTCGTAATTTTTTACTTGGACTTGCAAAAAATTACGAATGCCCTCATCTCTGCCGTGATTAGTGTTTAGTAAATTACCGAGATGACACTTTGATGAAAAAACGGCATCTCGGTCAAAATCGGGAGCTTAGTAAATTTCCCCCAGCATGGGAGATATTTATTTTTGCAAGAAATCACCCAAAAGCTAAGCATTCCCAGTATTTAAGAAGAGGAGGCCGCAGTCGATATCTTGGATACCGGCTATAGTCCCTCCATTTCCATTTGCAAAACTGCACTAATAGGTTTTTATAGGAGCTGCTAAAATGTCAAATTTACCATGCTCAGAAATGCAAAGCTTGGTCCCATTAGCTTTCACCATCTTTAGATGGTGTTAGCCCATAGTGCCTACCATATGCGCCGATTCTGTGGATGCTCGAGAGCACCCACGGACAATCAGGAACACCCACATAACCAGCCGCTGCCATAGTTACAGCTAGCCATCACAGCAAATCGAGACGCGCTGGGGATGCGGAAGCACTTCCTTACAGTGTAGTGTAAATAACCTCAACAAAAATGGACACTGCAAAGGAGGAGACAGACGCCAAAGGTCACATTTGACCTCTAGCGCCTGTCTCCCCGGTAGCGGGCATTTTAAGGGTTTTTTTTACACTGCACTGTACGAAAGCATTTCCACAGCCCACAGCGCATCTCAATCCACTGTGTGGGCTGCAGTGACTAGCACCAGTGGTGGAACTATCACCAAGACCCCCCCCCCTCCCCAGGACACAGTATGTGTGTGCTACCATGGCAAACCCCCATATGTATATGTGTTATCATGACCCCCCCCTCCCCCAGGACCCATTGTATGTATGTGTGCATGTGTGACACCAGGCCCCCCTCCCCAGGACCCACTGTATGTATGTGTATGTGTGTATGACACCATGCCCCCCCTTCCCCAGGACCCACTGTATGTATGTGTGTATGTATGTGTGACACCAGGCCCCACTCCCCAGGACCCACTGTATGTATTTATGTGTGTATGACACCATGACCACCCTCCCCCAGAACCCACTGTATGAATGTGTTTGTGATACCAGGCACCCCTCCTCCCATGATCCACTATTCGTGTGTGTGTATCATCATGACCCCCCTCCCCAAGTACCCACTGTATCAGTGTCACCATGCCCCCCAGTTTATGTATCACCAAGCCCACCCCCCTCCCTCAGGACGCAGTGTGTGTTACCATGGCAAACCTCCTACGTGTTTATCGCCATGCTGCTCCTCCCCCATGGCTCACTGTATGTGTTTGTGTCACCATGACCATGCCCCCAACTCCCATGGGACCCACTGTATATGTGTGTGTTTGTGTGCATCACCATGCTCCTCCCCCCAGTATGTATATCACAATGCCCCTCACTCCCCTTGGACTCACTGTATGTGTGTGTCACAATTACCCCCCTCACCTCCAGCCCTGGTATGTGTGTCACCTTGTAATCCCTCAAAAGCCAGTGTGTGTGTGTGTGTGTGTGTGTGTGTTTATGTCACCATGCCACCACCCCAATCCCTAGTATGTGCATCACCATCCCCACCACAGGCCCTAGTATGTGTCACCATATCATTCCCACCGAGGGCCAAGTGTGTATGTGTGTGTGTGTGTGTCTGTGTGTCACCATGCCCTCCCCAAGCCTTGGTATGTGTATAACCATGTTGTTCCCACCTGGGCCCCAGTGTATGTGTCACCATGTCATCCACCCAGAGCCCAGTGTGTGTCCGCCCTCCCTGAGGTGTTTTGGTGGGGTCCCAAAGCATATTTTTGTGCCTGGGCCAACTACTTGCTAGTTCTTGTTATGCACACCAGTGCCTGCAGGAATGTACTGGTGTCTGAACTGTTATGCACACCAGTGCTTGCAGGAATGCACTGGTGTCTGAACTCACAGACAGACTGGGGAATATGACATTACATACACAGAATGTGATAGGGTAACAAAATAAACACAAAGTGAACAGAGAAGCCCAGAGGCTAAGAAACTGGATGTCTCCCTAGTATAGGAATGCTCAGATGGAAAAAGCAAGATGTTGTGTTTTAATACGTAGAGAACCCGAAATGCTGTTGCTAAGGGCAACAGCAATACCCTAAAGGGTTACCAACGGGTGTGGCAGTAAACTCCTTGGTCAGAGATGGAATAATAGACACAAGGAGAGTCTCCACAATCCCAATCCTCACTTGCAGTGCACAGGTTCAGCTTACTGCCACTAAACTGACACCTGAACACCTTGCACAGTGAGGAAGGATTTAGGCAGACAATTCTGAGAATACAGTCGCAAACTTGCTAAGTTCACAGAGTAGCAAAAGAACCCCAGCAAGTTAAACAACTGACTCCAGTCTTACTGCTAGGTCTGGATTGGCAGAGTGTAGTACCAAATCCCCAGGCCTATTTGCAGTAAGCAACAACAAATACAAAGCTACACAGTACTGGCTAACTTTCAGGAACTGACTAACCAACAAAGATTCAGCAGCATCTGCATAACCTGAGAAGAGGGTTTATAAAGCATGTGCTGCCCACGCCCCACTCAGACCTCACAGACTGTGAGCACAAAAACCAGCACCGGACCCCCTGCCGTGCACAGAGCCTGTAACCACTGCACAGCAAAAGACCCGAACCGGAGTATCAGCTGCGCTCAGGTTACTCCGCTAGCACTTGTCTCCCGGTTGCCATGATGACGTGGCAGCACAGGGCAGGAGACCCTAACAGTACCCCCCCTCTGACGAGGGGTCAAAGAACCCCTACCACCGGGTTTATCGGGGAACTGCGAAAAGAAAGAGCGTATCAGTCTGGGGGCATGAAGATCACAACTGCGCACCCACGACCGCTCCTCCGGGCCATACCCCTTCCAGTGCACCAAAAATGACAGCCGACTCCGAACCATCTTGGAGTCAAGAATCCTTTCAACAACAAACTCCCTCTGACCACATATCAGAAGAGGGGAAGGTCTTCCACTGGAAGAAGGATTACTAATCGCCCGTTTTAAAAGGGAACAGTGAAATGTTTTATTGATACCCAAAGAACGGGGCAGATCTAACTGAAATGCCACCGGATTGATAACCCTGGTGATCTTATAATGGCCGATGAACCGGGGGCCTAACTTATGAGATGGCTGTCTCAACTTCAAATTCTTGGTAGACAACCAGACGAAATCTCCTAATTTGAAGCTGCAGGGTCTTTTCCGCTTATCAAAAACCCTTTTGGTCACAAATGACACAGACACAAGGGCTTTCTTCACTTTCCTCCAAATACCTCTACGGACCGAAACCATAGAGGAACCACCAGGCGTGGAGTCCAGGGGGTCAAAAGAATTGGCCTTAGGATGATGCCCATACACACAAAGGAAGGGAGAGATCCCTGTAGCAGAGTGAGCCGCGTTGTTATAGGCAAACTCCGCCATGGACAGATGAGCAACCCAGTCAGTCTGACACTTGGAGACATAACACCTGAGGAACTGCTCCAAGGACTGGTTAACCCTTTCCGTCTGCCCATTAGACTGCGGATGGTAGCCTGACGACAAGCTGACAGAAATCTGGAGATCGGAACAAAATGCCCTCCAGAATTTGGCCACAAACTGGGATCCGCGGTCAGAGACCACATCAAGTGGCAACCCATGGAGACGCACAACATGCAGCATAAATAATTCAGACAGGCGTCTGGCCGATGGCAGCCCAACCAGTGGAACGAAGTGCGCCATCTTCGAAAACCTGTCAACGACAACCCAGATGGCTGTCATCCCCGAGGATTTGGGCAAGTCCACCACAAAATCCATTGAAATGTGGGTCCATGGCTTAGAAGGAATAGAGAGTGGATGTAATGGGCCAACAGGAACCCCTCTAGGAATCTTATTTCGGGCACAGATGTCACATGCCCGAACCCACTGATCCACATCCTTAGCCACCGAGGGCCACCACACCACCCTAGATAGCAACTCCCGAGTTCTGGCAATACCCGGGTGACCTGCCGACTTCTTGGCATGGAATTCCAGGAACACTCGCTGTCTTAACCTAGGAGGCACAAACAAAAGACCTACCGGAAGGTCTGGAGGAGCCTGCTCCTGTGCTCTAAGGACTAATGACAAGAGGTCCTGGGTAATGCCCACTTTAATACATGATGGGGACACAATGGGCAATGGCTCCTCGGTGGTCTCCTGGATTGGAGCAAAACTCTGCGAGAGCGCATCAGCCTTGATGTTTTTTGACCCAGGGCGATATGTTATCAAAAAATTAAAGCGAGCTAAAAACAAAGCCCATCGTGCCTGCCTGGCATTGAGACGCTTTGCTGACTCTAAATATGCCAAATTCTTATGGTCGGTGAGAATTGAGACCACAAACTTAGCCCCCTCAAGCCAGTGTCTCCACTCCTCGAGTGCATCCTTAATAGCCAACAATTCCCGGTTACCCACGTCATAATTCATCTCGGCAGGCGAAAATTTACGGGAAAAGTAAGCACAGAGATGAAGGTGATTTTCAGACACTCCAATCTGAGAGAGCACTGCCCCAATACCCATCTCAGAGGCATCCACCTCCACCACAAAAGGACGCTCTGGATCTGGGTGTCGCAGCACCTTGGCCGAGACAAATGCCCTTTTGAGACGGGCAAAAGCCGCTTTGGCCTCACACGACCAGTGAGCAACATCCGCCCCTTTCTTAGTGAGTGCCACCAAGGGCGCCACTATAGACGAAAATCCAGCGATAAATCGTCTATAAAAATTTGCAAAGCCCAGTGCCTTCAAACTAGTGGGCTGCACCCAATCCAGGACTGCCTGTACCTTGGAACCCTCCATTTGGAAACCTTCTGGGGAGATAATATATCCTAGAAATGCGATTTGCTGAACTTCAAATTCGCACTTCTCCAGCTTCGCCCCAAGCCGGTGGTCTCTGAGTTTCTGGAGGACTAAGCGTACATGCTTCCGATGTTCCTCCAGGGAATGGGAGAAGATTAGGATGTCATCTAAGTATAAAACTAAGAATCTATCCAAATATTCCCTGAGCACATCGTTCATGAAATCCTGGAAGACTGCCGGGGCATTACAGAGCCCAAAAGGTATCACCAAATATTCATAATGCCCTGAGTGGGTATTAAAGGCAGTCTTCCATTCATCCCCCCCTCTCTTATTCGGATTAGATTGTACGCACCACGTAGGTCAATCTTAGAAAAAATGGTGGCAGCACGAAGCTGGTCAAACAAGACCGAAATGAGAGGCAGTGGGTATGAGTTTTTAATCGTGATACGGTTCAATTCCCTGAAGTCGATGCAGGGTCGCAACGAACCGTCCTTTTTACCCACGAAGAAGAACCCCGACCCAACTGGAGACTGTGAAGGTCTGATAAATCTCTTAGCCAAGTTCTCCTGAATGTACTCTGTCATAGCCTGAGTCTCAGGACGTGACAAGGAGTACAACCTGCTCTTGGGAAGCTTAGCATTCAGCAACAAATCAATGGCACAGTCATAGGGGCGATGGGGAGGTAGTACCTCTGCAACTTTTTTGGAGAACACGTCCGCAAAATCTGCATAACACCCTGGCAATCCTGGCAAACTTAGCTGCGAGAGCCTGACTGGAAGGCTCAAGCAACTCCTGAAACAATCAGTACCCCAACTAAGAATCTCCCCAGAGACCCAGTCAAATTGAGGATTGTGGGCCCTTAACCAGGGTAACCCCAACACCAATGGGGCAAAAGTACAGACAGTCACATAAAAGGACAATTTTTCAGAGTGTGTGGCTCCAATAAACAAAGAAATCTGGCTAGTGCAAGAGGTAATTTTACCCTGGGATAATGGTTCCCCGTTTAACCCACAAATCTCAATTTCTGATGCCAAGGGTACTAAGGGAACAGAGTGTTTCAGGGCGAATTGGCGGTCCATAAAAACCCCGTCGGCCCCACTGTCCACAAAGGCCTCAGTCTTGACAGTTTGACCGAGGATCTTCAAGGTCACCGGAATGATAAATTCTTCTTGGGAAATTCTGACTTCTGGCCTGACAGGATATTTCCCATCACCCTCAGGCCCTGAAGTTTTCCGGCTTTTCTGGGCATGATACTACCACATGACCCTTATTCCCACAGTACAAACACAACCCCTGCTGTCTCCTCCGCGTCTTCTCACGCGAGGAGAGGCGGGTAGCCCCAATCTTCATAGGCTCCTCGGAAAATTCCTCAGAGTCTGAGGTTCCCTCGGGAAAGAAGGAAACCTCGGTTTCCCTTTCAAGCCTACACTCTCTCAGCCGTCTATCCACCCGGATGGATATCTGCATGAGCTGATCCAAGCTATCAGGCAAGGGATATTGTACCAGTTGGTCTTTTATCTGGTTAGAAAGACCTCTTCGGTACTGGTGTCTCAGGGCAGGGTCATTCCACTGGGTATCATGGGCCAACCTCCGAAACTCCGTACAGTAAACCTCAACTGGCCTTCGCCCTTGCTTAAGGATCGAAATCTGAGCCTCGGCTGAGGCCGTCTTGTCAGGGTTATCATACAACATGCCCAGTGCCGTAAAAAGAGGATTTTGGTACTTACCGATAAATCCATTTCTCTGAATCCTCTAGGGGACACTGGAGTCCTATACGGTAAGGGGTGTGAAGCCTTGAACCTGAGGTGTGGCACAATCTTAAATTAGCATTGTCTGCACAGCCGGCTCCTCCTCCTTCACATCCCTCATCCCTCAGTTTGAAAAATTTGACTGAGAGACTAGGACATGGCACTATAGCCCATGGCGAGGAACCGAACTGTACAACATATCAAACAGCGGCCAAGAACTCTTAACCGAATAACTAACGCTGTTTGCACGAACTGTTTACAACAAGAACTTTGAACACAGCAGGTTGACAGCACCGAGGCGGGCGTCCAGTGTCCCCTAGAGGATTCAGAGAAATGGATTTATCGGTAAGTACCAAAATCCTCTTTTCTCTTTCATCCACTAGGGGACACTTGAGTCCTATACAGTAGGGGACGTCCCAAAGTTTTCCCCCAGGGAGGGAGTGCTGTCTGTGGCCTGTAAAACTAAACGTCCGAACTTAGATTCGCCGGACGCAAAAGTATCAAACTTGTAAAATTTTGCAAACGTGTGGGCTGAAGACCACGTTGCCGCTCTGCAAAGTTGAGTAGTGGAAGCACCCCTGGCAGCCGCCCACGAGGCACCCACTGATCGGGTAGTATGAGCACCCGTCTGAACCGGCACCTCTTTTCCACAGGAAATATAAGCCTGCCGAATGGCAAGTCTAATCCATCTGGACAAAGTCTGCTTAGAGGCCGGCCAACCCTTCTTTGGCCCATCATAATGAACAAACAAATGGTCCGACTTTCTGAAAGATGACGTAACCTGTAGAGACCCTGGAAAGATGGGACCACTATTGGCTGGTTTACATGAATCCCCGACACCACCTTCGGAAGGAAGTCTGCTCTTGTACGGAGTTCCGCCCTATCCTCATGAAAAACTAAGAAAGGACTCTTACAGGATAAGGCTCCCAACTCGGAAACCCGCCTAGCCGAAGTCAAGGCAAGTAATAACGTGACCTTCCAAGAAAGATATTTCAGGTCTGTACTTGTCAACGGCTCAAAAATCGGTGACTTCAAATATTCTAACACTAAACCTAAGTCCCATGGTGCCGTGGGAGGACAAAAAGGGGGTTGAATCCTCAGAACTCCCTGTAAAAAGGTTTGAATCTCTGGCAAGGATGCTAGCCGCTGTTGAAACAGAATGGAGAGAGACGAAATCTGAACCTTCAAAGAGCCCAATCTGAGTCCTCCCTCTAGACCGGCTTGAAGGAACAGTAGAAGTCGCGATAAATGGAAGTTTGATGAATTCCATCCCCGTTCCTGACACCAAGCCATGTACCGTCTCCAGATCCTGTAGTAGTGCCTGGCTGTGACCGGCTTCCTAGCGGCAATCATTGTAGGAATGGCCGTTCGTGGGATCCCTCTGTTTCTTAAGATACGGGTTTCAATAGCCACGCCGTCAAACGCAGCCTGTTTAGGTCGGGGTGCAGGAACGGTCCCTGAGATAGCAGGTCCTCTCTCTGAGGTAACCTCCAAGGATCTTCCGCAAGTAACCCTCGCAGGTCGGTGTACCAACTACTGCGGGGCCAATCTGGTGCGATTAGAATAACCCACACTCGTTCCCGCTTTACTCTTTTCAGAACCCTGGGTATGAGTGGGAATGGTGGAAATATGTAAACCCTTCTGTAACACCACGGAAGTGTTAATGCGTCCACTCCTTCTGCTGCTGGGTCTCGAGTTCTTGACACATATCTGGGCAGTTGATGGTTTTGTCGAGACGCCATTAGGTCCACCTGAGGTAGACCCCATCTTCTCACAATCATGATGAAAATCCGTGGATGAAGGCACCACTCCCCCGGATGCATGTCCTGGCGACTGAGGTAATCTGCCTCCCAGTTCTCCACACCTGGAATGAACACTGCGGAGAGAATGATGTCTCTTCTTTCTGCCCACAACAAGATCTTTGTGGCCTCCTTTAATGCCATCCTGCTCTTTGTTCCTCCTTGACGGTTTATGTAAGCCGTCGTCGTGACATTGTCTGACTGAATCCTGTTGTTCTGATTCATGACTAGGTCTTATGCTAAGAGAAGGGCGTTGTAGACTGCTCTTAGTTCGAAGATATTTATGGGTAATTTGCTTTCCTGTAGCGTCCACCGTCCCTGAAACTGATGGTTGTCTAGGACGGCTCCCCAACCTTTGAGACTGGCGTCCGTCGTCAAGATCTTCCAATCCCAAATGCCGCATTTCTTGCCGGCTGTAAGGTTCTTGTGTAAAGACAACCATATCAAGGAGACCCGTACTTGTGGTTGAAGTCGAATTCTCCGATGGAGAAGCCAGTGCGAGCCTGCTCCCTGAGCAATTAGGTTCATTTGGAATGGTCGGGAATGAAGTCTGCCGTACTGGAGAGCTTCGAACGACGCCACTATCTTCCCGAGAAGTTGCACACAGAGGTGCAGAGAAACGGTCTGCGTCCTCAGTACCTGAGCCACTAATCTCTGTAAGTCCCGTACCTTGTTCTCTGGTAGGAACACACGTAATAGGACCGCGTCCAAGATGAGACCAAGGAATTGAATCCGCTGAGTCGGTATGAGGTTGGACTTTTGGAAATTGACAATCCATCCATGTTGAATTAGAAATTGATGGGATGTCTGAACATCCCTGATCAGTCGATTCTGAGATGGAGCTTTGATCAGTAAATCGTCCATATAAGGTATAATCGTGACCCCCAACAGTCTCAGTCCTGCCACCATGATCGCCATGATCTTTGTGAAAATTCTTGGGGCTAACGCTAGACCGAACGGCAAGGCCCGGAATTGGTAGTGCTCCGCCACCAGTGCGAACCGTAAGTAAGCTTGGTGAGGAGTCCAGATTGGGATATGCAGATATGCATCCTTTATGTCCATGGATACCATGAACTCGCTTGGTTCTAAGCCTGCAATAACTGATTGTATTGATTCCATCTTGAATCTGTAGACTCTTAAAAACTGGTTGAAAACTTTTAAATTGAGTATTGGTCTGACCATCCCGTCTGGTTTTGGCACGACAAAAAGATTGGAATAGAACCCCATTCCTCTCTGAGAAGGGGGAACCGGAATAATGACCTCTGCTTGTAGTAATTTTTGAATTGCTGACCGTAGTGCCCTTGCTTTTTGAGGGCACTGAGGCAATCCTGTTGTAAAAAATTGACTGTGAGGCCTCTGTTGAAATTCCAGTTTGTATCCCTGAGAGATTAAGTTGTTCACCCAAAGCTCTGGTGAGGTTTTGGCCCAGATGTCCTGAAAACCTTCCAGTCGGCCGCCCACCAAGGGGGACCCCAGGTGAGCTGGGAGGCCATCATGCCACGGTCTTGTCAGCAGGTTTATCCTGCTTTCTGGTTGCTGCTTGCGAGCGGCCTCTACCTCTGCCCCCGCATGCTTGTGTACCTAAACCCCTACCTCGGGCTCGAAAGGACTGTGATCTAAATGAAGTAAACGATGGTCCCGAATACCCTCTCCTAGTCTGTGGAGCGGTTCTCGTATAAGGAGTAGGCAGAAAAGTGGACTTCCCCGCTGTAGCCTGCGAAATCCACTTGTCCAATTCTGGTCCGAACAGCATGTCACCCCCAAATGGAATGGATTCTACCGCCTTCTTGGTGTCAGAGTCACCTTGCCATTCTCTGAGCCATAAAATCCTTCTAGCCGATATGGCCGATGCAGATATGCGCAATGCTATTCTGCTAATATCCTTAGAAGCTTGACACAAGTATGAAGCAGATTCTCGAATGTGTTCCGCCAGCTGTGTAATCTCTTCTAAGCTATTTTCCTCCTCAATAGCTTCTACAATACGCTCGGACCATGCACCCATGGCCTTGTTGACCCAAGCACAAACGATCGCAGGTCTCTGCGCTGCACCTGCTGCTACAAACATTGATTTTAACGCTGTGTCAACTCTTCACTCGGACGCATCTTTTAAAGTAGTTACGTTAGGAATTGGCAAGATTGTCTTCTTTGACAATCTTCCTAGTGAAGCATCAACTACCGGTGGAGACTCCCACTTGTCCATTACACCCTTAGGTAGGGGGTAAGTTACCTGAAAACGTTTCGGAAATTGAAAACGTTTGTCCGGTTGTTTCCTAGCCTCCTCCATCTGAGACTGGAGGGATTTAGGAAGGGGGAACGCTGCTGAACGCGGTTTCTGGGATTCGAACAAGTCGAAATCTTCTGGCTCCCGGACTTCCTCTTCCTTAAAGCTTAGGATGCCCTTTACTGCGTCAATTAAGGAATCCAGACCAGAGATTGCCGAGTCTTCTTCAGGAAAATCGGCGTCTAGGTTGGGTTCAATTAACTCACCTTCTTCCGTATCCGGAAGAAAACCCTCTTCCTCCTCAGATTCTGGTATAATAGGAAGAGTTCTTTTAACAGCCCTGCGCACAGTCGTCTCAGCGTGTGTGGGCAGCGTTAACTTGATGAGAAATTCCTCCATTGTCTTTGAGAATCCCGCAGCCCATTCCGATTGCTGTTTGCGGGATTCTGCCATTTCCTTGGAGATTCTATTAGCAAGGTTGTCCTCCCATGCCTTAGCCAGAGCACTGCTCCCAGGTGGAGCGTCCTTGTCTAAGCAGGAGTCGCACACCCCGGAGCTGCCAACCCGCGTGCTCTTCTTGTTACATTTCGTACAAACATAGCAGGTCTTTGAGGTCTTGGTAGCCTTAGACATGTTGTTTTTGTATTTTTAAAACCCATTATCAGGGTATTACGCAGCGGTTTCACCCTTTAAACTAGGAAGAGAAAGACTTGGAGATGACGGAAGCAAAGGTATTGGATCCGGCTGGAATTAACCGTCTCTTTTTTTTTTTATAAAAGGAACAGGCCAAAAACAAAAACAAAATAAAACACCAGTCGACTCGCAAACCTCACACCCCAACTGTAAATCAACTACGATGTTAGAGTTGGCTTGCTTCTGTGTATTTTCTCCGGGATCTTTGAAAGAGACGTCCCTTGAAAATATAATTTGTAAAGTTTGATTACTTTTTTCAGGAGATCCTCATATTTTATATATACATTTCACCAGCAGAGGGAGCTGTTGTCTAACTCTCTTTACTATCTTAATGCCTGCACTTTCCAGGCCGTGCTGCAGGGGGAGTTTTCCTTTTCCTTAAACTATTCCCTGCTGTACACTACTGGAGGGGGGAGGACCCGTCCCTCACCTCAGCTTGGCGCCAAAGCGAAGCAACATGGCCCCCACTGCGTAAGATCATATAAAACACTGGCTTGCTGCACTTTTATTCACATTTAAGTGTTCTATGTTTATTTCCTTCTGGCCGCTATACAGCCCGCTCCGGACCCGCCGGCTGGCGCGCGCGACGGGTCTGTCTCCCCTAGCGGTGCCTGTGCTCTGTTCCGCCGCCCGTGGGTCTCTGTACGGCCTCTACCTATTATGCAGCGCACCCAGGAGCCGCCGGCTGGTGCGCGCGAAGGGTCCGCCTGCTGTAGTGGCGCCCGTTCTCCTCTCCGGCCGTGGGTCTCTGTGTAGTGCCGCTTGCAGTCCCCCCCTGCTTAAAGGGAAGACAGACGAGTCTCGCGCCGCACTAAGGGTCCCACGCGCCGCCCACCGTCGCTTGCCTTTCCCTGTTGTATAAAGGGGATTTTATTATAGCAAGCTATACTAGAGGGAGAGAGAAGTTAAAAAGAGAAAGGAGAAAAAAAAAACTTTTAGTACTGTAAGACCCTATCCTAAGTTTTTACCAGTACTCACTATTAGCTGTTTTGAGGATCTCCTGTGGAGAGATGCAGTTCCCTTCAATAGGGATCTTTGTCTCTCTGGACTTAGGTAGCTTTGTTCCCCCTTTATTAGGGTTACGCAGCCCCTTTTAGCTTTTTTGTCAGGAGCTCAGTGCTCCACGTATTGTGCCTCCAGCACAATTTTTTAAACTGAGGGATGAGGGATGTGAAGGGGGAGGAGCCGGCTGTGCAGACAATGCTAATTTAAGATTGTGCCACACTTCCGGTTCAAGGCTTCACACCCCTTACTGTATAGGACTCCAGTGTCCCCTAGTGGATGAAAGAGAAAAAAGCATCAACACTTTTAAGCGACGGACAGTCAGGCTGCAACCCATATGCCCAGACCTGTGGGTCTCCTTGTAGCAAGGAAATCACTATGCCCACCCGCTGAATCTCCGACCCAGAAGACTGAGGCCTAAGCTGGAAATATAGCTTGCAGCTCTCCTTGAAACAAAAGAACTGCGAGCGATCTCCAGAAAAACGATCCGGAAGATTTACTTTCGGCTCCTTAACCCCTGAAGGTGCTGCTGCTGCGGGAGCTCCGCCAGCGTCCTGGGAGGTGTGCATTTTAATGGACAAATCATTAAATTGTCGAGTCAGGACCTGCACCTGATCGACCACCTGTTGCAACGTATTTTGAGGGGTATGCTCCATATTCCCACAAAATTTCAACAGGAGTATTAGGCTGCTGAATATGTTATGCACACCAGTGCCTGCAGGAATGTACTGGTGTCTGAACTGTTATGCACACCAGTGCCTGCAGGAATGCACTGGTGTCTGAACTCACAGACAGACTGGGGAATATGACATTACATACACAGAATGTGATAGGGTAACAAAATAAACACAAAGTGAACAGAGAAGCCCAGAGGCTAAGAAACTGGGTGTCTCCCTAGTATAGGAATGCTCAGATGGAAAAAGCAAGATGTTGTGTTTTAATACGTAGAGAACCTGAAATGCTGTTGCTAAGGGCAACAGCAAAACCCTAAAGGGTTACCAACGGGTGTGGCAGTAAACTCCTTGGTCAGAGATGGAATAATAGACACAAGGAGAGTCTCCACAATCCCAATCCTCACTTGCAGTGCACAGGTTCAGCTTACTGCCACTAAACTGACACCTGAACACCTTGCACAGTGAGGAAGGATTTAGGCAGACAATTCTGAGAATACAGCCGCAAATTTGCTAAGTTCACAGAGTAGCAAAAGAACCCCAGCAAGTTAAACAACTGACTCCAGTCTTACTGCTAGGTCTGGATTGGCAGAGTGTAGTACCAAATCCCCAGGCCTATTTGCAGTAAGCAACAACAAATACAAAGCTACACAGTACTGGCTAACTTTCAGGAACTGACTAACCAACAAAGATTCAGCAGCATCTGCTTAACCTGAGAAGAGGGTTTATAAAGCATGTGCTGTCCACGCCCCACTCAGACCTCACAGACTATGAGCACAAAAACCAGCACCGGATGCCCTGCCGTGCACAGAGCCTGTAACCACTGCACAGCAAAAGACCCGAACCAAAGTATCAGCTGCGCTCAGGTTACTCCGCTAGCACTTGTCTCCCGATTGCCATGATGACGTGGCAGCACAGGGCAGGAGACCCTAACAGTTCTGCCACTGGCTAGCAGTATACTAGTAGTATACTTAGTGATGCCAGCACCTACCCTCCCATACTTTGTTGGCAACGCGCATGAAACCCCTGACAATGTGCTGAAAATCTCTGACAATGCGCATGAAACCCCTGCAATGCACAGGAGATCCCTGCGAGCATGGAACCCAGAGCATACAACCCCTGACAACGTGCATGAAACCCTTGGCAATGAGCATGAGACCCCTGACATCAGACAGGTAATTTAAAAGTAATTAGAAGCCTTACTGTTTTGCATCATTTGCAAGGGACAGTATTGTGTGTGCTGCATAAAATAGTGTCAGGGCCATAACTGTGTGTGGCATAATATGTAATTGACATTACAGTGTGTGGCATGATGCTTAATGGGCATTACGGTGTGTGACATATTGCAAAATGGACATTACCATGTGTGGCATAATGTGTAATAGGCATTACTGTGTGTTGCATAATGTGCAATGGGAATTTCTGTGTGTTGCATATTGTGTAATGGGCATTAGTCACTGCTGTGGCCGCCTGTTCATTCCCGTTGCCGTCTCCCGCCGAGCACACACCCATGAAATACAATTTTTTTTTTATTGCAGACATATCTTATTATGTGCCACCCAATGATATAATTCTATAGAGTTCTTGGTCACTTAAAAAATAGTGAAACTACTAGGTTTCATTAAGTTTGGGGCCCTTGACACTGTCTGCATCGCTAGACAGATTTGTAACACTTTAAACCAGCAATAACTTTTACACTGGCTTAAACTATGCAAGAGTGAGAGTTCATGAGTACCAGAGATGCAAATCTAAAATCTTGACAGCAGAATAAAGTAAGGGAGATTCTAAGTACTGTACTACTAATAGTCTTTCATTAGCGAAACCAATGCTATTTTTCAGCAGGAACCAACAGGAACTCAGTTCCTGAACCTTTCATTAAATATGACATAACTAGCTGAATAACTGTGCTTTGCTACGGAATGTCAAGTATTTCTGTGCGTATAACTATAATTTTGAAGTACTTTCTGGTAAACTAATTAGACTTACAACAGGACTTGCTGCACCCGCCACTGCCAATCTTTGTAAGACTGGGCGGGCCTTACTCAGATTGATGCTGTCAAAAGGCTGGCACTGAGGAGCTAATACGCTTCATTCTCTGCCCCGTCCCGCCTCTGATGCTGCCCTGGTCAGTGCTGTAAATGCTAGGATAACAAGCCATGCTCCGCCCTCTGTATGTTAAATATGTAAGGCTTGCAGGGTTAGGTTGACTCTATTCCGAAGGGCCCTAAGTCTCCTTGCTTAGCTTCTCACTCTCACGAGAGCTCTTCCTTTGAGATAAAAATGTAAAGATTTTGCACAACACTTAAGGTCACTGGGAGATCTGTTGGTATCCTTTACACAGCAGCTAAGCAGTAGCTGACTATCAAGCTTTCCTTTAATGCATGTAAGAGTAAAAATTTTAATGTCACATTTCCTTCTATTGCTTTCTGAGAGGTTCAGCAATGTTTAATTAAAGTGACATGTTAACCTCTAATAATTGAGACACTATTCTCTCCTGACTGGAAATAGGTTGGTTAAGTACACACACATATATATATATATATATATATATATATGTACACATTTGTACATGCTGATGGGGGCTGAGCTTGGAATGAAACGGCATTGGGAGTGTCACTATTCATGTCCGCGAACCCGGAAACTATGGATTTTTACATGTCACCCCATCCCACCCCCATCCCTAGGGGTGCTAGGGGTGTCTTACCCCCACATTTTTTTTTCCAGATTGTAAGTCATAAGTGTACCAAGTTTGGTGTAAATTGCTCCAGGCATTCCAAAGTTTTGCTGGAACATACATACATACATACATACTGTACATACATACATGCATACATACATACATACATACATACAATACATACATATTTTTATATATATATATATTGTAGATTAATAACTGGGTTCCTGAACCTGTCCTTGGGCAAAATGTAGTTTCCATAAAATACGGGGGATTTTTAAGTTCATTTTGACTACCTTCTTTTCTATCATTTCTAGAAACTTTTATAATAGCTCCACACCCAGACCCATAGTTCCTGAACCTATATTTCCAGAAAAATAGTATTGGGTGGAACTGGGTCTACTTGGGTCGTGGCTCAGTGTAAAAGGGTCCTTGGGAAATAAGTGTAAGGGTGTAGTGTGTAAATGGGGTGACCCAGGTTATACCTAAAAACTGCTGATTCGCCGTGTATGCAGAGGTCAGCCTCAAGGGAGTGTCTGTGAGTGACATGCAGAGCAGACATGGGTTCAGTGTAAATGGGCCTGATTCATTAACAGTAGTGGCTGCTTCCCCTGGGCTACAGCGCCATCCAAACACTGCAGGGGGGAGCTGGCCAAAACATATGAGCATATATATGAAGTTGTAGGCAACATATGTCCTGGCTTCCTTCCCCAGGAACCAACAGCCGCTGCATCATGCAAAACACTGCTTAGCTTGACCACCCCTTTGAAGGCAAAGGTTGTTCATATCAAATACTGATTTGATTTAGATTTCTCTTCTGTTCATTTCATATTTGAATGAACAGAAGACAAAAATAAACTATTAACTATTAACACTTCTATTGTGAAAGCATTCTTATTTTGCAGCATATTTTTTCCACACCTGCCTGAAACTTTTGCACAGTAGTGTGTCTGTGTGTGTGTGTGTGTGTGTGTGTGTGTGTGTGTGTGTATAACCACAATCCAAGATACTAAAAGAAGCTTCTGATCCCTTATACGCCGAGTTGTAGTCAAACTATGTCACCTAAAAAGAGCGCTATACACGGAAAATTATAAAAATTATATAGTTTAATATGTAATAAGAAACATAAAATACATATACATAGACACTGAAATCGTATCTCAAGCTGTAAAAAAAATCATATGCACATATGAAAACAGAACCTCTAGGGAGCCTCTACAGTGTGTATCCATAATATATCCGTAATAGGATAGCTGTTTTGAAACCCTAAACAATGTCACTTGTATTAAATGTAATTCACAGGGATTCCATATAAAGGTGTGAGCATGCCTGAAATATATATAGTGCAATTAACCCGAAGCCGCAATCTCAATATATTCACTTTCAGATTTAAGCTCTCACAAACAGGGTTACATTGTCTTGTACTGTAACTCACTGTTTTCTTGTGTGGGGCCAGTGGAGAAGCCGCGGGGTCCTGCTGGAATGCTGGGTTAACCATCGTCATACAATGGGGCCCAGAGAGACCACTGGCAGCTGTGACTCGCAACCTGACACATGTGAAGACACCCGGCTGAACCGGTGGGAACGCCAGGGGCAAAATGTGTTATCAGGAGAGACAAAGAGAGGAACAAGAAATTTTTTTTTTACAGGGGATGAATGCAAAGAAACAGGAAAGAAAGGGAGGCCACTGTGCGATGCCTTTGCACTTCTGCGAGGGGGGCCGGACTGACATGCGGGGAGGACTAGCCCCGTGCTGGACGTCCCCCCGCATGTCAGGAAAGTTGATTGTAGCTGTGCAAAATTTTGCACAGCTACGATCAACACGGAATGACCCCCCTTAGCTGTTATTCAACTAATACATTATTAATCCAATTTGTCCCTAAATAAAGTTTTGTAACCAAATTAGATGTTGATTTTGTATATTTTTATGATCATAAATTTGACACCCAAGGCACAAGACAACATCCCCCTGCTTAGTTGTGCCAGTGATTATGGGAGTTATTTATCAAACCTTTTAGAGAGATAAGGTTGATAGAGATAAGTATTGATCAATCAGCTTTTAATTGTCACACATTATCTCACTCCAAGCTTTGGTAAATCTCCCACTTTATTTGACAAATGACCTGAATACTGGTTTACATGGACATACTGTATTATACAAAGCATAGTTTAGTATAATATAAACACAGTTTAAAGCCAAAATGCATACTGTACACTTGCCCTTGGATTTTATAGTGATGTTTTGGTATAAATTACATATATTTGGTATCATTTTGCTCATCAGAAATAATGTAGTTCATTTAGAGAAAATCGTTATTATTATTATTATTATTATTATTATTATTACTTCTACTGTATATTTATAGGGATCCACAAAAATTCCAAGTATCTTAAAGTGGGAAAGCAAAGCAGTGATTAAAACTGAGTGGTTCAACAAAAAATGCCACTAAAGTATATAATAATCAAGAACGCATGAATTAATAAAACTATTATGATTTGTTGTCACTGCTATTCATGGCAACAAGAAATGATTGATCACCGGAATGTATTAAAATGCACCTGCATGTACAGGGATTCTGTAACAAGACCAGACCTGCAGTATGTTAGAGGTGAAGTGATCGCTAATGCAATAACTTCACCTTCCCAATAAAGGCGCCGTTATGCACATGCGCTATCTGCAGACTGCATATGTTGATTAGAGAACGCCATAAGTTACCCAGGTCATGCTCCTGAATGCACAGCAGTCAGTAGCTTGGTAAAGTTGGTGAAAAAAAAAAAAAAAAACAGCCCCCAATAGAAACCTTCATCATTGCTGTAATTATGCCAAACAGCCCCCTCGGTTGGTGTACTAGGTCCTTTGAGACTCATACATCTAATAGGACCTACGCACTAAGCATTAACACTGAAAGATATGAACGATCTCGTTCATTAATGAACGGGATATCATTCATATCTTTCAGTGTGTATGCACCAACAATGAATGATGCGCAGCCCTGCATCGGCCGTCGGGCACCTCGGCGGCACAATGCGCTGTATGTAGGGCCCTTTAGTCGCAACTTGATGCGACTAGGTCACACCAGGAAACCTTGCTGAATAATTTGATATTCAACACTTGTATTTCTGTGTGTGACAGTGTTACTGAATCTGCATACACAGTGCAACAATGTAGTAGCTGCAGCTTTTCTCGAAAACGGGTTCTGTCGTCCTTTGTATACAGACCCAGTCACACACAATACACAAGATGCATCACATTGCAAATAATAGATTTTTGGCAGAAAATGACGACCAATGCTTTCAGAGTTGCATGTGACCTGGCCGCTCAAGCTAGGTATCGTACACTGTGTGGTGTATTGAAGCAAGATATGTGGTAGTGTGCTTTTGATGTGAAAATGGGGCACCTGCACATACAATAACCAAATACTTAACATTTGCGGGAAATTCAACATATACTAATTGATAAATTGTCCCCTTTACATAGGGGATTGTTCAGAGTTGGTCGAAATCTGCGAATACTTAAATCACATCTGGGTGACGCCCAGTACTGGGCTCAGTATGTGTGGAGCCACCCTGCATTGCAATCCCAATTGAATTGTGATCACATAGAAGAAAATTCAAATACAGCTTGACCCCTGCCTAGGCAGCATGGCCACGAATGCAGGAGCACCACCACCATGTTTCCACTCACAGGAAACGCAGGCGACATCATCGGCCCATCCCCAAAATGGCCTTTATATGACTGCGTTTCCTGCCCTCATCCTTGCAAATCCACATTGCTGCCCTGGACGTCCATCACCTGTCAATCATGAGGTAATCGCATCATGTCACCTCGTGCACATGCAGTGTGGACGGTTTCGCGACAGGGTCTGAATAAGGCCAATAATATAGTACCTAAGCTGTAGTAGTTAAAGTATAGAATAAACACAAAAACACAGTATAGAACATGGATGAGGCTTAAAAACAAGTAGACAAAGGGGGGGGGGGAAGCAGACATCATGCAGGATTGCGAGACAGCATTACACTCTAGTGGGGAGTGGCACAAATATTTGGGTAGCACTATATTATTTCCTTGTGCATGAATCATAAGTAATATAACTCATCTTCCCCTTATTTTTCTGGTATTTTCCATATTATTACCAGAAGATTAGGATACTTTTACTCCACTGTTCTATGACAAATAGTGCATATATGCAGGGCCGGTGCTAGGGTGTTCGGCACCCTCCTGCAAACTATACATTTTGCGCCTTTCTACAAGCACAGATGTGGCCAAACTCATCCAACCCGCAAACAACTACATTGCGCATAAGACTAGCTGTGGCCAATTCGCAGGAGTGTACACACCATGCAATTGTATGGATCGCAAGTGAATGCACACTCACGCATACCCACGGGAAAGCTTATCATGGCAAACAAATCCTGTTTGCTGAGAAAGCAGAGAGTGAAAAGAGAGGATGACAGGGAGAGGGTGAGAATCAGAAGGAGGTGATTGGCAAAGGGTGAGAATCATAGGGAGACGGAGCGATTAACAGGAGAAAGAGGTGATGGGTAGAGGAGTGGGTGACAGGGAGAGGGTGGTAGGAGAGAGAGGTGATGGGGTGAGGGGTGGGTAACAGGCCGGGCCGCATGAGTTTATTTTATTTTAGTAAGCAAAAATCAATTTTGGCTCCCCTTGAAGGCGGCACGTGCCACAAAAGGGGTGTGGTCTTACAAGACAGGGGTGTGGCTATACAATTGTACCCCCAAGGGTACAGGGCCTGGGAGATGGGGGATGACTGAAGCAGGGGCGACAGGGAGATAGTGTGTGACTGAAGCAGGGGCGACAGGGTGATAATGGGTGACTGAGACCGGGGGGAGAGGGTGATAGTGACAAGGGACATTACACAGGGAGCAGGTGCACACTGACACACACATACATAGACATTGTGCAGGGAGAGCTGGCTGCCATGCAGAGGGACAAACCATTTCACCTCTGTTATGGGGCTGCTACAGCTTCTTGCCGTCACCACACGCTGCACTGTTCCCTCTCCATGTTTCTGGGCATCAGGGGAAGGCAGCGATGCAGGGGGAACTGTGTCCCTGAGGGGCGGGCGGCCGCTGCGCTGTAGAGAGTGAGTCACGATGACTCACTGTCTGCAGCAGCGCCCTCTACTGTCTGGCGCTCTATGCGGCTGCGTAACCCGCATATGCGCCGGGAGGAAGAGAGTGACAAGAGAGAGAGTAAGAGTGAGTGGGTGACCAGAGAGAGCGAGAGAGAGAGGTGATGCAGCGGGTGATAGGCAACCCCCAATGACTAATTAAGCAATTTTCCATTTAGCATAGTCTTTAATTACCTTATGCAGAGCTGCCTCACCCCCGATTCTATTTTTCTACTCCATGCACACTACACTGCAGCCACTGCCCTGAAGCTCCCTCCCACACACTACACTACACTGCACCCCACACACTACATCGCCGCTACCCTGCGCCTTTCTCCCTGCATAAACTACACTACACTTACCGTCTCTGGCTGTCTTCTTTCTTCATGCAGGAGTTGGTTCAACGGTCAGAGGATGAGCAGCCTGAAACAGAAAACAGCGGACCGCCGGAGCAGGTGAGTATTCCCTTTTTTTTTGTTGCACCACTGGGTTTCCTCCACATAACACAATGACATGCCCCCCAACCCCAGCACACATTATTACACCTACACTCTCCCCCCTCCCCAGCATACACATTATTACACCTACACTCCCCCCCCTCCCCAGCATACACATTATTACACCTACACTCCCCCCCCCTCCCCAGCATACACATTATTACACCTACACTCCCCCCCCTCCCCAGCATACACATTATTACACCTACACTCCCCCCCCTCCCCAGCATACACATTATTACACCTACACTCCCCCCCCTCCCCAGAACGCACATTAATATTACACTTACACTCCTCCCCTCCCCAGCACACACATTATTACACCTACACTCCCCCCCTCCCCAGCACACACATTAATATTACTCTTACACACACACCCCCCTCAACAGCACACACATTAATATTACACTTACACTCCCCCCCCTCCCCAGCATACACATTATTACACCTACACTCCCCCCCTCCCCAGGACACACATTAATATTACACAAAACAAAAAGAGAAATCACGTCTGCGCTCGTCTCGGAGTATACACTAAGAGGTAGGGTTAATAGTACATAAGTCTCTAATAAAAGGATTGTTCTTGAATTAAGTGTGTTGACTTAATATATCCCGTAGGGTCATTGATGTGTATTTGGGCCTCTCTTTATGTGTTTTTGTTTCTACTTCTCCAAGTTGGATCTTGAGTGGGTTCGTGTTGTTGGACTGTGGTGTATTCCTCTTGTACCGGTAAATTTGGTATTCGTTCTCTGGATTTTCTCCTGTGCTTTCCTCCGGGGTACCAAGATATTTCTTGTCCTCAAAAATTAGGGATAGAGAAACAGAGATAGCCGCTGATAGTGTAGTAAGCGTATTAAGAATGACGTTATAGACTAGTAGGGGTGTCTTATGGGGAGATCTTAAAGAAGTGGCAACTGTTGGTTGCGTACCGTACTCACGTGAGAGACGTGATGTACCCCTTGCATAAAGGTATCTTTAATGTTCTTATGCTGTTCTCCTCTTCCTCCAGACAGGATTCTATATGGTTCTTATCCTTGAACAACTAGTGAGTGACATGGGGGTCACGGCAAGGCACCCTCAGATCTCTTCCCAGAATTAACCCTACTAGGCAGAAACGGACAGAGAACTGACCGGAATCTGCGGAGAGCAGCGGCAACAGAATCACAGAGCACAGAATAAGTGATTGTGCGTGCTGCCGGCCGGCGCGCACAGCTGCTCTGTCTACACAGGTGTAGACAGAGCAGCTGTGCGCGCCGGCCGGCAGCTCGCACAATCACTTATTCTGTGCTCTGTGATTCTGTTGCCGCTGCTCTCCGCAGATTCCGGTCAGTTCTCTGTCCGTTTCTGCCTAGTAGGGTTAATTCTGGGAAGAGATCTGAGGGTGCCTTGCCGTGACCCCCGTGTCACTCACTAGTTGTTCAAGGATAAGAACCATATAGAATCCTGTCTGGAGGAAGAGGAGAACAGCATAAGAACATTAAAGATACCTTTATGCAAGGGGTACATCACGTCTCTCACGTGAGTACGGTACGCAACCAACAGTTGCCACTTCTTTAAGATCTCCCCATAAGACACCCCTACTAGTCTATAACGTCATTCTAAATACGCTTACTACACTATCAGCGGCTATCTCTGTTTCTCTATCCCTAATTTTTGAGGACAAGAAATATCTTGGTACCCCGGAGGGAAGCACAGGAGAAAATCCAGAGAACGAATACCAAATTTACCGGTACAAGAGGAATACACCACAGTCCAACAACACGAACCCACTCAAGATCCAACTTGGAGAAGTAGAAACAAAAACACATAAAGAGAGGCCCAAATACGCATCAATGACCCTACGGGATATATTAAGTCAACACATTTAATTCAAGAACAATCCTTTTATTAGAGACTTATGTACTATTAACCCTACCTCTTAGTGTATACTCCGAGACGAGCGCAGACGTGATTTCTCTTTTTGTTTTGTGTATCCATGTTTTAGGGGGTTGAGTGACCACCTGCAGATATCACTACTGCTGCTCTCTGGGGCGCGGCAGTCCTTTGTAAACCCTTTTAGACACATTAATATTACACTTACACTCCCCCCCTCCCAGCACACACATTAATATTACACCTACACTCCCCCCCCCTTCCCAGCACACACATTAATATTACACCTACACTCTCTCCCCCCCCTTCCCAGCACGCACATTAATATTACACCTACACTCTCTCCCCCCCCACCCAGCACACACATTAATAATACACCACTGCCTGTGGTGTGGCTGCCTCTCTACTCACGTCTGCAGGCTCCTCCGTCACTGCACGGTGCACACAGGCAAGTGCACCACGTGACTTCCTGGGTTTTAGTGAATCCACGGAGGGGAGGGGAGGGGAGAGAGGGAGGGAGTGGGTCTTCAGAGTCAGGGGGAGGGAACAGGGATGGACACTGGACAGGGACGCTGCTGTATGTCTCTAGCTTGACTTGCAGCAGGAGGAGCAAGGAGGAGAGGGAATGGCCCTCGGCTCACACAGAAAATCCTCACAGTGAAGTGCTTTTGCCGGCGCTGCTGCTGCCTGTCAGTGTGTGACAGCACTGCGCATCAGCAAGTCTGCAGAGCGGGGAGTGCCTCTCTTGCCCAGCGCCTCCCTGCTTTGCAGACCTTGCTGAGCGGGTAGCGCCGGGCCTGCATATATGTCATGAAAACGCTTATAATGCAGAGCAAATAATGAACCAAATTGTTAAACTTGGCCTGGTCTGCAAGGAGAGGAAGCCATTCCGTAATGAAACAGCTGAGCAATAGCTATATAATATTACATATAAATCAAAATTATTACATGAAATAATATGAAACATACATATATACAATTTTATAAGATCAGCATCATACTGTATTTTCAGACACCTACTGTAACAGTTTCAGTGTTTGCAATACAATCAATATAAATAAAATACGTATGTACTGTACATATGTTGTCAGATACTATAAATCAGTAATAATGTAATCAGTTAGAAAAGCACTGAAATACTGGTCACTAGTCTGCAAATTGCCAGGATTTGTGTTGGTGTTTTACAAGTTGCTATTGTAGCTCTAAAGGATCATTTTTTTTAAAGTTATAATCCTGTAATTACATAGATAAAATACTTATGTTCATATATACTACATTTTATATATATACAGGTTGAGTATCCCATATCCAAATATTCCGAAATACAGAATATTCCGAAATACAGACTTTTTTGAGTGAGAGTGACATAGTGAAACCTTTGTTTTTTGATGGCTCAATGTACACAAACTTTGTTTAATACACAAAGTTATTAAAAATATTATATTAAATGACCTTCAGGCTGTGTGTATAAGGTGTATATGAAACATAAATGACTTGTGTGTATGTAGACACACTTTGTTTAATGCACAAAGTTATTAAAAATATTGGCTAAAATGACCTGCAGGCTGTGTGTGTATAAGGTGTATATGTAACATAAATGCATTCTGTGCTTAGACTTAGGTTCCATCACCAGGATATCTCATTATGGTATGCAATTATTCCAAAATACGGAAAAATCCGATATCCAAATTACCTCTGGTCCCAAGCATTTTGGATAAGGGATACTCAACCTGTATATATTTAATGTTTTTACAAATTGATAGATTATATGGTTCATTTTATAGTTGTACATTTGTTAATTTCATATATATTTAATATTTTTTTACAAATTGTTAGATTATACGGTTAATTTTACATTGGTACTTTAATTTGCATTTCTATTTTATTCATATAGTTGACAGCTTAAACAATTTCTGTCCTAGTTTAGAATGTTAGAAGCAGTGACAGACCTGCTGTGGTAAATAAGAGATTTTCGGTAAAGTTAGCCTTTAACATTAATACTGTATCTCGCATTTTGTTTATCTGCATGAGAACCAGTTCTTAACATAATAGATTATTGAATCCCTCACTTCTGGTAAGCAACTAGTTATTAATTAAGGGTCACCTGACAGGGAGAGTATGTTTAGGATTTGGAGTGCTGCTTATATGTCAGGTTATATCTTAAATCTGATCTTGATAAAACATAAAAATATCATAAAGTTTATTTCATTGTTATATGTTTGGGTTGCTATCTTGATTAGTGATTTAACTGAAACTTAGATAAAAATTATTCTCTGTTATGTGTTTGCTGAATCTTCTACAGGACCCCTCCAAGACCATCTGCGTTGAAACAATCAGTTTTTATGTAACATCATTAACCAAGATACTGTATCTGTGATATTATATTTGGCATAAAAGTGAGTGTAGCATTTAGTACTGTGTAGCGTGAAACAAGTGGGAGTGGTGGGAATATTGTGTACAAAAGTAATTGACAAACAGTACACTGAATAATCTAAATGCATTAAGGAAATGAACTCTAAATTGGTTAAGAGAATCATTTCACATATCAAATTAACAACTCTTTGAAACATCCAAAACATACGTTTTTAGAGTAGTTTTTCAGCTCAGGTATACAGGTAGGCACGTACCATTCAAATTATAAAATGTAAGTAGCATGTAGCTGTAAGATCTAATACTAACATTTCTTGAGCAATATAATATGTAATAAAAATTTGGTAATATGAAAAATACCCAAAACATTTGTATTTAAGTTCACTGCATTAATTATGCTCCGTTCATACTGTACATACCCATTTTTAACAGTTGCAAAAGTTATCACCAGCACCTGTAAATGAGAATGATGGTGATCGTCACAGTAAACTACTGTAACTGCAGAGTTGCCACAGTGAGCTATTTTATACTAATTCTAGGGATTATAAACTCTGGGGAGTATTCAAAAGAGTTGTTGAAAAACAAGAGAACTAGTTTTGTCAATAACTTTTATAACTTCACTAGTGAGATTTTACTTTTTCTCCTCTTCTGTCAGAAGTCATACACATGATTTTTGGGAATAACAATTGGCTATTACATTCCCCCCACCCCCCTTTCCCTGTGATCTAGGTGCTCAGCCAAAACATTTCATTTCTAGATCGGTCCAATATAATGAATCATTATTTTTAATATGATTAATATTTTAATTATTTTTATTATAAACATTTATGCATATAAAGTAGTACCAGCCTCAATAATTAAACATGACAGGGTACAAGCATAGAGATACAGTAGGAGGGCCCTGCTCACAATCTTACAATCTATATGAAAAATGGGTCCAGTACAGGATGCACTGTTTGAGCCAGATTGAAATGAGATAAAATGTTTAGGGGACTATTTGTTACCATCTGCATCTGAGGATGTGAGGTAATAAAATTGACTCAATTCGCAATGCAATTTTTGATTGCAGTCCATGGATGTATCAATAATTGCATACAGGAACAGAGCTTCTGAGAGAGCTGTACAAGTGATCATACCCGACGCTGCACGATCAGCAAAGGGATGCAAAGCAGGTAGGCACCAGGCTGGAGAGGCGCTGTCCCTGCTATGCATCCATGTGCTGAGGTCCCCTTCTACCAGCTGCTGAGACTGTCTCTCCACCGTCCTCAACACAGCATCAGGCATTGAAAAGGGGCCTGAGCAACACGGACTGAGGGCGGACACAGGGGGCGGAGCTACATGGGACTACAAGACTGCTGTAGAGGAGGACGTGCTGCTCCAGATCCAGCTAGCCAGACTGCGATAGGCAAGTGGAGGGACAGTGAGTGAGAAAGTGTATGTGTATCAGTAGCGTTTCTGTCACAACTGAGGGCCTGAGCTGACGGGAGGCAGCCTCAGTTGTAGGGGCTGAGATGTAACGGAACATGGGAGGTTGTATCAGACCCCTAGACATGTAAGTAACATGTAGAATAACTGCCCAAAGGCGTGACCACGACAACCAGGCTAAAACCAGTTAAATAATAAAATGTAGCTTGAGAGCGATGAAATATGGAATGATGTGTGGAGCTTGAGAGCGGTGAAATAATAATACCAATGGTGAATGGTAATCTGCAGAAAAGGGTACCGGCACCTTAAGAAGAGCTGACCTCTGCTGGAAGCTGGATGCTGTAAGCAGGTGGATCTGTGGCTGGAAGCAGATGAGTCCAAAAGGATAGGAGAGTCAGGCTACACCACAGGTGGAAGGCTGGAGCGGATCTCTTTAGTGGAGGTTTGGAAATAGGATCTGGAACCTGGAAAACAACCACAGGAGAGAGACAAACTGGAACTAGGTTTGACAACCAAAGCACTGACGCCTTCCTTGCTCAGGCACAGAATATTTATACCTGCAGCAAGGAAGGGATTGGCTAGGCAATTATGCAGATTAACAATGCAGACAGCAGATTGGTGGAAATGAACAGATGACAGAATCCAACATGGCTGCGCCCATGCAGACACTTGGAGGGAAGATGGGTTTTTAATACATGTGGGAACTTTAACAGTAATGGCGGCACCAGCCACAGTAAACATGAGACGCCAGGCTGATGAGTGCACACTTGAACCACGCGGGCACAGCAGAGGCCGCGGCTGACGTAATCACCACTCTGACATCCTGCATGCAGAAACTCAGGGACGGCGGCGGAGGCCGCGGGAGATGCCATTCCGGATGTAGGATGGCGCCGCGGTGACAGCGTCTCAGAGTGACAGGAGAGGAGGCAAGAATGTGGACATCAGTATAACAGATGGAATCTGGTCCTGGAACGCTGAGCCAGCCTTAGGAGGCATCTGAAGGGCAAGTAATGGCGTCCAGATACCCGGATCGTGACAGCACCCCCCCCCCCTTTAGGAGTGGCCCCAGGACACTTCTTTGGCTTTTGAGGAAACTTGGAATGGAATTTCCGGACCAAGGCAGGAGCAGGGACATCAGAAGCATTGGTCCATGAACGTTCCTCAGGGCCGTAACCCTTCCAGTCAATAAGATACTGTAATTAACCATAACGGTGACGAGAGTCCAGAATCTTGGCCACTTCATACTCAACTCCTCGTTGAGTTTGGACTTTCGGAGCAGAAGGGAGTGTAGAATGAAACCGATTCAGGATCAATGGTTTCAACAGGGAAACATGGAATGTCCTGGGTATTTTTAAAAAGGGAGGCAACTGGAGTCTGTAAGCAACAGGATTGATGACTTGTTCAATTTTGAAAGGACCAATGTAGCGAGGTGCAAACTTCATACTGGGAACTCTTAACCTCAAATTCTTCGTGGATAACCATACCCGATCACCCACCTTGAGAGCAGGAATCGCTCTACGCTTCTTATCTGCAAACTTCTTGTACCTGAACGATGCCTTGAGCAGAGCTGCTCGTACACTCTTCCAGTTATTTGCAAACTGATGCAAGGTGATATCCACTGCTGGAACAGAAGTTGCTGGAAGTGGTTGGAATTCAGGAACTTTAGGGTGGAATCCAAAGTTAGTGAAGAATGGTGTTGAAGAAGATGAGGAATGATACTGGTTGTTATGACATAACTCGGCCCAGGGAAGTAATTGAACCCAGTCATCTTGAGAGGAAGACACATAAATGCGGAGGAAGGCCTCCAAGTCCTGATTCACCCTCTCAGTTTTACCATTTGTCTGAGGGTGGTAAGCCGTGGAAAACTTTAGTTTGACTTGGAGGACTTGACATAAACTTCGCCAGAATTTGGCTGTGAATTGAACTCCTCGATCGGAGATGATTTCTTCAGGAAGACCGTGGAGTCGGAAGATCTCTTGTATGAACATCTGAGCCAGCTTGGAAGCTGACGGAAGACCGGTGAGAGGAATGAAGTGGGCCATCTTGGAGAACCGGTCAACTACCACCCAGATGGTGTTAAACTTGTTGCACATGGGTAGGTCTGTAATGAAATCCATCGACAAATGGGTCCATGGTCGACGGGGAACGGATAGTGGAACCAGTTTCCCCGCAGGCGACTGGCGGGATACTTTATGTTGGGCACACTTTGGGCAAGATGCAATAAACTCCATGACATCCTTTTTCAAAGTTGACCAGCAATAGGACCTAGAGATAAACTCCAGGGTTTTTTGGATACCTGTATGTCCGGCAAAACGGGAAGCATGGGCCCAATGCATGAGCTTCTTCCTCAGTACCGGTTTCACAAAACTTTTCCCTAGTGGGGGCGTATAGTCCATCCCTACCGTGGAGAATGCCAACGGATTAATAATAGGATGCTTGTCTGAAGATTCTGACTCATTTTCTTGCTCCCATGAGCGGGAAAGGGCATTGGCCTTGCGATTCTGAGAACCCGGACAGAACTTGAGTTTAAAGTTGAACCTGGAAAAGAAAAGTGCCCATCTGGCCTGACGAGGATTGAGACATTGTGCGCCTTTCAGATATAAAAGATTCTTGTGGTCCGTAAGTATGGTGATTGAATGAGAAGCTCCCTCCAACAGATACCTCCACTCCTCTAGAGCGAGCTTGATGGCTAGCAACTCCTGATCGCCAATGGCATAGTTGCGCTCAGCTGGGGAGAACTTCCGGGAGAAGAAACCGCAAGGGTTTAAATGACCATCTTTAGCCCTCTGAGATAACACCACTCCTACTCCAACAGAGGAGGCATCTACCTCTAAGATGAAAGGGGAGTCGATGTCGGGCTGTTTCAGAACTGGTGCAGAGATGAACCGTTGTTTTAAAAGATGAAAAGCTTGCGTAGCTTCTTCAGACCACTTAGACGGGTTAGCACCCTTCTTAGTTAATGCAGTAATAGGCGCCACAATGGTTAAAAAGTCTCGTATAAACTTTCTGTAATAATTGGCGAACCCTAAGAACCTCTGGACCCCTTTGAGGGTTAAGGGTATCGGCCAATTGTGGATTGCTTGTAGTTTCTCAGGATCCATCTCTAGTCCGGAACCGGACACAATGTAACCTAGAAACGGAATGGACTTGACTTCAAAGACGCATTTCTCTAATTTGCAATAGAGATGATTGACACGGAGACGGGACAGAACCTCTTTTACCCAAAAACGATGTTCCTCTAAATTGTTGGCAAAAATGAGGATATCATCTAGATAGACCACGACATGGCGGTATAAAATGTCTCTGAAGATCTCATTGACAAAATGCTGGAAGACGGCTGGAGCATTGCTCAATCCGAAGGGCATGACGAGGTACTCATAATGTCCGTCACGGGTGTTAAAGGCGGTCTTCCACTCGTCACCCTCACGGATCCGGATGAGATTGTATGCACCTCTCAAGTCCAGCTTTGTGAAGATGGTAGCTCCGCTAACTCTATCAAAGAGCTCAGTAATCAGGGGTAGTGGATAGCGGTTCTTGATGGTAATGTCGTTCAGACCTCTGTAGTCGATGCACGGCCGCAGACCACCATCTTTTTTCTTTACGAAAAAGAAGCCTGCGCCGGCTGGAGAAGAGGAAGGTCGAATGAACCCCTTGCTAGGTTCTCTTTAATGTATTCCTCCATAGAATGCGTCTCAGGCAGAGACAACGGGTAAGTTCAGCCTCGAGGTGGAACCTTCCCTGGAACGAGATCAATCGGGCAGTCCTATTCTCTATGAGAAGGAAGGATATCAGCAGAAGCTTTACTGAACACATCCGTGAAATCTTGATATGGAGGAGGTGGAACATCAGACGACCTGGGGGAGGAAGAACAGACAGGCAAAACTTTAAACAAACATGTCTCAGCACAGGAGGGACCCCATGCCAGAATCTGCATAGTCGTCCAATCAATAGATGGATTGTGAAGACGGAGCCATGGAAGGCCCAGGACCACAGGATGTGTGGCTCTTGGAATCACTAAAAAAGAAATAAATTCAGAATGAAGAACTCCCACTCTCAGACGAACTGGTAGAGTCCTTAGAGAAATAACTGCATCAAAAATCTTGCTGCCATCCACGGCAGTTAAGGAGATGGACGAAGGAAGTCTCTCGGTGGGTAGGGACAACCGTTTAACATAGGCTTCGGTAATAAAGTTCCCAGCTGCTCCGGAATCAAGGAGGGCAATGACGTTCCGATAACGTTGAGCACCTTGAAGTGAGACTGGGAAATTACAATCATGAGGAGATGGAGAGGAGATCATTACTCCTAGCCGGCCCTCTCCTTGGCGAGCTAGGATTTGGAGTTTCCCGGACGTTTGGGACAGGCATTAATGGTGTGAGACGGAGCTGCACAATAAAGACAAAGAGACTCAGGGAGACGTCTTCGGTGCTCAGCAGGAGTTAAACGGGAACGGCCAATTTGCATGGGCTCATCTTTAGATGGTGACAGTTGGCGAGGAGGAGGAGCAGAAGATTTTGGAGCAGATGATCTTCCACGCTCAGTTGCTCTTTCTCTGAAACGTAAATCAACTTCCGTGCAGAGTGAGATTAGCTCATCTAACTTGGAAGGTAAGTCTCTGGAAGCTAACTCATCTTTAATACGCTCAGATAAGCCATGCCAGAATGCAGCATACAGGGCCTCGTCGTTCCATGCCAGTTCGGATGCCAGGATCTGGAACTGTATAAGATATTGTCCAACAGTACGTGATCCCTGGCGTAAACGGAGAATCTCAGATGAAGCTGAAGTTACCCGGCCTGGCTCGTCAAAGATACGCCTGAATGTTGACACAAATGCAGCATAGGAGGATAGCAGGGTGTCGGACCTCTCCCATAACGGTGATGCCCAATCAAGGGCTGAGCCACTGAGAAGAGAGATAATGTAGGCAATTTTTGTACGGTCACTGGGAAAATTGCCAGGTTGTAGCTCAAAATGAATCTCACACTGGTTGAGAAATCCCCTGCAGAATCTTGGAGATCCGTCAAATTTTGCTGGGGTTGGAAGTTGAAGACGTGGAGCAGAAATTGGTAAGGTGGGTGGGGTTATAGCTGGAGTCACTGTGGTTGATGCACCGGACGCGCCTGATCCACGGAGGGTTGTCTGAATTCCATCCAGCCGATTAGAGAGATCCTGGAGACAGCGGATGATGTGGCCCTGTGCAGCCTCCTGATGTTCAAGTCGGGCTGCCAGTTCTTGCATCGGCCTGGCCGCTTGATCCTGGTCTCCGGTTGGATTCATATGGTCAGTGCTTACTGTCACAACTGAGGGCCTGAGCTGACGGGAGGCAGCCTCAGTTGTAGGGGCTGAGATGTAACGGAACCTGGGAGGTTGTATCAGACCCCTAGACATGTAAGTAACATGTAGAATAACTGCCTGAAGGCGTGACCACGACAACCAGGGTAAAAGTCAATGATGTTTATTATGACATACTCCGTAACACAGCAGCAAATAAGAAAACATAAAACTCAGCAGGGAAAAAATACAGTTCCTGGGTACTACAGGGTGGCAAGGACCACAGGGCTCTGGTGTATGAGATAGTTCTAATAATCTTCTAGGTGGAAAGTCCTTACCAGGCCCGACTGTAGCAATGGAAATAGCCCAGGATCGTACCAGCTGGTGTTCCAGGAAAAGCTGGGCTGCTGTGGGTAAAACGGCTGCTGTGGATACTGGCTGAAACCAGACTGATGTTGACACGGAGTGAATACTGGCTAAAACCAGTTAAATAATAAAATGTAGCTTGAGAGCGATGAAATATGGAATAATGTGTGGAGCTTGAGAGCGGTGAAATAATAATACCAATGGTGAATGGTAATCTGCAGAAAAGGGTACCGGCACTTTAAGAAGAGCTGACCTCTGCTGGAAGCTGGATGCTGTAAGCAGGTGGATCTGTGGCTGGAAGCAGATGAGTCCAAAAGGATAGGAGAGTCAGGCTACACCGCAGGTGGAAGGCTGGAGCGGATCTCTTTAGTGGAGGTTTGGAAATAGGATCTGGAACCTGGAAAACAACCACAGGAGAGAGACAAACTGGAACTAGGTTTGACAACCAAAGCACTGACGCCTTCCTTGCTCAGGCACAGAATATTTATACCTGCAGCAAGGAAGGGATTGGCTAGGCAATTATGCAGATTAACAATGCAGACAGCAGATTGGTGGAAATGAACAGATGACAGAATCCAACATGGCTGCGTCCATGCAGACACTTGGAGGGAAGATGGGTTTGTAATACATGTGGGAACTTTAACAGTAATGGCGGCGCCGGCCACAGTAAACAGGAGACGCCAGGCTGATGAGTGCACACTTGAACCACGCGGGCACAGCGGAGGCCGGGGCTGACGTAATCGCCACTCTGACATCCTGCATGCAGAAACTCAGGGACGGCGGCGGAGGCCGCGGGAGACGCCATTCCGGATGTAGGATGGCACCGCGGTGACAGCGTCTCAGAGTGACAGGAGAGGAGGCAAGAATGTGGACATCAGTATAACAGATGGAATCTGGTCCTGGAACGCTGAGCCAGCCTTAGGAGGCATCTGAAGGGTAAGTAATGGCGTCCAGATACCAGTATCTTGCTACGGGCACGCAGGATTTTTGCCCAGGGTGCCGCCGTGGGAAGGAGCATAACTGACCATGTCCTTTCTCCATTAAGCCACGCCCCTATTTTTTGCCCAGGGCACCACAAAGTCTGGATCCAGCCCTTGTGTGTATGTATGTATATGTGTATGTATTTGTTTCTGAGTGAGTATGCATATGGGTGTGCGGGGGAGCAGGCTGGTGGGGCATAATAATATACTGCTGGGTGCATTATGTATAAGTCGCACTACTACTGGAAGAATTATGTATCAGCAGCACTTCTACTTTGGACGTTATGTATAAGCAAAGCTACTACTGAGGACGTAATGTATAAGCAGCGATACTACTGGGGGCGTCATATATCAGCGGCGCTGCTACTGGGAGTGTCTTGTATAAGCGGTGCTACTACTGGGGGCACCATGTATCAGTGGTGCTGATGCTAGGGGCATTATGTATAATAAGTGGTGCTACTGCAGGGCCGTTATGTATAAGTGGCGCTAGTTCTGTGGACATTATGAATCAGTGACGCTACCACTGGGTACGTTATGTGTAAGTGGTGCTACTGCTGGGGCATTATGAATCAGTGATGCTACCACGGGGGGAGTTATGTGTAAGTGACACTACTGCTGGGGACATTATGTGTATAAGCAGCACTATTACTGGGGACATTATGTTTAAGTGGCGCTACTACTGGGAGCGTTATATGTATAAGGGGCACTGCTATTGTGGGCATTATGTGTATTAGCGACACTACTATTGTAAGCATTATGTGTGTAATCAGCACTGCTACTGTGGGCATTATGTGTATACACGGTAGTACTACTATGGGCATTATGTGTAGAAATGGCACTACTACTGGGGACATTATGTGTATAAGCTGCACTACCACTTGCGGTGTAATGTGAATAAGATTGTTCTACTCTGTGTCATATTTTTGAAATTGGGTACTATTGTGTGGCCACACCCCTTCATTGTGACACCACACCCCTTTTTAAATGCACACCGTCTCTTTGTAAATTATGGGAGGGCGCAAATTTATAGTTTTGCAAGGGGGCGATGAACACTGTATCACCAGCCCTGTCTGCAATGCCACTCCACAGTGTTATAAGGGTAAATTTTGTGAAAAACACCCTGTGTATGTGCTGTGCATTCGCCACCACCATTGCCCCTACCATCACCACCAGGTCAACCCCCAATCGAAACTACCACTCCCATGCCGCAACCCCCCAAGTGCTGATCATACTCAATTGGGGCTCGAGGCAGACACAGCTCCTGGCCATTGCCAGGCAATTGGTAGGCAATGTCTCTTCCGGCCACCGGAGCTTTCCGGCCTTGCCTTGCACCTAGCAATGCTGCCGTGGGGGTGCCTGGGAGCTGCCGGGTGCTTGGCAACAGGAACGCTGGAGGCAGACGGCGTTCCCCATTACTGGGCAATCAGTGAGCACTGTGTGTGGATGTGCAGCAGAGTAGCTGTGCGGTGTTATTCATCAAGACCCCTTAGTTTTGATTGGTGCAGTCACCAGTTATATTCCTTTCCTGTGCACTCCTCAAACGCTGGTTATAGTTCATAACTCTGGTGTGAAACTGCCAGTGCTGTGTACTCCTGAATCTCTGCAATATCCAGTCCTGTCCAGAACTTTGTCTGCCAAAGCATCAGGTTAAATGTGAGGTTTTACCACAGATTATACTTATCTTTTCCTTGTATTTTGCTTGTTGTCTTTCTAATTGTTACCCCTGATAACTTGTTGGCATTTCACTAACAACAGTAACATACCATATAGTCTGTCTCATTATCCACTGCCTTCTTCTCTACTACAGCCTTTCTGCATTTCACCTATTTAATCATAATCATTGTTGTATTACCAGTAGCCTTCCCCCAGAACTTTTGTAGTTTTTAGTTCATTTATTTCTGTCCTCGTTTGTTCAACTGACAGGTAGCTCTGGTTATCTCAAAGTTAAGCTCATAACTCCTAGCGGCATTATACTACTGGTAGGCGTGTCTGACCTTATGGGAAGGACGGCTGTCATAGGCTAGAAGACCTGCTGGCACACTCTACGAGTCTTACAGCCAAGTGTCCAGTGTTACTGTCCAGAAGATTGGCGTCCTTCCAACTCATCATCCTCAGTCTACCAAGATCTCCACACCATTCGGTCCAGGTATTCTTCTTGTACCATGACAGTATAACCAGCCACTAAACTGTAGCATCTCAGGTTGTTCTTGTCTGGATGGATCCGTTACAGCAAAACACTGCCCAGATTCTGGCTAGTTAAATTCAGTGTCTTACCCAGCAGCTACAGGACCTTTAATGCCAGAGGTCTCAGTCCTCTTCTCAGCCAACACCGAAGGAGCCTAAATTCAATCTTCCTTACAAGTTCACTAGGGAATGCAAACAATTCCTAGATTTCAGTGAGAGCTGCAAGTTTTATTTCCGACTCAGGCATTATTCATCGGCCTCTGAGATCCAGTTGGTGGGTATTGTTATTTCCCTCATGCAGGGTGATCCTCAATCCTGGGCTTTTGGTCTACCATCAGATCATCCTAATCTATGTTCGGTGGATGCTGTCTTCCAGACCCTGGGAGTGCTCTACGATGACCCAGATCGTGCAGCATCCGCAGAGGTACATCTTCGCTCCCTAAAGCAAGGGATAAATTCAGCAGAGATTTATTGTACTGAGTTTAGCCATTAGTCTAATGATTGTTGTTGTAATGACCCGGTACTTTGGAGCTAGTTTCGCCCAGGCCTTACTGAACAAATTAAGGATTATCTGGTTCAATACCTGACTCCAGCAACCCTTGATGCTCACATGGAGCTGGCAATTAAAATTGAAATACGGATCCATGAATAGAGGATGGAAAAGGAAGTTTCATTGCCATCATCGCGGTGGACAGTGCAGAAGGTTTTTGAGGATTCTGTGGACCCCATGCAGATCGGGGCTTTCTGCTTGAAACCAAGAAGAAGGTTAGGTGACAAGATTTTGGGTTATGCCTATATTGCAAGGGAAGGGAAACATGGCAAGTACTGTACCTGTCCTCAAAAGCTGGTAAACAAGTGGGGAATTTTCTCAGGTCTTATTCCCTGAATAATTAATTTTTGCCCTGCACTAAGGTTTCTATTCCAACTGCAATGATTGAGGTTCTGGCCTTCTTAGATTCTCGGGCCACTGGAAATTTAATGGATCTGGAATTTGCCCATTCCTAGGGTATTCCTAAAGACCTAAATTTACCAATAACCGCCTGTGACTTGGATGGGAATCCGCTCCTCAATGGCCAGGTGAACTCATGGACACCAGTTCTTAATTTTTCTGTTGCAGTCCTACATTCTGAGTTTTCTTTCTTTCTTGTCCATTGTCCTTTGACTCCTGTTGTGCTAGGTCTAACTTGGCTTAAAGCACATAACACAGTGTTCAATTGGAGAACTGGAGATCTAGTTTCCTGAGGTAGAGTATTTTTTTTTAAATGTGTGACCATTCCTGTCCGGTCGGTACTTCCAGTTCTTCAGGGGTTGCCAAACAATTATCTTGCTTTCATGGATATATTTTCCAAGCAGTGGGCTGAATCTCTGCCTCCCAATCATTCTAATGACTGAGCAATCAACTTAATTCCCAGACCCAAGCTTCCTAAGGTTTGACTCTATGCATTGTCTCTGCCAGAAACCAAGGTCATGGGGGAGTATCTTTCAGAAGAGTCTTGAAAAGGGCTTCATTCGCCCTTCCAAATCACCCGTGGGGCCTGTTTCTTCTTTGTGGACAAGAAGGATAACTATCTATGGCCATGCAATGATTATAGGTGTATGAATAAGATTACTATAAAAAAACTGTACCCACTGCCATTAATCTCTGTCTTGTTCGATCAACTAAGGGAGTCTGTGATCTACTCCAAAATTGATTTATGAGGAGCAAACAATCAAATCTGGATAAGACAGGGCGATGAGTGGAAGTCTGCCTTTAACACCCAGTCAGGTCATTATGAGTATTCATTTTGCCGTTTGGCCTCTCAAAAGTGCTGGTGGTGTTTCAAGATCTGATTAATGATGTTCTCCTGAAATTCTTAGGAAATTTTGTGGTCAACTATCTGGACAATATCTTGATTTATTTGTGGTCTCCTCAAGAACATCGGGCACATGTCAAGGTGGTTCTCCAGAAACTCAGAGAGAACCATCTGTATACTAAACTGGAGAAATGTGAGTTAAAGGTGGAGAAGGTTGCATTTTTAGGATATGTTATCACCTCCAAGGGCTTTTCTGTAGAGCCTAAGAAACTTCAAGCTATCCTATATTGGGTTTGTACCACAAATTTAAAAGCCACTTAATGCTTTCTTGGCTTCTCTGATTATTTGCCCTCATTCCGAGTTGTTCGCTCGCTAGCTGCTTTTAGCAGCCATGCAAATGCTAAGCCGCCGCCCTCTGGGAGTGTATCTTAGCTTAGCAGAAGTGTAAATGAAAGGATCGCAGAAAGGCACAAAAATATTTGAGCAGTTTCTGAGTAGCTCCAGACCTACTCCTAGCTTGCGATCACTTCAGACTATTTAGTTCCTGTTTTGATGTCACAAACACGCCCTGCATTCGGCCAGCCACGCCTGCATTTCCCCACTTGCGTTTGTATCTGACATGCATGCGTTTTTAAACACACTCCCCCGAAATGGTCAGTTACCTCCCAGAAACACCCACTTCCTGTCAATCACTCTGCGGCCAGCAGTGCGATTGAAAAGCGTCGCTAGACCTTGTGTGAAACTGCATTTGCATTTGTTGTGAAAGTATGTCGCGCGTGCGCATTGCGTCCCATACGCATGCACAGAAATGCCGATTTTTAGCCTGATCGCTGTGCAGCGAATAACGGCAGCTAGCGATCAACTCGGAATAACCCCCATTACAGGAGGTTTATTCACTTCTTCTCCACCATTGTGGCACTTATTGTGAATTTAACTAAAAAAGGTGCAGATCCCACACGTTGGTCCCCACATGCATTAAAAATGTTTGAAGATTTAAAGAAGGCATTTGTCTCTGCTCCAGTCCTCTGCAACTCTGATCCAGATCTGCCCTTTGTTGTAGAAGTTGACACTTCTGAGGTTGGAGTAGGAGCTATTCTTCCACAAGAAGATCCAGTTGACCATAAACTCCACCCCTGTGCTTTCTTCTCTCAGAAATGTTCCTCTGCAAAGGTCAATTATGATGTAAGAAATCAGGAGCTCCTGGCAGTCAAATTGGCCCTGGAGGAATGGAGACACTGGTTGGAGGGGCCAGACATGCGGTAACAGTGTTCACCAATCACAAGAACTTGGCATACATTGAATCTGCAAAAAGAGTTAATTCCCGGCAGGCCAGATGGGCATTTTTTGGGGGGCTAGATTTAATTTTGTGATTACTTTTAGGCCTGGGTCCAAGAACCTGAAGGCTGATGCCCTTTTTCACAGTTTTTTACATAGTCAAGAGGTCTCTTGATCTCTGGTGCCAATTATTTCCCCCAAGTGCATCTTTGCCGGTCTTACCATGGATTTGGAGTCTCTCATACAGTCTGCACAAGCACTGGCTGCATCCAATACTCCATCTGGACTTTTGTTTGTACTGGAAAAGTTCAGAATTGTTGTTTTGTCTGAATTCCACTTCAGAAGGATCTTTGGGCAGCTGGGGATTGCTAAAATGTTGGATCTACTTATACATCCTGTGTGTAGGACTACAATTAAAACAGATGCACGGGAGTTTGTAAGGGTTTGCAGTGTCTGTGCCATGAATAAGGCTCCTTGAGTTCTTCCCTCTGGGAAGTTGTTACCTTTACCTGTGCCCTTCAACCCATGGACTCACTTTTACATGGATTTTATTGTAGATCTGCCAAACTCCTCTAAGTGTTCGGTTATCTCAGATGTTGTACACCGTTTCAGTAAAATGGCTCACTTTATTCCTCTGACCAATTTGCCTAGTGCCAAGGATTTTGCCTCTTTGTTTATCCATCTTTAGAATACATGGATTTCCTCAGGACATTGTCTCTGAAAGGGGCATGCAGTTTGTAGCACGTTTCTGGCGGTCTTGTTGTTCCGAAGTGGGGATCGACCCCAGCTTTTCTTCAGGGTACCATCCACAGTTCAATGGACAGACAGAGTGGATAAATTAGTCTCTGGAGCAGTATTTATGATATTATGTTTCTGAATGTCAGGCTGATTGGGTGGACCTTTGCAGAATTTGCGTAAAACAATTTGGACATTCTTCTACTTCCATGTCTCCATTCTTTTGTGTTTCTGGTTTCCATCCCAAATCTAATACTTTCACTCTTTCTCAACAGTCACTTCCATCTTTATCTCCTGTGTTTAATCTCAGGAAGGTCTGGAGGAAGGTACATCAAGCCTTGGAAAGTGCTGCAGTCCAGTCCAAGATGTTTGATGACCAATCTTTTAGGGTCTGTTGTGAGATACAGATGGAGCCATGCTAGTCGTGACTCCATCTGTGCCTAGGCACGCCCGCCAATGAATCAGCATCTCTGTCTCCGACTGGATGCGGGTGACCATGACGGAGACACACCCCATTCACTAGAATGGGAGAGCGTCTCCATCCGGGCGGGCGCGTGCGACCAGATGGAGACGCTCTCCTATTCTATGAATGGGAGAGCGTCTTTGTGCACTCCCGGCGTGGCAAGGTGGACGAATTGCCTAGTCACGCTGGCAGTGCTCATTTGCGATGGAGCCATCTCAGATGAGTGCGGCTCCATCTGTATGGTGAGGTTATCTGCCCGGATTGTCAAGCTTTGCCAACCATCACAGAAATTGGTCCCCCATTATATTAGGCCATGCCAAATCATTCAACAAGTTAAAACTGTTGCCTTCCATCTTCATTTGCCCAGATCTTTGAGAAATAATAACACATATAATTGTTCTTTGCTCAAGCCTGCATTTGTTTCGAGGAGGTTTAAGGTCAGAAAATTTAGGAGGCCTGCCCCAGTCATGGTTCAGGGGCGTTCAAGAGTTTGTGATGAAAAAAATCTTGGACTCCCAGTTTGTTTTTGGCCAGGTACACTTTTTAGTCCATTTGAAGGGCAACGGTATAAAAGAGACGGCAAGGATTCCTTGGAGTTCCTACCTGCTCCTGAACTTAAAAAAAGCTTCTTCATGAGCTTTCCCCTGAAACCAGGATCTAGGGGTTTCTTAACCCCTTTTCAAGGAGGGGGGGTACTGTTAGTGGCCACAGCGTGGCTCGAGGCAGACAGTTCCTGGCCATTGCTAGGGAACTGAGACGCTGTACCTCTTCCAGCCACTGGAGCTTCCAGGACCAGTCTTGAGCCTAGCAATGTTGCTATGGGGGTGCCTGGGAGCCTCTGGGTTCTTGGCAACAGGGACGCTGGAGGCAGATAGAGGTCCCCGTTGCTGCGCAATCAGTGAGCGCTGTGTGTGGACATGCAGCAGGGAAGCTGCACAGTGTTATTCATCAAGACTACTCAGTTTTGATTGGTGCAGTCACCAGTTATATTCATTTCCTGTCCACTCCTCAAATGCTGGTTATAATTAATTATTTTGGTGTGAAACTGCCAGTTCTATGTACTCCTGAATCTGTGCAATATCCAGTCCTGTCCAGAACTTTGTCTGCATCAGGTTCAGTGTGAGTTTTTCCAAAGATTATACTTATCTTTTACTTGTGCTTAGCACTTTGTCTTTCTAATTGTTACCCCTGATTACTTGTTGGAATTAAACCAACAACAGTACCATACATTACCATATAATCTTTCTCATTATCCTCTACCTTCTTCCCTACTAGTCTTTCTGCATTGCACATCTTTAATCATAATTGTTGCTGTAGTACCCATATTCTGCACCCAGACCTTTTCTAGTTTTTAGCTCTTTTCTTTCTGTCCTTGTCTTTTCTACTGACAGGTAGCTCTGGTTATCTCAGGGGTAAGCTCATACTGTCGCCAGTGGCATGAGTCCTGGCAGCATTCTAGTACTGGTAGGCGTGTCTGGCCTTATGGGAAGGACGACTGTTATAGGCTAGAAGACCTGCTGACATAGTCTACTAGTCTTACAGCCAGGTGTGCAGGATTACTGTCCAAAAGATTGGCGTCCTTCTTACTTGTTATCCTCAGCCTACCAAGATCTCCACACCAGTCAGCCTAGGTATTTTCCTTGAACTGTGACATCACCAGACCAGGGACCAGAGGATGGAGGGCTGCCGGTCATCGGAGCCTCTTTTTTGCTGTGACTCCCAGTGCTGTAAAGTTTGCAGCATCACTTTACCGCACCTGTGCTCAACAATGCAGGAGGACCTGGTGACCGGTAGCCCGCACCGATTACCAGCCCAGGTGTAGGTGAGTATATATATATATATATATATATATATATACAGTATATATATATTTTTTTTTTACTCAGTGATCAGCTTACAGTATGTGTCTGTTGGACACACATGGCTGATCACACTGCCGGCTACCCGCACAGATTTCTTTGCCTAGAAGTACAGAGTCCACAGTGAGCCCTGTGATTACGCAAGCTGTACTATTGCTAGCGTAATTACCACAGGGCTCACTGCTGTGTTTTTTTTTAAATAAATTGTAGTTTCGGTAAGTTCTCATTTCCCATTCTAAGTGTGGAAAATGCAATCTGCTTACTTAAAAAAGTGAATGAAAGAGTTTGGAACCGTTTTTTTTCTACATAAATTTTTATTGCATGAATAAATGTATACAGAAAATCAGCATAGAACAGAAATACAAAAGACGTGAGCCAAAAGTATCTGAGAGATAGCTATACAAATCATGAACATAACTTTGAAGTATAAATTTTCTGAACATAGCTGGAGTGTAAGACACAATATGAAAATAGTTAACAGATTTAACAAACTGTAGTATACTGTCTATCATAAATTTAATATATATTGCAGAATCCCCAGCATTGAGTAGTCAAAAAAAGTGTTTAGTCAAAAACAGAGAGGGCTGACAAAAAAGTGAAAGAAAAAATTCGAACATGGGCCTAATTCAAGGTTGATTGTAAAACATAATTTACCTCTAATGGGCAAAACCATGGAGGTCATTCCGAGTTGTTCGCTCGCAAGGCGATTTTAGCAGAGTTGCTCACGCTAAGCCGCCGCCTACTGGGAGTGTATCTTAGCATCTTAAAATTGCGAACGATGTATTCGCAATATTGCGATTAGCACACTTCTAAGCAGTTTCAGAGTAGCTTCAGACTTACTCGGCATCTGCGATCACTTCAGTGCTTGTTGTTCCTGGTTTGACGTCACAAACACACCCAGCGTTGGTCCAGACACTCCCCCATTTCTCCGGCCACTCCTGCGTTTTTTCCGGAAACGGTAGCGTTTTTTCCCACACGCCCCTAAAACGGCCTGTTTCCGCCCAGTAACACCCATTTCCTGTCAATCACACTACGATCGCCAGAGCGATGAAAAAGCCGTGAGTAAAAATACTAACTTCATAGCAAATTTACTTGGCGCAGTCGCAGTGCGGACATTGCGCATGCGCACTAAGTGGAAAATCGCTGTGATGCGATGAAATTTACCGAGCGAACGACTCGGAATGAGGGCCAATGTGCACTGCAGGTGGGGCAGATTTAACATGTGCAGAGAGAGTTAGATTTGGGTGGAGTGTGTTCAAACTGAAATCTAAATTGCAGTGTAAAAAAAAAGCAGCCAGTATTTACCCTGCACAGAAACAAAATAACCCACCCAAATCGAACTCTCTCTGCACGTTATATCAGCCCCACCTCCACTGCACATGGGAAACATTCAGATCTGAATGCTGGGCAATATTTGCAGTCCTGCGATCAGATAGTCGCCGCCTACAGGGGGAGAGTATGTTTGCTGTGCAAGTGTGTGATCATATGTGTAGCAGAGCTGCACAGACTGATTTTGTGCAGTCTCCGTGCAGCACATGACTTATTCTGTGCGACAGAATCCTGCTGATCAGGGCCGGAGCTGACGTTAAGACACCCACCCAGAAAATACCTGAGCTCGCCTGCCTTTTTCCAGACACTCCCTGAAAACGGTCAGTTGCCACCCACAAACAGCCTTTTCCTGTCAATCTCCTTGCGAACACCCATGTGAATGGATCCTTCACACAATCCCATTGCAGGGCATTAATACCTGGTGCAGCTGTGCGATGCGCTGGCGCAGTGCGGTGCATATGCATGCGCAGTTTGGATCTGATCGCCCACTGTGCAAAAACGCACAGCAGCGATCAGATCTCAGTGGCCCCCATGGTTTTACCCATTAAAGGAAAATGTTGTTTTGCAATTAACCTTGAATTAAGCACATAGGGGGTCATTCCGAGTTGTTCGCTCGTTGACGATTTTTGCTATGCTGCGATTAGTCACTTACTGCGCATGCGCAAGGTTCGCAGAGCGCATGCGCTTAGTTATTTTACACAAAAGTTCGGTATTTTACTCACGGCATAACGAGGATTTTTCATCGTTCTGGTGATCGTAGTGTGATTGACAGGAAGTGGGTGTTTCTGGGCCGATACTTGTCGTTTTCTGGGAGTGTGCGAAAAAACGCTGGCATTTCTGGGAAAAACTCGGGAGTGTCTGAAGAAACGGGGGAGTGTCTGGTTGAAAGCTGGGTGTGTTTGTGACGTCACACCAGGAACGAAACTGACTGAACTGATCGCAATGTAGAGGAGCAAGTCTCGAGCTACTCAGAAACTGCTAAGAAATTTATTTTTGCAATTCTGCTAATCTTTCATTTGCAATTCTGATAAGCTAAGAAACACCCCCAGAGGGTGGCGGTTTAGCGTGCGCAATGCTGCTAAAAGCAGCTAGCGAGCGAACAACTCGGAATGAGGGCCCTATTGCAGAGAAGAAAGGCAAAAGAGGGGAGTAGGGTGAGATAAAGTTGAAAAAACCATAACAAATCGGGAGAAGAAAAATAAAAATGGATTATTGATTTTAAAAAATATAATAAAATAAAAAGGGGGGTTTCAGAATTTTATCTAAGACCCGGAAAAGAGATATTGTGATATCTATACCAAGGGAGCAATATAGAGTGGATTTTTTTGTATTGTGTTATTTTGTAAACTTGTAATATATTCCATCTTTGGGATGAACTATATTCTATTTAGTAATTCCTGCTTGTTAGGGGCATTGGAAACCTTCCAGTTTTGAGATTTTTGATATTTGGCTGCACATACAATATGAAGAATCAATTTGTTTGACTCTTTAGATTAACCTTCAACTGGGGCACAGAGGAGTAGATTTACAGGAGAGGGAGTAGTTGTAAACTCTACGAGATGGGTAAGAAGGGAACAAACCTTGTTCCAGTATTGCATAATCACTGGGCAGGACCACCATATATGATAAAATGAGCCTGTCTGCCCACAGTTTCTCCAACACAAATTAGAAGTACTAGGATACATTTGATGTAATCTCTCTGGTACTAAGTACCATCTTGCATAAACTTTGTATTAATTTTCACGTATAGCTACACTCATAGAAATTTGGATATCATGGTCCAAATTGTGTCCCAATCCTCATCATCTAAGTGTAATCCTAGATCTGTCTCCCATGCTTGCTCATGAGGTTCAATAGGAGGAGGTTCCAATGCCAGAATAAAAGTGTATACAATTTAAATAGCACCTTTATCAGTGAACCTATGTGTACAGGATCTTTCTTGTGGGGAGGGGATTTGAAGAGGGAAAAATATGTGTAGAAATGATATGAAGTGGTGAATTTGTAGGTATTGGAAATGTAAAGAGGTATGGATTCCAAATTTTTCTTGAAAATTAGTGAATGATTTTAGGGTGTGAGTACCTGTAACATGGTGGACTCTTGTGATTCCCGCTGGAATTCAGGGGATGGCCATCGTGGGAGAGAGTCCCGGGGGAAAAGTTTGGTTAAACTAAAAGGGATTTAGGGGGGATAGAAGAGTAGAAAGCTTTAATTTCTTATTAAGGGTCACCCAGTTTTGAAGAGTAAACTCCACTGTAGAAGAAGAAGAGGCAGATGTAGGAAGATGTTTGCATGGCGGCCATGGTAAATAAGAAATCGACGATACACCTACTAAATCGCTTTCCAGGTCAACCCACTTTTTAATAAATCGAGGAGAATGCCATGCAATCATATGACTCTATAGTAACGCTGGAGGGTGGGTAAGCCAAGACCACAATTTTGTACATGTTTAACTAGAATATCCCATCTGATTCATGTTTTTTGTGGTTCCAGATAAATTTAAAGAGCTAAGTACAAAGAGAATGTGTGGGAACCCTGATTGGGAGTGTTTGAAAAAGATATAAAATCTTGGGAAGTACATACATTTTTATTGCGTTAATGTGACCAGTACAAGACAAAAATATGACTGCCATTGCTGAAGATAATTATGAATTGACCTGAATAGCGAGGGGTAGTTAGCGTTATAAATGGAGCTTTATGATTTTGTAATTTGTACTCATAAATATTTCAGTACATTGTTACGCCAGGAAAAATAAAAATTAGACTGCAATAACTTCTTGGTGTCGGCCGATAAATGGAGCGGTAAAGCCTCTGACTTACTGTAATATGGTTAATTTTTTAGCCCAAGAGATTACCATAGATGAGGAGTTCACGGAAACGGTGCAGTAAGGAGATAAGTGGTTTCATAAGAGTAAGAAGTATATTGTCTGCGATTAAGGAAAGAATATATTGAGAATGGTTGATTGTGATATCAGAGATATCAGGGTTGATACGTATGTGACTAGCAAGAGGTTCAATTACAAGTGCGAATATGAGGGGTGCCATTGTTAATTGAGAAGGGATCAGATAGTTGTCCACCAGAATGAACCATAGCTGACAGGTTGAGATATAAAGCCTGAATGGCTTGCAAAAATTTCCCTCGGAGACCAAATTGCAAGAGAGTTTAGTGCATAAATGGGCAAAAAACCCGGTCAAGGGCCTTCTCCGCTCCCAGAGCAAGCACCAAAGAAGGCAATCTGTTAGCATTAATATGATGAATAATATCAAACGTATGCCTAGTATTATCCATTGCTTGTCTGGATGGGACAAAGCGCACCAGATCAGGGTGGATCAGGATAGGAAGAATTGTGTTGAGTCTATTGGCAAGAATTTTAGCAAAGATTTTCAGATCAGTATTGAAGAGTGAGATACTGTAGGATGGTAGTTAGGAATAGATTGAAGATCCCTGCCGGGTTTGGGATTACTGTGATTGTGGCCTTTGTAGACTAGGAGTGGAAACAAGAGACATGTAGGCTAAGATTGAACATGTTACAGAGGTGAGGGATCAGAGAGGACTGAAAGGTTTTATAATATGACATTGGTAAGCCATCAGGTCCTGGAGCTTTAGACGTTTTTTGTGTTGCAAGCGCTGATTTTATTTCTTTCTCAGTGATAAGCCTGTCCAAGCCTAACAAAGTGAAATTGAGGGATTGGTTGAAGGTGTTATGCTTGGGGAGTCTGAGAGATTATACCATTTTTCATAATCGGTTTTAAAGAGAGAGTTAATTTAGATCAGGTTTTATTGAAGGGTGCCATTATAGTCTTTAATAGCTTTAATAGTAGTCAAAACTTTCTGAGTTTTAAGTCTGTTAGCTAATAAAGTGTAGGCTTTGTTACTCTTTTCATAAAATTTTTGTTTGAGCCAGCATAAAGATTTCTCATTTTTTTCGACTAACTGAGCATTAAGGGCAGACGTTGCGGCAGAGAGTCGGTTAAAAAGAGCTCGGGTAGGACTCTTTTTATGTTGGGTTTCTAAATTGTGGACCTCGTCTGTAAGAGAACTCAACTTTAAGTTGTGTTCTTTACTTCTGTAGGAAGCATAACTGATGATATGGCCCCTAATAATAGCCTTGTGTGGTTTCCAAACTAATGGAGAGCAGGAGCCATCATTGACGTTGATAGTAAAGTAGTCTGATAAAGCAGATTTAATTTTATATTGAAAATGTGGTATTTTTAGTAATGTTTTGTTTAAAAACCATGGGGGGAAAGATGCTGTAAAGTCTAATGAGGCAGTTATTATTGAGTGGTCAAACCATGAGTTAGTGATTATAGAGGAGCCTGCGATATGTTTAGCAGCAAAAGTACAGCACAGAAAGAGATTTATTCAACAGTAATATTGATGTGGTACAGAAGAAAAGGTATAATCTCTAGATGTAGGGTTAAGGGCTCGCCAGACATCAAAAAGTTCAGACTCTATAATATGTTTGTTTAGATATCCAGTTGAGGGTTGTGATTGTGTTTGGGAAGGAGATGAGGATTTATATAAGAAGGTATCGAGAATGGCATTGAAGTCTCCACCTATTAGCAAGTAACCCTTTCTAAGTCTAATTAGTTCTGATAAAAAGGAATTAAAGAAGGAGGCTTGGCCAGAATTAGGTGCATAGAGATTTGCAATTGTGCAATCCAGATACCCCAGTTTACCAGTCAGCATGATATAACGACCTTCAGAATCCTTATTAACAGAGTCAAGGGAGTATGTGACTTTACTATTCATCATGATTGCCTCCCCCCCCCCCCCCCCCCCGTTGTGTTTGGTTTGGCTAGAGAAGTAGAAGACAGTAGGATATTATTTAGACAGTAAGGATGGGCGTGAGTGGGACTTAAAATGCATCTCCTGAATAAGTACTATCCCTGCCCTAAGATTTTTTAGTGAACTGAACAGAGAGTAATGCTTCTGAGGAGTATTTAACCCCTTGACATTCATGGATGAGCCAAAAGTATCTGAGAGATAGCTATACAAATCATGAACATAACTTTGAAGTATAAATTTTCTGAACATAGCTGGAGTGTAAGACACAATATGAAAATAGTTAACAGATTCAACAAACTGTAGTATACTGTCTATCATAAATTTAATATATATTGCAGAATCCCCAGCATTGAGTAGTCAAAAAAAGTGTTTAGTCAAAAACAGAGAGGGCTGACAAAAAAGTGAAAGAAAAAATTCGAACATGGGCCTAATTCAAGGTTGATTGTAAAACATAATTTACCTCTAATGGGCAAAACCATGGAGGTCATTCCGAGTTGTTCGCTCGCAAGGCGATTTTAGCAGAGTTGCTCACGCTAAGCCGCCGCCTACTGGGAGTGTATCTTAGCATCTTAAAATTGCGAACGATGTATTCGCAATATTGCGATTAGCACACTTCTAAGCAGTTTCAGAGTAGCTTCAGACTTACTCGGCATCTGCGATCACTTCAGTGCTTGTTGTTCCTGGTTTGACGTCACAAACACACCCAGCGTTCGTCCAGACACTAGAGGTGAGCGGGTTCGGTTTTACTCGGTTTTACTCGGTTCTCAAAACGGCATCTAATTGGCTCACGGATGTCACGTGTTTTGGATAGCCAATAAGATTCGGTTTTGAGAACCGAGTAAAACCGAATCCCCGTTTCTCCGGCCACTCCTGCGTTTTTTCCGGAAACGGTAGCGTTTTTCCCCACACGCCCCTAAAACGGCCTGTTTCCGCCCAGTAACACCCATTTCCTGTCAATCACACTACGATCGCCAGAGCGATGAAAAAGCCGTGAGTAAAAATACTAACTTCATAGCAAATTAACTTAGCGCAGTCGCAGTGCGGACATTGCGCATGCGCACTAAGTGGAAAATCGCTGCAATGCGATGAAATTTACCGAGCGAACGACTCGGAATGAGGGCCAATGTGCACTGCAGGTGGGGCAGATATAACATGTGCAGAGAGAGTTAGATTTGGGTGGAGTGTGTTCAAACTGAAATCTAAATTGCAGTGTAAAAAAAAAGCAGCCAGTATTTACCCTGCACAGAAACAAAATAACCCACCCAAATCGAACTCTCTCTGCACGTTATATCAGCCCCACCTCCACTGCACATGGGAAACATTCAGATCTGATTGCTGGGCAATATTTGCAGTCCTGCGATCAGATAGTCGCCGCCTACAGGGGGAGAGTATGTTTGCTATGCAAGTGTGTGATCATATGTGTAGCAGAGCTGCACAGACTGATTTTGTGCAGTCTCCGTGCAGCACATGACTTATTCTGTGCGACAGAATCCTGCTGATCAGGGCCGGAGCTGACGTTAAGACACCCACCCAGAAAATACCTGAGCTCGCCTGCCTTTTTCCAGACACTCCCTGAAAACGGTCAGTTGCTACCCACAAACAGCCTTTTCCTGTCAATCTCCTTGCGAACACCCATGTGAATGGATCCTTCACACAATCCCATTGCAGGGCATTAATACCTGGTGCAGCTGTGCGATGCGCTGGCGCAGTGCGGTGCATATGCATGCGCAGTTTGGATCTGATCGCCCACTGTGCAAAAACGCACAGCAGCGATCAGATCTCAGTGGCCCCCATGGTTTTACCCATTAAAGGAAAATGTTGTTTTGCAATTAACCTTGAATTAAGCACATAGGGGGTCATTCCGAGTTGTTCGCTCGTTGACGATTTTTGCTATGCTGCGATTAGTCGCTTACTGCGCATGCGCAAGGTTCGCAGAGCGCATGCGCTTAGTTATTTTACACAAAAGTTCGGTATTTTACTCACGGCATAACGAGGATTTTTCATCGTTCTGGTGATCGTAGTGTGATTGACAGGAAGTGGGTGTTTCTGGGCCGATACTTGTCGTTTTCTGGGAGTGTGCGAAAAAACGCTGGCATTTCTGGGAAAAACTCGGGAGTGTCTGAAGAAACGGGGGAGTGTCTGGTTGAACGCTGGGTGTGTTTGTGACGTCACACCAGGAACGAAACTGACTGAACTGATCGCAATGTAGAGGAGCAAGTCTCGAGCTACTCAGAAACTGCTAAGAAATTTATTTTTGCAATTCTGCTAATCTTTCGTTTGCAATTCTGATAAGCTAAGAAACACCCCCAGAGGGTGGCGGTTTAGCGTGCGCAATGCTGCTAAAAGCAGCTAGCAAGCGAACAACTCGGAATGAGGGCCCTATTGCAGAGAAGAAAGGCAAAAGAGGGGAGTAGGGTGAGATAAAGTTGAAAAAACCATAACAAATCGGGAGAAGAAAAATAAAAATGGATTATTGATTTTAAAAAATATAATAAAATAAAAAGGGGGGTTTCAGAATTTTATCTAAGGCCCGGAAAAGAGATATTGTGATATCTATACCAAGGGAGCAATATAGAGTGGATTTTTTTGTATTGTGTTATTTTGTAAACTTGTAATATATTCCATCTTTGGGATGAACTATGGCCCTCATTCCGAGTTGTTCGCTCGGTATTTTTCATCGCATCGCAGTGAAAATCCGCTTAGTACGCATGCGCAATGTTCGCACTGCGACTGCGCCAAGTAACTTTACTATGAAGAAAGTATTTTTACTCACGGCTTTTTCTTCGCTCCGGCGAACGTAATGTGATTGACAGGAAATGGGTGTTACTGGGCGGAAACACGGCGTTTCAGGGGCGTGTGGCTGAAAACGCTACCGTTTCCGGAAAAAACGCAGGAGTGGCCGGGGAAACGGTGGGAGTGCCTGGGCGAACGCTGGGTGTGTTTGTGACGTCAACCAGGAACGACAAGCACTGAAATGATCGCACAGGCAGAGTAAGTCTGGAGCTACTCTGAAACTGCTAAGTAGTTAGTAATCGCATTATTGCGAATACATCGGTCGCAATTTTATGAAGCTAAGATTCACTCCCAGTAGGCGGCGGCTTAGCGTGTGTAACTCTGCTAAAATCGCCTTGCGACCGATCAACTCGGAATGAGGGCCTATATTCTATTTAGTAATTCCTGCTTGTTAGGGGCATTGGAAACCTTCCAGTTTTGAGATATTTGATATTTGGCTGCACATACAATATGAAGAATCAATTTGTTTGACTCTTTAGATTAACCTTCAACTGGGGCACAGAGGAGTAGATTTACAGGAGAGGGAGTAGTTGTAAACTCTACGAGATGGGTAAGAAGGGAACAAACCTTGTTCCAGTATTGCATAATCACTGGGCAGGACCACCATATATGATAAAATGAGCCTGTCTGCCCACAGTTTCTCCAACACAAATTAGAAGTACTAGGATACATTTGATGTAATCTCTCTGGTACTAAGTACCATCTTGCATAAACTTTGTATTAATTTTCACGTATAGCTACACTCATAGAAATTTGGATATCATGGTCCAAATTGTGTCCCAATCCTCATCATCTAAGTGTAATCCTAGATCTGTCTCCCATGCTTGCTCATGAGGTTCAATAGGAGGAGGTTCCAATGCCAGAATAAAAGTGTATACAATTTAAATAGCACCTTTATCAGTGAACCTATGTGTACAGGATCTTTCTTGTGGGGAGGGGATTTGAAGAGGGAAAAATATGTGTAGAAATGATATGAAGTGGTGAATTTGTAGGTATTGGAAATGTAAAGAGGTATGGATTCCAAATTTTTCTTGAAAATTAGTGAATGATTTTAGGGTGTGAGTACCTGTAACATGGTGGACTCTTGTGATTCCCGCTGGAATTCAGGGGATGGCCATCGTGGGAGAGAGTCCCGGGGGAAAAGTTTGGTTAAACTAAAAGGGATTTAGGGGGGATAGAAGAGTAGAAAGCTTTAATTTCTTATTAAGGGTCACCCAGTTTTGAAGAGTAAACTCCACTGTAGAAGAAGAAGAGGCAGATGTAGGAAGATGTTTGCATGGCGGCCATGGTAAATAAGAAATCGACGATACACCTACTAAATCGCTTTCCAGGTCAACCCACTTTTTAATAAATCGAGGAGAATGCCATGCAATCATATGACTCTATAGTAACGCTGGAGGGTGGGTAAGCCAAGACCACAATTTTGTACATGTTTAACTAGAATATCCCATCTGATTCATGTTTTTTGTGGTTCCAGATAAATTTAAAGAGCTAAGTACAAAGAGAATGTGTGGGAACCCTGATTGGGAGTGTTTGAAAAAGATATAAAATCTTGGGAAGTACATACATTTTTATTGCGTTAATGTGACCAGTACAAGACAAAAATATGACTGCCATTGCTGAAGATAATTATGAATTGACCTGAATAGCGAGGGGTAGTTAGCGTTATAAATGGAGCTTTATGATTTTGTAATTTGTACTCATAAATATTTCAGTACATTGTTACGCCAGGAAAAATAAAAATTAGACTGCAATAACTTCTTGGTGTCGGCCGATAAATGGAGCGGTAAAGCCTCTGACTTACTGTAATATGGTTAATTTTTTAGCCCAAGAGATTACCATAGATGAGGAGTTCACGGAAACGGTGCAGTAAGGAGATAAGTGGTTTCATAAGAGTAAGAAGTATATTGTCTGCGATTAAGGAAAGAATATATTGAGAATGGTTGATTGTGATATCAGAGATATCAGGGTTGATACGTATGTGACTAGCAAGAGGTTCAATTACAAGTGCGAATATGAGGGGTGCCATTGTTAATTGAGAAGGGATCAGATAGTTGTCCACCAGAATGAACCATAGCTGACAGGTTGAGATATAAAGCCTGAATGGCTTGCAAAAATTTCCCTCGGAGACCAAATTGCAAGAGAGTTTAGTGCATAAATGGGCAAAAAACCCGGTCAAGGGCCTTCTCCACTTCCAGAGCAAGCACCAAAGAAGGCAATCTGTTAGCATTAATATGATGAATAATATCAAACGTATGCCTAGTATTATCCATTGCTTGTCTGGATGGGACAAAGCGCACCAGATCAGGGTGGATCAGGATAGGAAGAATTGTGTTGAGTCTATTGGCAAGAATTTTAGCAAAGATTTTCAGATCAGTATTGAAGAGTGAGATACTGTAGGATGGTAGTTAGGAATAGATTGAAGATCCCTGCCGGGTTTGGGATTACTGTGATTGTGGCCTTTGTAGACTAGGAGTGGAAACTAGAGACATGTAGGCTAATATTGAACATGTTACAGAGGTGAGGGATCAGAGAGGACTGAAAGGTTTTATAATATGACATTGGTAAGCCATCAGGTCCTGGAGCTTTAGACGTTTTTTGTGTTGCAAGCGCTGATTTTATTTCTTTCTCAGTGATAAGCCTGTCCAAGCCTAACAAAGTGAAATTGAGGGATTGGTTGAAGGTGTTATGCTTGGGGAGTCTGAGAGATTATACAATTTTTCATAATCGGTTTTAAAGAGAGAGTTAATTTAGATCAGGTTTTATTGAAGGGTGCCATTATAGTCTTTAATAGCTTTAATAGTAGTCAAAACTTTCTGAGTTTTAAGTCTGTTAGCTAATAAAGTGTAGGCTTTGTTACTCTTTTCATAAAATTTTTGTTTGAGCCAGCATAAAGATTTCTCAGTTTTTTTGACTAACTGAGCGTTAGGGGCAGACGTTGCGGCAGAGAGTCGGTTAAAAAGAGCTCGGGTAGGGCTCTTTTTATGTTGAGTTTCTAAATTGTGGACCTCGTCTGTAAGAGAACTCAACTTTAAGTTGTGTTCTTTACTTCTGTAGGAAGCATAACTGATGATATGGCCCCTAATAATAGCCTTGTGTGGTTTACAAACTAATGGAGAGCAGGAGGCATCATTGGCGTTGATAGTAAAGTAGTCTGATAAAGCAGAATTAATTTTATATTGAAAATGTGGTATTTTTAGTAATGTTTTGTTTAAAAACCATGGGGGGAAAGATGCTGTAAAGTCTAATGAGGCAGTTATTATTGAGTGGTCAAACCATGAGTTAGTGATTATAGAGGAGCCTGCGATATGTTTAGCAGCAAAAGTACAGCACAGAAAGAGATTTATTCAACAGTAATATTGATGTGGTACAGAAGAAAAGGTATAATCTCTAGATGTAGGGTTAAGGGCTCGCCAGACATCAAAACGTTCAGACTCTATAATATGTTTGTTTAGAGATCCAGTTGAGGGTTGTGATTGTGTTTGGGAAGGAGATGAGGATTTATATAAAAAGGTATCGAGAATGGCATTGAAGTCTCCACCTATTAGCAAGTAACCCTTTCTAAGTCTAATTAGTTCTGATAAAAAGGAATTAAAGAAGGAGGCTTGGCCAGAATTAGGTGCATAGAGATTTGCAATTGTGCAATCCAGATACCCCAGTTTACCAGTCAGCATGATATAACGACCTTCAGAATCCTTATTAACAGAGTCAAGGGAGTATGTGACTTTACTATTCATCATGATTGCCCCCCCCCCCCCCCGTTGTGTTTGGTTTGGCTAGAGAAGTAGAAGACAGTAGGATATTATTTAGACAGTAAGGATGGGTGTGAGTGGGCCTTAAAATGCATCTCCTGAATAAGTACTATCCCTGCCCTAAGATTTTTTAGTGAACTGAACAGAGAGTAATGCTTCTGAGGAGTATTTAACCCCTTGACATTCATGGATGTCATAATCAAAGACATTATGGCTAATAGAAAATGGGGGAGGGGGGGAGTGGAGGAAGGGCTCCTGACCTGCCAGAGACAATGGAAGAGAAAGTGAGTATCAAGAAGTGTGAGAGTTATAAGGGGAAGGAACTGTGTGAATAATCCTTATGTCCACCAGAGGAAAAGCACACAGAGATCGGGACCAAAGGGTCCCAATTGAGGTAGGCCCGAATATCACTCGAGCCACCTCAATGGAGAATGGGGAAAGAGGGATGTGGGGAAAAACCTAGATCATTTAAATAGAAGAGTCAAAAAGGTGTAAGTGACTAGGAATAAGGAGGGCTATGTCCCTTCAGTGGTTATTTAACAAGTAACTTTTTTAACGTTGGCCTTATATAAACATCTTCAAATATCTGAGCAGAAAAAAGAGGGATGGCAGTAACAGTGCCAGCAGAGAGGCCTGGTAATAATTGAATCAAGATCATAGAGATATGACAACTGAATTATGAGAAAACATCCTAATGATGAGGACATTTTTTATAGTGAGTGTCTGCAAAACTGCCCCGGGGTAACCAGAGTGCGTCACCTTACTAGAAAGTGATCCAGTTACCGTGTATACTAGAGTAAGTAGCATGAGATATATGTGTGGTATATTCAGGGCGCTCACGAGGAGGCACACAAGTAAGAAAGAAAAAAAGCATGAGAACAACATGTCAAACTATTAGTGACCTTAACAGCTAGTTAAGTTGACCGGACCAAGTTTTTAATATTGGACAACCCCATAAAGAAACACAGACATAAAGCAAGTTGTGCAATACTTTCCAGAATGGTTGGAAACTATACACCTCGTCGAGTACCCCCAGGATGGCGAGCAAAAAGAGAAATGTGAATAGTTATCGTGCATTAAAGGACATATATTGCATATCATATTCTTACTTACTTACACAACTGATCTTACACTTACACAACTGATCAAAGAAATCAAAGTAATACTTGTAACCTCCTATAGATAGCCTTATGAAGACAAAAGTGTGAAGAGTCCTATTATGGGTTGAAGGAAGTCGCAGGAGAAGAGCTTAAGTTCTCGAGATGGGTCAAAAAGTCTTTGCCCTCTTTAAGATCCCAGATGACAACTGTTTTTCCATTAAGGTCTATTAGCAGTTTAAAGTTGGATGGTTTCCACTTGTGAACAGCATTCTTCAAGTCTGACCACAGATTCTCAATTGGATTGAGATCTGGGCTTTGACTAGGCCACTCCAACACATTTAAATATTTCCCCTTTAACCACTCGAGTGTTGGTTTAGCAGTATGCTTCGGGTCATTGTCCTGCTGGAAGGTGAACCTCCATCCCAGTCTCAAATCACAGGCAGACTGAAACAGGTTTTGCTCAAGAATATTCCTGTATTTAGTACCATCCATCTTTCCCTCGACTCGAAACAGTTTACCAGTCCCTGCTGCTGAAAAACATCCCCACAGCATAATGCTGCCACTACCATGTGTCACTGTTTGGATGTTGTTCTTGGGGTGATGGGATGTATTGGCTTTGAGCCAGACATACTGTTTTCTTTGGTTGCCAAAAAGTTACATTTTAGTCTCATCTGACCAGAGCACCTTCCTCCTTATATTTGGTGAGTCATCCACATGCCTTTTGGCAAACTCAAAACGTGCCTTCTTATTTTAAGGCTGAGTAATGGCTTTTTATTGGCCACTCTTCAATGGCCACCGAACTTGGGCGCCATTACATCACACCCCATGTGAGGAATGATTTTTTCAATAAACACTGTTTTTGCTTGGGATTTACAACCTTTGCTTGATTGGAATATTTTTGGTCAGTTGAATGACGTTGGGACCATATTGAAGTGGATTCTGTTGGAAGAAATATAAAGAAACCCAGATACTGTATGCTTCTACTCACCTAAGATCCTGTGAGCAGGGTAAACTATCCTTTACAGAAAATGCCTGGTTATTGAAAAAGATACCGTTATGTGTTTTATAAGCCTTCAAATTTAGTGAGTGGAGTACGCCCATCTGTCATTTTGTGGTCTATTCTGAGCACATTCTTCTGGGTTTTTGATTCAGTAGCAGAAAATAAACCTTTAAGTGGATGACTATACACTATAAAGTGTGAGTTGGGGTACGATTAGATGGCAAGCACATTACAATACTATGAACTACTGGAGAAGATACCTTTATGTGCTTTAACAAATCTAAAAACAAGTGAGTGGGATAAGGCTATCTGTATACTTCTTCATCACTCCACTGATGATACTCGGTGTGTAATATAAGTGGTAGAAAGAAACCTTTATGTAAAAGTCAACTCAGTACATAAGAGTGATATATTTTGATATCTGGTCAGGTCTCAAATAATTGCACAACATTAGTGACACCTCTACTTGGTCTCAGTCAATACAGCAACCATCCATACAACGGTGGAGGATTATTTTAATGACAGTGTACAAATGATCATGTCTGAAAGTCCCTATGCTTACTATGCTTTACTTAAGATGCCCATTGTCCAGTGTGTACTTGAAAGAGTTTTCAGCACATCCAGGAACCTTGTGAGTGATCGGCATAGGAGGCTACTGCATCAAAATATGTAAAAAAATTATGGTCATAAAAATTAACTATAAATTCCATGAGGAAGACCTTGCCCGCCAATTACGTCAAAGTACAGAGACTAAGGTAATGGTGTATTCCAGAAGGGATGATTTAATATTGTGTGATGATGATGTTGGTAATACTGAAGAAGGTGAGGAAATGAAGATGATAATGACAACATATCTCTCTGAAAAGATCACTAACAAAATAACACTGTTAGCTGCCTAAAGTTCATGTTTAGCTTGTTTTGTGGGGACCCAAACAACGCAAGCACTTCAGCACAATGACAGTCTCTGTCGCTGGAGTGCTTGGTTTGTTACACTGCATTTCCTTTTTAATATACAACAACAGGTGATTGATAGGGCTCAAGGACAATTCCATTTTGCACCACTTTTCTTTTCTGTCACTACTCTGTGGCAGTGTTTCATACAGTAGATGTGATATAAAATGCTATGTAAAAAAAGGGAAGCAAAAACAGTTTGGGCCAAATACTGTTAGTACTTAAGCAAGCCTTCTGGAGATCACAACTAGAAAAAAGGAAGACAGATACTCTTCCTGCATATTTATAGAATGCCTGGAGAATCCCACCTGCAGCTTTGGCTGCTTTGCACTATAATGCTGGAGTGTGGTAATCATCCAAAATATTGGATCCTTAAAGCATATAACTTCCCAGCCAGCCAGCCAGAGGTAAGGACTAGGAACACAAGTGAGTAAAAATATAATCTAGGTCACCAGGGTGTTTAATGCTGGTGCCCCCAGAAAAGTGGCAATATAGCTGGTGTACTATAGACATTGAATCCTTATATACATGTATTCCACATAAGGAGGGATTAGAGGCTATTTATTTTCATTTGAGCAAGGATGAAACCTTAAGTGAAGACCAGAGAATATTTTGATTGGAGTGCATTAGATATGTTCTTAATAATTATTATTTTAAATTTCAAGGTGTATTTTATAACCAGCTGTGTGGGTGTGCTATGGGGACTCCCAATGCCCCAAGTTTTGCTAACCTGTATTTAGGAAAATGGGAAGCAAAAGTTATTTTTGGTGATAATCTGTTCTCAGAATTTTTACATATATTTTAAAGGTATATAGATGATATACTAATGGTTTGGAGAGGTAGTGAGGATGATTTTAATAGATTTATGTTGTATCTTAATAATAATTGTTATAATTTAAGGTTTACTTCCAACTATCAGAGAACTAGAATAGAATTCCTAGATTTAGTTATAGATAAATCAGTGTAGTGGAGTCCAGGTAAAAACATTAATACTAGCGTTGTGCACCGGAAATCTTTCGGGTTTTGTGTTTTGGTTTTGGATTCGGTTCCACGGCCATGTTTTGGATTCGGATGCGTTTTGGCAAAACCTCCCTGATTTTTTTTTTGTCGGATTCGGGTGTGTTTTGGATTCGGGTGTTTTTTTTACAAAAAAACCTCAAAAGCAGCTTAAATCATAGAATTTGGGGGTAATTTTGATCCCATAGTATTATTAACCTCAATAACCATAATTTACACTCATTTCCAGTCTATTCTGAACACTTCACACCTTACAATATTGTTTTTAGTCCTAAAATTTGCACTGAGGTTGCTGGATGACTAAGCTAAGCGACCCAAGTGGCCGACACAAACACCTGGCCCATCTAGGAATGGCACTGCAGTGTCAGGCAGGATGGCACTTCAAAAAATAGTCCCCAAACAGCACATGATGCAAATAAAAAAAGAGGTGCATCCAGGTCGCTGGATGGCTAAGCTAAGCAACCCAAGTGGCTGACACAAACACCTGGCCCATCTAGGAGTGGCACTGCAGTGTCAGGCAGGATGGCACTTCAAAAAAATAGTCCCCAAACAGCACATGATGCAAAGAAAAAAAGAGATGCAATGAGGTAGCTGTGTGACTAAGCTAAGCGACCCAAGTGGCCGACACAAACACGTTGCCCATCTAGGAGTTGTACTGCAGTGTCAGGCAGGATGGCACTTCTAAAAAATAGTCCCCAAACAGCACATGATACAAAGAAAAAAAGAGGCACAATGAGGTAGCTGGATGACTAAGCTAAGCAACCCAAGTGGTCGACACAAACACCTGGTACATCTAGGAGTGGCACTGCAGTGTCAGACAGGAGGGCACTTCAAAAAATATTCCCCAAACAGCACATGATGCAAAGAAAAATAAAAAAGGTGCACCAAGCTTGCTGGATGGCTAAGCTAAGCGACCCAAGTGGCCGACACAAACACCTGGCCCATCTAGGATTGGCGCTGCAGTGTCAGGCAGGATGGCATTTCAAAAAAATAGTCCCCAAACAGCACATGATGCAAAGAAAAAAAGAGGTGCAATGAGGTTGCTGTGTGACTAAGCTAAGCGACCCAAGTGGCCGACACAAACACCTGGCCCATCTCGGAGTTGTACTGCAGTGTCAGGCAGGATGGCACTTCTAAAAAATAGTCCCCAAACAGCACATGATGCAAAGAAAAAAAGAGGTGCACCAAGGTCACTGTATGGCTAAGCTAAGCGACCCAAGTGGCCGACACAAACACCTGGCCCATCTAGGAGTGGCACTGCAGTGTCAGACAGGATGGCACTTCAAAAAATAGTCCCCAAACAGAACATGATGCAAAGAAAAAAAGAGGTGCACCAAGGTCACTGTATGGCTAAGCTAAGCGACCCAAGTGGCCGACACAAACACCTGGCCCATCTAGGAGTGGCACTGCATTGTCAGACAGGATGGCAGATTTAAAAAATAGTCCCCAAACAGCACATGATGCAAAGAAAAAAAGAGGTGCCTTACTTAAACAAACCACCTCACCATCAGAATCCTACTTGTCAATTTCCTCCCCAGCGCCAGTAACACCCATATCCTCATCCTGGTGTACTTCAACATTGACATCTTCAATTTGACTATCAGGAACTTGACTGTGGGTGCTCCTTCCAGCACTTGCAGGGGGCGTGCAAATGGTGGAATGTGCATCCTCTTCCCGTCCAGTATTGGGAAGGTCAGGCATCACAACCGACACAATTGGACTCTCCTTGGGGATTTGTGATTTAGTAGAACGAGCAGTTCTTTGATGTGCTTTTGCCATCTTAACTCTTTTAAGTTTTCTAGCAGGAGGATGAGTGCTTCCATCGTCATGTGAAGCTGAACCACTAGCCATGAACATAGGCCAGGCCCTCAGCCGTTCCTTGCCACCGTGTGGCGTAAATGGCACATTGGCAAGTTTACGCTTCTCCTCAAACGATTTTGATTTATATTTTTGGGTCATTTTAATGAGCTTTATTTTTTTGGATTTTACATGCTCTCTACTATGACATTGGGCATCGGCCTTGGCAGATGATGTTGATGGCATTTCATCGTCTTGGCCATGACTAGTGGCGGCAGCTTCAGCACGAGGTGGAAGTGGATCTTGATCTTTCCCTATTTTACCCTCCACATTTTAGTTCTCCATTTTTTAATGTGTAGAATTATATGCCAGTAATATATCAATAGCAATGGCCTACTACTATATATACTGCGCAAAACTGAAATGCACCACAGGTATGGATGGATAGTGTACTTTGCAACACAGAGGTAGGTAGAGCAGTGGCCTTCTGTACCGTACTGCTATATAGTATATACTGGTGGTCAGCAAACTATGCAAAACTGAAATGCACCACAAGTATGGATGGATAGTAAACTTGACGACACAGAGGTAGGTAGAGCAGTGGCCTTCTGTACCATACTGCTATATAGTATATACTGGTGGTCAGCAAACTGTGCAAAACTGAAATGCACCACAGGTATGGATGGATAGTATACTTGACGACACAGATGTAGGTAGAGCAGTGGACTACTGTACCGTACTGCTATATATATAGTTATACTGGTGGTCAGCAAACTGTGCAAAACTGAAATACACCACAGTGTATGGATGGATAGTATACTTGACGACACAGAGGTAGGTAGAGCAGTCGACTACTGTACCGTACTGCTATATATATAGTTATACTGGTGGTCAGCAAACTGTGCAAAACTGAAATGCACCACAGGTATGGATGGATGTATACTTGACGACACAGAGGTAGGTAGAGCAGAGGCCTTCTGTACCATACTGCTATATAGTATATACTGGTGGTCAGCAAACTGTGCAAAACTGAAATGCACCACAGGTATGGATGGATAGTTTACTTGACGACACAGAGGTAGGTAGAGCAGTGGCCTTCTGTACCGTACTGCTATATAGTATATACTGGTGGTCACCAAACTGTGCAAAACTGAAATGCACCACAGGTATGGATGGATAGTATACTTGACGACACAGAGGTAGGTAGAGCAGTGGACTACTGTACCATACTGCTATATATATAGTTATACTGGTGGTCAGCAAAACTCTGCACTGTCCTCCTACTAGTATATATATATATACTACAATGCAGCACAGATATGTAGCGTTTTTCAGGCAGAGAACGTATAATACTGGTGGTCACTGGTCAGCAAAACTCTGCACTGTCCTCCTACTATATAATCCTGCTGGTCCCCAGTCCCCACAATAAAGCAATTAGCACACTGAGCACAGATATTTGCAGCACACTGAGCACAGTCAGATATGGAGCATTTTTCAGGCAGAGAACGTAGATATTTGCACTTGCAGCACACTGAGCACAGATATTTGCAGTACACTGAGCACATATATTTTCCAGCCCACAGAACATAGAAACTGAGAGGACGCCAGCCACGTCCTCTCACGATCATCTCCAATGCACGAGTGAAAAATGGTGGCAACGCACGGCTCCTTATATAGAATACGAATCTCGCGAGAATCCGACCGCGGGATGATGACGTTCGGGCGCGCTCGGATCCGAGTTGCTTGGACCCGTGCAAAAAAAGGTGAAGTTCGGGCGGGTTCGGATAATACATATACTTATGTTAAAAACGTCGACAGTAACAATTATATACATTTTAAGAGTTGTCATCAGAAAAATTGTGTCAGTTATATACCCTATTCCTAGTTTCTTAGGTTAAAAAGGAACTGTGTAGAAAACGATAAATATAATGAACAAGCTGAATTATACACAAAGAGATTTTTAGAAAAAAAGTATCCAGCGGAATTGGTTAATCAATGTAAAGATAAAGCAGATGGTCTAGACATAAAACAGCTGTTGGTTTATAAAGAGAGAAATAAAACCCAAGATAAAATTTTTATACTGTTTAGTATTACCAGATATAATACTGAAAGTAACGAGATAAGAAATATTTTAAAATACCTTAGGGATGTGTTGACTTTAGACCCTATTCTGAAAGAATGTCTGCCTAAAAATCCACAAGTAGTTTTCAGAAGAGCTAGATCTTTAAAGAGTTTATTAGCACCCAGCAATCTTAATAAATTGACTGATGAAACCTGGTTGAATAAAACTCAAGTGACCGGTTGTTATCCTTGCGGCCATTGGTGGTCATTCCGAGTTGTTCGCTCAGTAAATTTCTTCGCATCGCAGCGATTTTCCGCACTGCGACTGCGCCAAGTAAATTTGCTATGCAGTTAGGAATTTTACTCACGGCTTTTTCATCGTTCTGGTGATCGTAATGTGATTGACAGGAAATGGGTGTTACTGGGCGGAAACTGGCCGTTTTATGGGTGTGTGCGGAAAAACGCTACCGTTTCCGGAAAAAACGCAGGAGTGGCCGGAGAAACGGGGGAGTGTCTGGCCGAACGCTGGGTGTGTTTGTGACGTCAAACCAGGAACGACAAGCACTGAACTGATCGCAGATGCCGAGTAAGTATGAAGCTACTCAGAAACTGCTAAGAGGTGTGTAATCGCAATATTGCGAATACGTCGTTCGCAATTTTAAGAAGCTTAGATTCACTCCCAGTAGGCGGCGGCTGAGTAAATCTGCTAAAATCAGTTTGCGAGCGAACAACTCGGAATGACCCCCATTGTAAAGTGTGTTCATATATTAGTAAAGATAAAAAAAGAGTTTGGAATACAGATAAATCACGGTTTTGGAAGATCAACAGTATGATCAATTGTCAAACTACCTCAGTAGTTTATCTTTAGAATGCACATGTGGTGCAAAATATGTAGGTAAAACTAAGCGACAATTAAAGATCCGGATACTTGAGCATACTAGGAGTATAACTAATAAATTAAAAGATCACAGTGTATCTAGACACTTTTTAAGTTGTAATGGAGGGTCACTTAGCCACTTTAGTTTTACAGCTATTGAGCATGTGAGACTGGGAGATAGAGGTGGGGATATTTCAAAGGAATTGGGAAAGAGAGAGATGTATTGGATACATACTTTGAATACTATCAGTCCGTATGGTCTAAATGAGAATTATGATATTACCCCCTTTTTGCATTAGATCCATTATTGCTGGTGTGGGTGTTTAGACTCACTGTAGTTGGGCCATTGGCTCCTTTGTGTCTTTTTTTCCACCTACACTAGTTCAATGTGAGACGATGCATATGGTAGTTTACATTTTTTATTGTTGGTCCTCTTTCTTGGTTGTAAACCCATCATGTTTCAACTATAAATATATTGTCATTTGGTTATTAATTGTCTATATGTGCTTTTTTGAAGTGTTAATTAAATACGCACCGATATAATGATAATACATTTTATATGCAGGTATAGACATGTATCTATATATTTCTTTACCTATATACGTATCTGTTATATATGTATGTATTTTTGGCAATTTTTAAATATTTACTAAGGTTTATTACATACATTCTTCTTAATTGGGTGACCTGTAAAATAATTTGTTATTGGTAATGTTTTTTAAACAAAGTTTTATATTCTTTTTTAAGTATAAATATAAATTAATAAAGATAAGTTTTTTAATTATTAATTAGGTTGTTTTAATATCCTGTTTAATTGATTATATGTCAGTATCGCTCTTATGATCGTTATCTCAGTGCGTTTTTAATAATATATGTATGTATCATATATGATGTATTATTGTGCTGTGTGATTTTATAATTGTATGATGAATTATGTTGTATATATGGTTATTTCTGTTAATTAGTAACTATACATGTGGATCGGTTCTGTAATGCCGCAGTAGTATAAATAATCTGATACAATGTTGCCAGTCACACCTCCTGACGAAGTCCCGTGATGAAACGCGTTGGGCGTGGCCAGCAGGACGTGTGACGTGAGACCCATTGACCGGAGTACCGGAGTGTGAGGTTTTCATTTGGAGTCTGTGAGGCTGGGAAACTTCAACGTCCGTGGTATCTGGGGAGCAGCGGGGTCAATCAGTGTGTGCGATCCGGAGGCCACACTGATTTTCTACTTTACACCAGTTACGTTGTATTTAAATGTATGTGAGTTTATACTTGTCAGTAAAAGCATTATTGACCTACTACTCACTTTTGCGCCCTCCATCTTTTTCTTTCTTCTACATGAATTGAGGAGCATGGTCGACTCCAGAAGGAGGATTGCAGCATCATACATTTGGACTTTATTATATACTGAGACTTTTTGCTTTTTATGTGCAGCCACTTTCTCTCTTTTCTATATATATATATATATATATAAACTGCAAAAGCCCTCACTCACTCACTCACCCGCTCAATCACTGGATGACTCATCACTAATTCTCTAACTTCCCGATATGTTAGGAAGCTGAAATTTAACATAGGTATTCTTCAGGTGGGAAATAGGAAAACTACGTAATAAGAATTTTAATAAACCTCCCCTAGGAGCATGAAAAGGGGGTTTGACATAATGACGTCATTACCGATGCGTGGTTTGCGCTGCATGAATGATAACGCTGAAATGGACAATTGGATCAAAATTTGTATTGCACTTCCAGTGTGTAGCATTTAATTAACTACAAAAATGAAAAAGCCCTCACTCACTCACTGACTGACTGACTCATCACTAATTCTCTTACTTCCCGATATGTTAGGAAGATGAAACTTAACATAGGTATTCTGCAGGTGGGACATATGAAAACTACGTAATTAGAAGTTAATTAAACATGCCCTAAGGGGTTGAAAAGGAGGTTGACATAATGATGTCATTACCGATGCGTGGCTTGCGTTGCGTGAATGATAATGCCCAAATGGACAATCAAATCAAAAATTGGATTGCACCTCCAGTGTGTAAAATATGATAAACTACAAAGACGGTCGTGTCACTTTTTACTGTACCTGCTAAAGGTGCTCTCTGGGTAACATCAAGAACCATGGATTAATATTTACAGTACTTACATTAAGACATCTCAAATTTACATCTCTGTAGATTTACCAAATTTTTACACTCATTTATATTTACAACTGTGAAAATCAGAAACTCCTATGTGAAGAACAGGTAGAACAGCAGGTCTCTATATGAAAGCCTTCTACCTCTTCTCTCAACCTTTCCATTTGTTCCCGTACACTAACTTAACCCATCTGTGTCACCCATGTTCGAATACACATCTCCTTTAGATTGTTACCTTTCATAAGCAGGGCCATTTTCTTTTATGCACTCTTTCTTTCTTTCCTTACATAAAACATCATCTCCTCCACATGGTATTTTGTTGTCTTTCAGTGGCTCTGAACTTGTCCACTATCCCCATCAACTAGGGTGCTAATTCAGCAATACTGATTTTCTAACAACTACCTGTAATCAGAGGCGGATTGGCCATAGGGTCTACAGGGAAGATTCCCGGTGGGCCGACGCACCTGTGGGGCCTGTTTTGTTTGAGGACATGTGGTCCTTTTTATAGACATAATGAATAAGATGCAAAATAAATTGCATATATGAAAATTACTTTGCCACTTAGCCTGTGATTGCAGATGATCTAGTGTATGCTCTGTCTGCCTGCTTGACTGACATATAAGATTGAGTGAATAGTGATTGGCATACGGTTGGTGTAATAAGCAAGAAAATATATCTTTCTAAAGAATGATATTGTTTCCTAAATTCTGAAGGTGTATCATATAATGTGCTCATAATATTTAATTTTATTTATTTTTAACTTACCCCTTGATGCTGGACATGCCCACTATCTGGGGGGGAGGGTGCTGCTGCCATGGCCCATGGCTAGACCTTACGCCTCTGGTGCTGCCCATGTGGGGCCACTAGTACAAATTTTTCCAGGGCCGCTTTTTGTTCCCAATCCGCCCCTGCCTGTAATCCTTTGTCACTTTTGTTCAATGTCAATCAGTAAATATACTGTGTTACGAGACGCTGCTGTGGCTCATCTCCCCGGCTGTGGGGAATTCTGGGGTTGCTGTTCCCTAGCAGCCAGACGCTCATGTATGTGCAGTGCTGCAGCTGCCCAGAATTAGTTAAGTTAGCTTGAGGCTCCCAGACTGGCACCCCATTAGTTCATCCACCTGTTATTAGGCACTAAGTACTCTGTGCTGGTTATACAGATGGAGCCTCACTCATCTAGTGTGGCTCCATCGCATATGTGCACTTCTGGCGTGCCTAGGTGACCCATCCGCATAGCACCACTGGGAGTGCACAGACACGCTTCCCATTCTAGTGAATGTGGCACGTCTTTGTCACGGACGCGTGTTCACCAGATGGAGACGCTCTCGATGATAGGCACAGATAGAGCCACGATTAGCGTGGCTCCAACTGTACCTAGTGCCTGTCTGTATGACCTGATGTCCACAAGACCCTGCGTGTCTTGTGAATATGCTGCCTTGATTTGCTACCCAGCTATGTCCTATTTCTTGCCATGCCTGTGTCCACCTCCAGTCCTCAGTGTGTACATGCTCTCAGTCTGCGAAGATACTCCAACTACACTGTGTCAGCATATCATCAGTACTGTACCTGCTAGCCATCTCCTACAAGTAAGTATGTAAGTATGGTATTCCAAGTATGTAAGTATGGTATTTCATCCCACAGTCTGTCACCCATCCTGGCTGAGACCCAGACCTGGCTTTGACCTTTCCCTCTATGCTCCAGTATTCTTTTGCTAACGTACTACTATATTTTTGGAATGTGGGAAGAAACTGGAGTACCCAGAGGAAACCAACGCAAGTATGGGGTGAATATACAAACGCCACACAGTTATCTCCAGCGACTTTATCTCCATCTAAGGCTTAGTAAAAAGGCTGCTATGTTATAAACAACAATATGACTTTTGCTTATCTTCAAAGTCTGTTATCTTCTTTATCAGGTATGTGTACAAACTCCTTCTCTGACCAGTGTTGGCATTCCAGCATCGGTATTCCATCTGCCGGCACCCTGAACACTGGTATGCTGATGATGAATGAGGAAGTTCACCTTGCTTTAAAACTATCACTCAGAAAGAATGTTTGGATTTATAGATTAAGGATTTATTCATCAAGAGGTTTAAATAATAATTATTATTATTATGCAGATTTATTATTTATAATTGTGTTTATTTGTTTGTGTACTAAGCTATCTAGATACTGTATTAATAGCAGAAGTATGTAAAGCAGTAAGGTTGGAAGTGGGGCATGCCTCTGTTTACATCTATTTGATGCCAAACTGGAAGCAGGGATTTTCCACTTCTGGTCGTGACTCCAGGACTCCATGGAGACATGCACATGTATGAATAAACATTGTCCACCACTGAAGTGTAATGTACACACCCTACTATGGATAAAACATCTCTATAGGATACCTTATTTAAGTTGTAAATAGAATTGCAAATTATGTTAAAACCGTAAGTGATGCTGGTACCATTTCTGGTTCCATTCTTGATAGTGCAAATTTTTTATTTTTTTGTACTGTATAAATATGGGCAGTGGGACCACTTACTGTACCTGTACCCACATAGAAAGTCCCAACGGAAAAAAAAACAATTTTTATTTAAATATGTTGCCGGGAGACACTGTTCCACTGGACACTTTATGTGGACTGACTTGCTGATGTGAGACCTTTTCTATCCAGAAGTTTTTCGAACTGTTTGGTTTTAGCCCAAAGATCTCAAATAAGCTTTTTGAAAGTTTTACCCATGTACTGTATGGACTTTTTATATTAAAAGAGAAAGAAAGTAGACTCTTTTTTATGATACTCTTACATTTTACACTGTTAATAATGATAAAATATAACATTTATTATGAATATGTAAAAAATGAGCAGGGGAACATATGTGTGTGTTACAGTCTGGCTCAGGATGGTGCCAGGTGTCTGGGACTTACCCATCTGGACACTCTGGAGGGGACCATCTGGCAGGGTGAGGGCTGCTGGCACTGGGAAGGGTGCGCAGTATGGGCTGTCAGGGACGCTGGACTCCTTGTCCAGTGATGCAGGCTGGGAGCTGAGTTCTCGGTGCCGGGTTCTGGCGCCGCCATCTTGGATATTGGCAAAAAGCCTGTCTTGCCTTTATCACTCCTGAAAAGTGTACTTTCCTGTGGCCAATGGAATTTGGGTGGCTAGTATAAAACAGAAAGGCATGGAGGGGGAAATTTGCCGGTGCAACGTCTCTCACAATTTACTGTGACTCCAGTTCACTGTGCTCCTCAGCATTTGGCTCCTGTTTGCAGCATCTTCAGCTGCTATCTGACCAAAGAACATGTTACGGTTACACTTCGGATGTACTCAGCCAGCTACCTCAGTCCCGGCTTCCGATCCTGCTACCTGCTCCCAGTCGCCACAGTAACCGACCCGCCGGGAACTACCCACTAGCCCTGGGTTAGGGTAACCGGTGTCTTCCGGCCTCCTGCCAGCCTATAAGTATCCTTAGGTCTCAAGCAAATCAGCATTGGCAAACTTGTTCGGACTTTTCATATGTCACCGTAGCAATAAATCCATGCAAAAAAACCTTCATCTGCCCCCTGCATCTGTTATTTAAAGATCCTAGTGTTCAAGTGCCTCCTGTGCTAAAACCTGATCCACAGAATTCCTCAGACGTGACAGCGTGATTGTAATTCAAAATAAAGAAAATATATATTTTTCCAAAGAGACTCACAATTCTAAGTAACCAATTGTAATTGTATTTGTATCACAGATCTGTTTTTTAGTCCAATTGGACTAAAATAAATCCCAAAGTCAGTAAAGGCAAAATCATTTATCTCCGCTTCTTGGGTATAATCACATCAACTGTATTATGTTGGTACTGAGATTATTCTGTTGGTATGATATAGTACTGTAAAAAATGTATCCACATGACCTCATAATTTACACCCTATCTGCTGCGGAATCAAGCCCCTTATCTGTGCTCAAGCATGGCTATCCTTAATACCTGGACCGTTAGTGTGTCATGAGCACAGAGTTTGGCAACCATTGCCTTAATACCTTTGAAATAATGAAATTCTATTCTATCTATCTATGTTGCTCACGCTACATCTCTGCCCAAACATTTCTGATTTATTTATATCTTCTCTCTCTTTTGCACCATCGCTTTCCTCTTTTTTTCTACCTACATGTATGCTTCATTTTCTTGTTGACGGTATAAATGTATGCTTATTCTCTGTACAATTTACAGTATTTCTCTAGACATTCTAATTAGATATCTCATCACCAATGTACTTAGTAGTCATGAAAGAAGCTCTTGCTTTTGCAGTAAACTATTAAGAGATCTATCTGATCTATGTAGAATATTATAATATGGCCCCATCTCCCTCCCATGGAGATTTGGGTGACATTTCACGCACGACCACCATAGGGGTTTGATGGGCACCCACATTTCCCTAGTTAATAGTACTGGAAGAGCTAGATGGATCATGCAGGCAGTTACCAAACATTTTTTTTTCTTTAATAGTGTAGGAAGGAACATCTATATATTACTTGCATTTTAGCTTAGTGTGTCACACTGGTGCTGTAACTTACAGTAACTGCAGCACCTTGGTGCACAGCCCGGGGTACTAATACAGGAGCAGCATTAACCCTTTGTACACAGTGCACACTGATGTTTTGTGTTGTTTTATTTTCACTGTCCACAGGGCAGTCCAAAGGTTTTAATACAAGGGCAGTATTAACACTTGGTGCACAGTGGACACTGGTGTTTTTTGTCACTGCCCGTAGTGCAGCCCAGATGTCCCCCTAACACTATACTCGCAGAGATGCTGGATCTGATTCAATAAGGTTAGAAATAATAGAAATCTTGTTTCTTATAGCTGTGGAATTACATCAGACAGATCTGATAGGGCATACCAGAGGACCTCAGGTAGTTTTCCTGTATGTCCAGTGCAGATGGCGCTACTAAGAAACACAAGATAACACAGGTTATATAATAAAATAATTTAATACTGTATATACAGTAATATCAATATAAGAAAATACTGTACACTCCCAGGAGTAAAAATGATGAGTTAGTTAAGTAAAACATATATAGAATGCAGACATGCAACACATATGTATATACTGTATCTAGTAGAGGTAAATAAAATTCATCAATTAAAGTCACCAAGCAATCACTAAATTGTAAAAGTTTACACAAACAAGTGACAAATTGTTATAAATCATCTAGATGTTACGTTGTAACTATAGTGCAGTAGTGAAAATCAAATAGGGAAAAAGCTGCTCAGTGCAGAGAAATGTGTTGAAGTTCACAAATCCCTTGTTCCCTGCAGACATTGTGTCATGAGTTATCATCGCACATAGAGAACAATCACCTACAGTACATCAACTCTAGTTAATCGGAGCTGCTTAGTCAGAACTCTTTGGTGCAGAGAGATCCCTTCTCCCGGTTAGGCTGAGGTTGACGTGTGTCGGCTGCATTACTAGTCCCAGTTTGTGGCCCAATGGGACATCTCCCCTGGTACCTGATACTAACCTGCTTTACCATCTGGTGGAACTTTATATTGGGTAATGACCATATCGGAGATAAGGCTTCCATAACTTTATACTGGAGATGAAACCAAGAACAATGCCACCCTGCATTGGCTTACGGTCATTAGGTCAACTAGACTTAAGTTGACAGTCAATAGGTCGACCACTATTGGTCGACATGCGCTAGGTCAACATGGTAATTAGGTTGACATGGTCTTTAGTTCGATGTGAACAAGGTCAACATGGAAAAAGGTTGACGTGCGTTTTTCACATTTTTTTCAATTTTACATTTTTTCATACTTTACGATCCACGTGGACTACAATTGGGAACAGTAACCTGTGCTGAGTGCAGCGAGGCACCTTATCCAAAGTATGGGCGAGCCATGCGAGGGGACACAGTGCACTAATTGGGGTTCCTCGTCACCTTATGAAGAAAACGACACCATAAAAGTAAAAAAAAACTCAAGTTTACCTTTTCCGATGTCGACCTTGTTCAAGTCGACATAGTCACCCTGTTGACCTATTGCATGTCGACAAATAGTGGTCGACCTAATGACTGTCAACCTAAATCTTGTCAACCTAATGACCCATACCCCCTGCATTAGTGGCATATTGGTGAGTGTGCTTACCATGTTGAGACTGACTATATTACTTCGAGAGTCTCCATGGTAATTACTAATATGATCTATGACTGCTGATGATTTCTTATTTGGTTTTCACTACACCTCAATCATTACAACGTGACAACTGTATGATTTATGAAATTGTGTTACTTGTTTGTGGAAACAATTACAATTAAGTCATTGCACAGTGACTTTAATTTCTTTTATTTATTTACATCTACTACACATGTGTGGCATGTCTGAATTCTATATATGTTTTAATGTAGAATATTTGCTCCCAGTAGTTTCTTTTCTTATACTGATTTTATATATTAATTTATTTTATTTCCTGTGTAAGTTTGTGTGACACAGATTATTATATTATCTGTATCACACCTTATTTGTCTTTGGTAGCTATCTATTTGCTAAGAGGATTGACACTCATCTTTTAAGGTTGGCTGCTGCAATTTTGCACTTTGTGGACACACTTTGGGTTCCCTTTTGTGCACAGTTTGCTGCCAGCATCATTTATTGTGTATGTCCAGTGCAGGGATGAAAATCACACATGGAGAATTCACAGTTCTGTTCTTCAATAGACTGTTGTATACCACTTCTATTTGTCTCCTCTTCCAAAGTGTGGAGAATCAGGAGGACAAGGGTACACTGTTTTTTAAATTTTCATGTGATTGAAGAATGGAAGCCTGTGAGGATTTAATAGAATCGTAAAGACTGTATATAGTTAATGATAGGTGAACGTCATGAGAATTTGTTGGGATCCTGTGGTTTAAATTGATGGGAGAGTGTTTTTTTTCAAATTTGAAGTATATATGCGTAAAGAGAATATGTGTCATTGGAATTTGCTGTGATCCTGTGTTTTATATTGTACAATATACTCCCAGAAAAATTGATGGGGAATTACCATGGATTAGATTACTAATAAAAGAAATGAGAGGTTGGATGGAACCAAAGATAGTTTATTTCCCACTGAACCTTGACCTGTGATGTGCAGTGCAGAAGTCACCCAGATCTCAAGAAAATTTTGGTGGAATAGATTTCAATCCAGAGTGAATCTGATTTAGGACAGATGTTGGTATAGAGTAGTTAAAGTTGAAGGGAATTCCTTGGATATTTCATGTGTTTCTGTAATATATTGGGTTCTTAGTGATCTCCCTGAGTGCCTGAAGAGTCTCACAATATTTTTAAGGCATGGCTGCTTGGGCACAATATATTGATGATGATGTTGTCACTCTCTACTCACCATGGAGGAAAACTGGGGAGAAGAATAAAATTGATGTGTGCAACAAGACAATTACCACTAATACAGTAGCTACATGAAAGGTTGTACGTCCAAGGACATGTGATGAATTACACGTGATTTGTGTTCAGTGAAATGTGCTGATTAGCAGAAGATGTGAGATACATTACAGGGCCTCTGTGCTTCATTCACTGTTGATTGCTGCATTACAGAGGATCTCTGCCCAAAGTGCTGTATTACATGTGATGTGCAATTAATTGCAATAACTATGTGAAAAGGATAGAAAGTATTAGAGCATAGCATACGTTTAATGCAGTAGTGGATGTACTATAATGTAGGTCAACTTTATGACCAACCTCTTAGACAGATAAATACATGCCCTCTGTAGTTCTGCAAACATTCAGTAGGTGTTGCTTTACAAATCTCTGTTAAATGCTTTGTCAAAAGATATCAAGTAAGTGGCAAGTTTGTTTAGGATTAACAGGCACAACCCCACAGACAGATCAATAGGCAAGATGATGCTGAGCTGGACTGCTCTGAACACATTTTTAACATTGATCATATGTTTTCCCATACACATTTCTTTTTAAATTTCAGCAATACGTCTTTGACGTCTTTGTTCTTTAGACTGTAAATGAAAGGATTTAACATTGGCACCAAAACAGCATATACAAGAGAAAACCACTTGTCCTGTTTGGAAGAGTAGTTAGATGTGGGTTGTATGTGCAAAGATATTATTGTCCCATACAATAAAATAACGCAGGTCAGATGGGAGGAGCAGGTAGAAAATGCTTTAGATTGACCTTTAGCAGATTTTATATTTAAGATTTCTGAAATTATGAAAATATATGAGACTAAAGTGAAAAGAAATGTAATAAATCCCAATATTGTTCCTTCAGTGTAGTTTAGCATTTCTACTGCAGATACATCACTGCAAGAGATCTTTAACAAATGTGCAATGTCACAGAAGATGTGGCTGATTCCATGAGAAGCACAAAAGGACATCTTAGATATAAGGACAGCATGTCCAATAGGGTTTAAAAACCCAAATGTCCAGGCTGTAACTAAAAGGCCGGCACAGTGTATTATACTCATTTTAGTGATATAATTAAGTGGGTGACAGATGGCAACATAGCGGTCATATGCCATGGCTGTAAGCAGGACAACTTCAGTGCTACCTAATAGCAAAAATACATACAGCTGAGCTATACATTCCCAGAATGAGATTATGTTATACTTGGTGATGAGCATATATAATAATTTAGGTAAAATATTTGAGGTGGAAGCAATGTCAATGACGGAGAGATTCATTAAGAAGATGTACATAGGAGTGTGCATGTTGGGAGCCACACAAATCACAGCAATAATGGTGACATTTCCACAAATAACAACAAGGTAGGAAATGAATAATATTACTATCATAAAGTATTGGAGTATTATGTCTTCAGTCAAGTCCTCAAATGAGAATTCTGTTGTATTAAATGGTTCTTCAAATAACACTTCTGTATAATAAAAAAACAAGATTTATATATATATATATATATATATATATATATATATAAAAAGAAATAGAGACCTAGGCGCTATAGTACAGACATGCGGTGGAGAAAATAATAAAGAACACTCTTTTAACCCTTTTAAGAGTAGCAGCTCATAATACAAGGTTAGTGTATGGTATACACATAAATAAAAATAGGTAGTGAAGAAAAATAAGCGCTGTTGAGTGTAGTGATAAATATAACGGAAATACTCAGGTGGGTTAAGAAATTAATATGGCCTTGGACACTTATCTGGTAAGTAACAACTTCCAGCCGATATTCATCATTTTTGGATTAGCATGTAAAAAAGAAGAAACAGCAAAACATAGTGTGTATCGTTCATAAATTAAAATGATGCGATTCGCAATATGAGGCACGAGCTTAGGGAACTAGTTTATTCCCTATAAAATGTAATCTGTAACTTCACAACATAAAATATAGATTTAATGAACAATCACATAAAAACGGCTAGACAACACACGTACAAGATTTAAAATTATAAAAGCTTATCTGTCCATTTAAGGGAATAGGGAGGTCAGCAACAAACTATCCCAGCGGCACAAGATAGCCAAAGGTTATACATACAGGAAAAAAAAGTTCAAACACTTATCTGTCCATCAAGGGGAGTTTCAGCAGCAAACAGTCCCAACGCGTTTCGTCCTTCATATACATACACTGTTCAAAAAAATAAAGGGAACACTAAAATAACACATCCTAGATCTGAATGAATGAAATATTCTTATTAAATACTTTGTTCTTTACATAGTTGAATGTGCTGACAACAAAATCACACAAAAATTATCAATGGAAATCAAATTTATTAACCCATGGAGGTCTGGATTTGGAGTCACACTCAAAATTAAAGTGGAAAAACACACTACAGGCTGATCCAACTTTGATGTAATGTCCTTAAAACAAGTCAAAATGAGGCTCAGTAGTGTGTGTGGCCTCCACGTGCCTGTATGACCTCCCTACAATGCAGGGGCATGCTCCTGATGAGGTGGCAGATGGTCTCCTGAGGGATCTCCTCCCAGACCTAGACTAAAGCATCCGCCAACTCCTGGGCAGTCTGTGGTGTAACGTGGCGTTGGTGGAGGGAGCGAGACATGATGTCCCAAATGTACTCAATTGGATTCAGGTCTGGGGAATGGCCGGGCCAGTCCATAGCATCAATGCCTTTGTCTTGTAAGAACTGCTGACTCACTCCAGCCACATGAGGTCTAACATTGTCTTGCATTACCCAGGGCCAACCGCACCAGCATATGGTCTCACTAGGGGTCTGAGCATCTCATCTCGGTACCTAATGGCAGTCAGGCTACCCCTGGCGAGCACATGGAGGGCTGTGCGGCCCCCCAAAGAAATCTCACCCCACACCATTACTGACCCACTGCCAAACCGGTCATGCTGGAGGATGTTGCATGCAGCAGAACATTCTCCTTGGCATCTCCAGACTATGTCACATCTGTCACATGTGCTCAGTGAGAACCTGATTTCATCTGTGAAGAGCACAGGGCGCCAGTGGTGAATTTGCCAATCTTGGTGTTCTCTGGCAAATGCCAAACATCCTGCACGGTGTTGGGCTGTAAGCACAACCCCCACCTGTGGAAGTCGGGCCCTCATACCACCCTCATGGAGTCTGTTTCTGATAGTTTGAGTAGACACATGCACATTTGTGGTTTGCTGGAGGTCATTTTGCAGGGTTCTGGCAGTGCTCCTCCTGTTCCTCCTTGCACAAAGGCAGAGGTAGCGGTCCTGCAGCTGGGTTGTTGCCCTCCTACGGCCTCCTCCATGTCTCCTGATGTACTGGCCTGTTTCCTGGTAGCACCTCCATGCTCTGGACACTACGCTGACAGACACAGCAAACCTTTTTGCCACAACTCACATTGATGTGCCATCCTGGATGAGCTGCACTACCTGAGCCACATGTGTGGGTTGTAGGGAGGTCATACAAGCACGTGGAGGCCACACACACTACTGAGCCTCATTTTTACTTGTTTTAAGGACATTACATCAAAGTTGGATCAGCCTGTAGTGTGTTTTTCCACTTTAATTTTGAGTGTGACTCCAAATCCAGACCTCCATGGGTTAATAAATTTGATTTCCATTGATAATTTTTGTGTGATTTTGTTGTCACATTCAACTATGTAAAGAACAAAGTATTTAATAAGAATATTTCATTCATTCAGATCTAGGATGTGTTATTTTAGTGTTCCCTTTATTTTTTTGAGCAGTGTATATATATATATATATGCGAAAGCCCTCACTCACTCCCTTCCAGATATGTTAAGAAGCTAAAATTTTACATAGGTATTCTGCAGGTGGAAAATAGGAAAACTACTTAATTCGAATTTTAATAAAACTCCTCTAAGGGGATGAAAATGGGGGTTGACATAATGATGTCATTATCGATGCGTGGCTTGCGTTGTTTGAACGATAATGCCCACCCGGACAATTTGATCAAAATTTAGAATGCACTTCCAGTGGAAAAGAATTCCATAGAAGGCATACACGCTAACTGAAGAAGCAAAAAAGGAAGAAATGTTAGTAGGGGTCTGTGCGGGTGACTGGCTGGGGAGGGAATGGAGGTTACACACCTCCGTTCCCCTCCGGTGGGCGGCGTCTCACAGTGGCATTTGGTACGGTGGCAGGCTTCCAGTACGGAGGGACTTGCATCCATTAGGATTCAAGTCCCTTCAATCAGATTGCAGCAGTTTGAATGGCGAGCCAAAAACATATTTTTAGGTTCGACAGCCACCAGCACTGTTTTTGCCTGTTAAATTGACCATAACTAATTTGAATAGGTCCTGGACCACCAATCCAAGGCACCCCTGCAAATGTCCTGAGGCACCCCATGGTGCCTAGACACACAGTTTGGGAACCAATGCCCTACAGCCATCACTACAATATTCCCCTTCTTCCCAGTGTGAACAGATACTTGTCGTTACGGCTTCCGCGGACCGGTGAGTACCGCCTACGGTCGTAATCCTTATGCACCCTTACAGAAATACACAAGCAGGTTACTTCACCTGGGCAAGGGTAACAGTCTCTGAAGAATGGTGTAGATGAGGTACAGGATACTGGCTATGACAAGGATTCAGGAATTGGGCAGAGCAAACATGAACTCAAAACTGTGACATGAAAACTGGCTGAGAAACTGATTAGAAACAACAGAACTTAAAATAAGCTGAAACAAAACTATAACTGGCCCTGACTCTCAGGGCTCACTAGCATTTAACATACAGTAAATAAAGGCCAATTACAAAGACAGGCCTAAACAGCAATGCACTGCAGCTGGGTAAAGTAATCAGGTGAGAGCAGCATGTTTCAGCTGATTACCCCAGCTTGGACTGCTCTTCAAACAACAGCACCTCTGACAGCTCAGTGGTGCTGCAGGTCAGAGACACAATAGCAGCACCTTTGGCAGCCCAGAAGTACTGCAGGCAAGAACATAATAGCAGCACCCCTGGAAGCAAACCAAGACGAACTGCATGCAAGAACATAATAGCAGCAACCCTGGTAGCCTAGAGGCACTGCAGGCAAGAACATACTGTAATAGCAGCTCCCCTGGCAGCCAAGAGGCACTACTGCCAAGAATATGATAGCAGCACCCCTTTCAGCCTAGAGGTACTGCAGGCAAGAACATATTAGCAGCAACCCTGGAAGCCTAGAGGTACTGCAGGCAAGAACATAATAGCAACAACCCTGGTAGCCTAGAGGTACAGTACCTCAGGCAGGAACATAATAGCAGCACCCCTGGCAGCCAAGAGGTACTACAGCCAAGAACATGATAGCAGCACCCCTGTCAGCTTAGAAGTGCTGCAGGCAAGAACATATTAGCAGCACCCCTGGCAGCCCAGAGGTACTGCAGGTAAGAACATAATAGCAGTACCTCTGGCAGCCCAGAGGTACTGCAAGCCAGAATATAACAGATGGCAGAGTTTGAAACAATAATTTAATAAACTACAAAAATGGTCCTGTCACTTTTTACCTTATCTGCTATGGGTGCTCCTCAGGTAACGCCAAGAACCATGGATTAATATTTACTTACATTAAGACATCTCAAATTTACAGCTCTATAGATTTACCAAATTTTTAACACTCATTTGTATTTGCAACAGTGAAAAGGAGAAACTCCCGTGCTAGTATTCTAATATTATTATTACATTGCTTTATCACAAAGTTAAATATACAAAATAACTTTTATCACTTTTTCTTTAAATTTAAACAGTTTAGGATTGTTCTTATGAAGGGCAGATACAGTGGAATGCTTAATTTGGCCAATATAGGAATCAGTGCACTTTTGTGTTTTCAGCCTTTTAACATTCAGCTAGCCAGATTTGCCTTTAGGCCTAACTAACTTAGGGGCCGATTCAGAGATGGACACACAGCACGTCTGTATGCAGCAGCTTCGTCAATTTGGTCTGTGCATGTGCACCGGCCGCAGTGTGCATGCAAGGAGGAGATAGACGCCAAAGGTCACATTTGACCTGTAGCGCCTGTCTCCCCGGTAGCGGGCATTTTAAGGGTTTTTTTTACACTGCACTGTACGAAAGCATTTCCACAGCCCACAGCGCATCTCAATCCACTGTGTGGGCTGCAGTGACAAGCACCAGTGGTGGAACTATCACCAAGACCCCCCCCTCCCCAGGACACAGTATGTGTGTGCTACCATGGCAAACCCCCATATGTATATGTGTCATCATGACCCCCCCCTCCCCCAGGACCCATTGTATGTATGTGTGCATGTGTGACACCAGGCCCCCCTCCACAGGACCCACTGTATGTATGTGTATGTGTGTATGACACCATGCCCCCCCTTCCCCAGGACCCACTGTATGTATGTGTGTATGTATGTGTGACACCAGGCCCCACTCCCCAGGACCCACTGTATGTATTTATGTGTGTATGACACCATGACCCCCCTCCCCCAGAACCCACTGTATGAATGTGTTTGTGATACCAGGCACCCCTCCTCCCATGATCCACTATTCGTGTGTGTGTATCATCATGACCTCCCTCCCCAAGTACCCACTGTATCAGTGTGTGTCACCATGCCCCCCAGTTTATGTATCACCAAGCCCACCCCCCTCCCTCAGGACGCAGTGTGTGTTACCATGGCAAACCTCCTACGTGTTTATCGCCATGCTGCTCCTCCCCCATGGCCCACTGTATGTGTTTGTGTCACCATGACCATGCCCCCAACTCCCATGGGACAAACTGTATATGTGTGTGTTTGTGTGCATCACCATGCTCCTCCCCCCAGTATGTATATCACAATGCCCCCCCACTCCCCTTGGACTCACTGTATGTGTGTGTCACAATGACCCCCCTCACCTCCAGCCCTGGTATGTGTGTCACCTTGTAATCCCCCAAAAGCCAGTGTGTGTGTGTGTGTGTGTGTGTGTGTTTATGTCACCATGCCACCACCCCAATCCCTAGTATGTGCATCACCATCCCCACCACAGGCCCTAGTATGTGTCACCATATCATTCCCACCGAGGGCCAAGTGTGTATGTGTGTGTGTGTGTGTGTCACCATGCCCTCCCCAAGCCTTGGTATGTGTATAACCATGTTGTTCCCACCTGGGCCCCAGTGTATGTGTCACCATGTCATCCACCCAGAGCCCAGTGTGTGTCCGCCCTCCCTGAGGTGTTTTGGTGGGGTCCCAAAGCATATTTTTGTGCCTGGGCCAACTACTTGCTAGTTCTTGTTATGCACACCAGTGCCTGCAGGAATGTACTGGTGTCTGAACTGTTATGCACACCAGTGCCTGCAGGAATGCACTGGTGTCTGAACTCACAGACAGACTGGGGAATATGACATTACATACACAGAATGTGATAGGGTAACAAAATAAACACAAAGTGAACAGAGAAGCCCAGAGGCTAAGAAACTGGATGTCTCCCTAGTATAGGAATGCTCAGATGGAAAAAGCAAGATGTTGTGTTTTAATACGTAGAGAACCCGAAATGCTGTTGCTAAGGGCAACAGCAAAACCCTAAAGGGTTACCAACGGGTGTGGCAGTAAACTCCTTGGTCAGAGATGGAATAATAGACACAAGGAGAGTCTCCACAATCCCAATCCTCACTTGCAGTGCACAGGTTCAGCTTACTGCCACTAAACTGACACCTGAACACCTTGCACAGTGAGGAAGGATTTAGGCAGACAATTCTGAGAATACAGCCGCAAACTTGCTAAGTTCACAGAGTAGCAAAAGAACCCCAGCAAGTTAAACAACTGACTCCAGTCTTACCGCTAGCACTTGTCTCCCGGTTGCCATGATGACGTGGCAGCACAGGGCAGGAGACCCTAACAGTACCCCCCCTCTGACGAGGGGTCAAAGAACCCCTACCACCGGGTCTATCGGGGAACTGCGAGAAGAAAGAGCGTATCAGTCTGGGGGCATGAAGATCACAACTGCGCACCCACGACCGCTCCTCCGGGCCATACCCCTTCCAGTACACCAAAAATGACAGCCGACTCCGAACCATCTTGGAGTCAAGAATCCTTTCAACAACAAACTCCCTCTGACCACATATCAGAAGAGGGGAAGGTCTTCCACTGGAAGAAGGATTACTAATCGCCCGTTTTAAAAGGGAACAATGAAATGTTTTATTGATACCCAAAGAACGGGGCAGATCTAACTGAAATGCCACCGGATTGATAACCCTGGTGATCTTATAAGGGCCGATGAACCGGGGGCCTAACTTATGAGATGGCTGTCTCAACTTCAAATTCTTGGTAGACAACCAGACGAAGTCTCCTAATTTGAAGCTGCAGGGTCTTTTCCGCTTATCAAAAACCCTTTTGGTCACAAATGACACAGACACAAGGGCTTTCTTCACTTTCCTCCAAATACCTCTACGGACCGAAACCACAGAGGAACCACCAGGCGTGGAGTCCAGGGGGTCAAAAGAATTGGCCTTAGGATGATGCCCATACACACAAAGGAAGGGAGAGATCCCTGTAGCAGAGTGAGCCGCGTTGTTATAGGCAAACTCCGCCATGGACAGATGAGCAACCCAGTCAGTCTGACACTTGGAGACATAACACCTGAGGAACTGCTCCAAGGACTGGTTAACCCTTTCCGTCTGCCCATTAGACTGCGGATGGTAGCCTGACGACAAGCTGACAGAAATCTGGAGATCGGAACAAAATGCCCTCCAGAATTTGGCCACAAACTGGGATCCGCGGTCAGAGACCACATCAAGTGGCAACCCGTGGAGACGCACAACATGCAGCATAAATAATTCAGACAGGCGTCTAGCCGGTGGCAGCCCAACCAGTGGAACGAAGTGCGCCATCTTCGAAAACCTGTCAACGACAACCCAGATGGCTGTCATCCCCGAGGATTTGGGCAAGTCCACCACAAAATCCATTGAAATGTGGGTCCATGGCTTAGATGGAATAGAGAGTGGATGTAATGGGCCAACAGGAACCCCTCTAGGAGTCTTATTTCGGGCACAGATGTCACATGCCCGAACCCACTGATCCACATCCTTAGCCACCGAGGGCCACCACACCGCCCTAGATAGCAACTCCCGAGTTCTGGCAATACCCGGGTGACCTGCCGACTTCTTGGCATGGAATTCCAGGAACACTCGCTGTCTTAACCTAGGAGGCACAAACAAAAGACCTACCGGAAGGTCTGGAGGAGCCTGCTCCTGTGCTCTAAGGACTAACGACAAGAGGTCCTGGGTAATGCCCACTTTAATACATGATGGGGACACAATGGGCAATGGCTCCTCGGTGGTCTCCTGGATTGGAGCAAAACTCTGCGAGAGCGCATCAGCCTTGATGTTTTTTGACCCAGGGCGATATGTTATCAAAAAATTAAAGCGAGCTAAAAACAAAGCCCATCGTGCCTGCCTGGCATTGAGACGCTTCGCTGACTCTAAATATGCCAAATTCTTATGGTCGGTGAGAATTGAGACCACAAACTTAGCCCCCTCAAGCCAGTGTCTCCACTCCTCGAGTGTATCCTTAATAGCCAATAATTCCCGGTTACCCTCGTCATAATTCATCTCGGCAGGCGAAAATTTACGGGAAAAGTAAGCACAGAGATGAAGGTGATTATCAGACACTCCAATCTGAGAGAGCACTGCCCCAATACCCATCTCAGAGGCATCCACCTCCACCACAAAAGGACGCTCTGGATCTGGGTGTCACAGCACCTTGGCCGAGACAAATGCCCTTTTGAGACGGGCAAAAGCCGCTTTGGCCTCACACGACCAGTGAGCAACATCCGCCCCTTTCTTAGTGAGTGCCACCAAGGGCGCCACTATAGACGAAAATCCAGCGATAAATCGTCTATAAAAATTTGCAAAGCCCAGTGCCTTCAAACTAGTGGGCTGCACCCAATCCAGGACTGCCTGTACCTTGGAACCCTCCATTTGGAAACCTTCTGGGGAGATAATATATCCTAGAAATGCGATTTGCTGAACTTCAAATTCGCACTTCTCCTGCTTCGCCCCAAGCCGGTGGTCTCTGAGTTTCTGGAGGACTAAGCGTACATGCTTCCGATGTTCCTCCAGGGAATGGGAGAAGATTAGGATGTCATCTAAGAATAAAACTAAGAATCTATCCAAATATTCCCTGAGCACATCGTTCATGAAATCCTGGAAGACTGCCGGGGCATTACAGAGCCCAAAAGGTATCACCAAATATTCATAATGCCCTGAGTGGGTATTAAAGGCAGTCTTCCATTCATCCCCCTCTCTTATTCGGATTAGATTGTACGCACCACGTAGGTCAATCTTAGAAAAAATGGTGGCAGTACGAAGCTGGTCAAACAAGACCGAAATGAGAGGCAGTGGGTATGAGTTTTTAATCGTGATACGGTTCAATTCCCTGAAGTCGATGCAGGGTCGCAACGAACCGTCCTTTTTACCCACGAAGAAGAACCCCGACCCAACTGGAGACTGTGAAGGTCTGATAAATCCCTTAGCCAAGTTCTCCTGAATGTACTCTGCCATAGCCTGAGTCTCAGGACGTGACAGGGAGTACAACCTGCTCTTGGGAAGCTTAGCATTCAGCAACAAATCAATGGCACAGTCATAGGGGCGATGGGGAGGTAGTACCTCTGCAACTTTTTTGGAGAACACGTCCGCAAAATCTGCATAACACCCTGGCAATCCTGGCAAACTTAGCTGCGAGAGCCTGACTGGAAGGCTCAAGCAACTCCTGAAACAATCAGTACCCCAACTAAGAATCTCCCCAGAGACCCAGTCAAATTGAGGATTGTGGGCCCTTAACCAGGGTAACCCCAACACCAATGGGGCAAAAGTACAGACAGTCACATAAAAGGACAATTTTTAAGAGTGTGTGGCTCCAATAAACAAAGAAATCTGGCTAGTGCAAGAGGTAATTTTACCCTGGGATAATGGTTCCCCGTTTAACCCACAAATCTCAATTTCTGATGCCAAGGGTACTAAGGGAACAGAGTGTTTCAGGGCGAATTGGCGGTCCATAAAACCCCGTCGGCCCCACTGTCCACAAAGGCCTCAGTCTTGACAGTTTGACCGAGGATCTTCAAGGTCACCAGAATGATAAATTCTTCTTGGGAAATTCTGACTTCTGGCCTGACAGGATATTTCCCATCACCCTCAGGCCCTGAAGTTTTCCGGCTTTTCTGGGCATGATACTACCACATGACCCTTATTCCCACAGTACAAACACAACCCCTGCTGTCTCCTCCGCGTCTTCTCACGCGAGGAGAGGCGGGTAGCCCCAATCTGCATAGGCTCCTCGGAAAATTCCTCAGAGTCTGAGGTTCCCTCGGGAAAGAAGGAAACCTCGGTTTCCCTTTCAAGCCTACACTCTCTCAGCCGTCTATCCACCCGGATGGATATCTGCATGAGCTGATCCAAGCTATCAGGCAAGGGATATTGTACCAGTTGGACTTTTATCTGGTTAGAAAGACCTCTTCGGTACTGGTGTCTCAGGGCTGGGTCATTCCACTGGGTATCATGGGCCAACCTCCGAAACTCCGTACAGTAAACCTCAACTGGCCTTCGCCCTTGCTTAAGGATCGAAATCTGAGCCTCGGCTGAGGCCGTCTTGTCAGGGTTATCATACAACATGCCCAGTGCCGTAAAAAGAGGATTTTGATACTTACCGATAAATCCATTTCTCTGAATCCTCTAGGGGACACTGGAGTCCTATACGGTAAGGGGTGTGAAGCCTTGAACCTGAGGTGTGGCACAATCTTAAATTAGCATTGTCTGCACAGCCGGCTCCTCCCCCTTCACATCCCTCATCCCTCAGTTTGAAAAATTTGACTGAGAGACTAGGACATGACACTATAGCCCATGGCGAGGAACCGAACTGTACAACATATCAAACAGCGGCTAAGAACTCTTAACCGAATAACTAACGCTGTTTGCACGAACTGTTTACAACAAGAACTTTGAACACAGCAGGTTGACAGCACCGAGGCGGGCGTCCAGTGTCCCCTAGAGGATTCAGAGAAATGGATTTATCGGTAAGTACCAAAATCCTCTTTTCTCTTTCATCCACTAGGGGACACTTGAGTCCTATACAGTAGGGGACGTCCCAAAGTTTTCCCCCAGGGAGGGAGTGCTGTCTGTGGCCTGCAAAACTAAACGTCCGAACTTAGATTCGCCGGACGCAAAAGTATCAAACTTGTAAAATTTTGCAAACGTGTGGGCTGAAGACCACTTTGCCGCTCTGCAAAGTTGAGTAGTGGAAGCACCCCTGGCAGCCGCCCACGAGGCACCCACTGATCGGGTAGTATGAGCACCCGTCTGAACCGGCACCTCTTTTCCACAGGAAATATAAGCCTGCCGAATGGCAAGTCTAATCCATCTGGACAAAGTCTGCTTAGAGGCCGGCCAACCCTTCTTTGGCCCATCATAATGAACAAACAAATGGTCCGACTTTCTGAAAGATGACGTAACCTGTAGAGACCCTGGAAAGATGGGACCACTATTGGCTGGTTTACATGAAACCCCGACACCACCTTCGGAAGGAAGTCTGCTCTTGTACGGAGTTCCGCCGTATCCTCATGAAAAACTAAGAAAGGACTCTTACAGGATAAGGCTCCCAACTCGGAAACCCGCCTAGCCGAAGCCAAGGCAAGTAATAACGTGACCTTCCAAGAAAGATATTTCAGGTCTGTACTTGTCAACGGCTCAAAAATCGGTGACTTCAAATATTCTAACACTAAACCTAAGTCCCATGGTGCCGTGGGAGGATGAAAAGGGGGTTGAATCCTCAGAACCCCCTGTAAAAAGGTTTGAATCTCTGGCAAGGATGCTAGCCGCTGTTGAAAAAGAATGGAGAGAGACGAAATCTGAACCTTCAAAGAGCCCAATCTGAGTCCTCCCTCTAGACCGGCTTGAAGGAACAGTAGAAGTCGCGATAAATGGAAGTTTGATGAATTCCATCCCCGTTCCTGACACCAAGCCATGTACCGTCTCCAGATCCTGTAGTAGTGCCTGGCTGTGACCGGCTTCCTAGCGGCAATCATTGTAGGAATGGCCGTTCGTGGGATCCCTCTGTTTCTTAAGATACGGGTTTCAATAGCCACGCCGTCAAACGCAGCCTGTTTAGGTCGGGGTGCAGGAACGGTCCCTGAGATAGCAGGTCCTCTCTCTGAGGTAACCTCCAAGGATCTTCCGCAAGTAACCCTCGCAGGTCGGTGTACCAACTACTGCGGGGCCAATCTGGTGCGATTAGAATAACCCACACTCGTTCCCGCTTTACTCTTTTCAGAACCCTGGGTATGAGTGGGAATGGTGGAAATATGTAAACCCTTCTGTAACACCACGGAAGTGTTAATGCGTCCACTCCTTCTGCTGCTGGGTCTCGAGTTCTTGACACATATCTGGGCAGTTGATGGTTTTGTCGAGACGCCATTAGGTCCACCTGAGGTAGACCCCATCTTCTCACAATCATGTTGAAAATCCGTGGATGAAGGCACCACTCCCCCGGATGCATGTCCTGGCGACTGAGGTAATCTGCCTCCCAGTTCTCCACACCTGGAATGAACACTGCGGAGAGAATGATGTCTCTTCTTTCTGCCCACAACAAGATCTTTGTGGCCTCCTTTAATGCCATCCTGCTCTTTGTTCCTCCTTGACGGTTTATGTAAGCCGTCGTCGTGACATTGTCTGACTGAATCCTGATGTTCTGATTCATGACTAGGTCTTATGCTAAGAGAAGGGCGTTGTAGACTGCTCTTAGTTCGAAGATATTTATGGGTAATTTGCTTTCCTGTAGCGTCCACCGTCCCTGAAACTGATGGTTGCCTAGGACGGCTCCCCAACCTTTGAGACTGGCGTCCGTCGTCAAGATCTTCCAATCCCAAATGCCGCATTTCTTGCCGGCTGTAAGGTTCTTGTGTAAAGACCACCATATCAAGGAGACCCGTACTTGTGGTTGAAGTCGAATTCTCCGATGGAGAAGCCAGTGCGAGCCTGCTCCCTGAGCAATGAGGTTCATTTGGAATGGTCGGGAATGAAGTCTGCCGTACTGGAGAGCTTCGAACGACGCCACCATCTTCCCGAGAAGTTGCACACAGAGGTGCAGAGAAACGGTCTGCGTCCTCAGTACCTGAGCCACTAATCTCTGTAAGTCCCGTACCTTGTTCTCTGGTAGGAACACACGTAATAGGACCGTGTCCAAGATGAGACCAAGGAATTGAATCCGCTGAGTCGGTATGAGGTTGGACTTTTGGAAATTGACAATCCATCCATGTTGAATTAGAAATTGATGGGATGTCTGAACATCCCTGATCAGTCGATTCTGAGATGGAGCTTTGATCAGTAAATCGTCCATGTAAGGTATAATCGTGACCCCCAACAGTCTCAGTCCTGCCACCATGATCGCCATGATCTTTGTGAAAATTCTTGGGGCTAACGCTAGACCGAACGGCAAGGCCCGGAATTGGTAGTGCTCCGCCACCAGTGCGAACCGTAAGTAAGCTTGGTGAGGAGTCCAGATTGGGATATGCAGATATGCATCCTTTATGTCCATGGATACCATGAACTCGCTTGGTTCTAAGCCTGCAATAACTGATTGTATTGATTCCATCTTGAATCTGTAGACTCTTAAAAACTGGTTGAAAACTTTTAAATTGAGTATTGGTCTGACCATCCCGTCTGGTTTTGGCACGACAAAAAGATTGGAATAGAACCCCATTCCTCTCTGAGAAGGGGGAACCGGAATAATGACCTCTGCTTGTAGTAATTTTTGAATTGCTGACCGTAGTGCCCTTGCTTTTTGAGGGCACTGAGGCAATCCTGTTGTAAAAAATTGACTGTGAGGCCTCTGTTGAAATTCCAGTTTGTATCCCTGAGAGATTAAGTTGTTCACCCAAAGCTCTGGTGAGGTTTTGGCCCAGATGTCCTGAAAACCTTCCAGTCGGCCGCCCACCAAGGGGGACCCCAGGTGAGCTGGGAGGCCATCATGCCACGGTCTTGTCAGCAGGTTTATCCTGCTTTCTGGTTGCTGCTTGCGAGCGGCCTCTACCTCTGCCCCCGCGTGCTTGTGTACCTAAACCCCTACCTCGGGCTCGAAAGGACTGTGATCTAAATGAAGTAAACGATGGTCCCGAATACCCTCTCCTAGTCTGTGGAGCGGTTCTCGTATAAGGAGTAGGCAGAAAAGTGGACTTCCCCGCTGTAGCCTGCGAAATCCACTTGTCCAATTCTGGTCCGAACAGCATGTCACCCCCAAATGGAATGGATTCTACCGCCTTCTTGGTGTCAGAGTCACCTTGCCATTCTCTGAGCCATAAAATCCTTCTAGCCGATATGGCCGATGCAGATATGCGCGATGCTATTCTGCTAATATCCTTAGAAGCTTGACACAAGTATGAAGCATATTCTCGAATGTGTTCCGCCAGCTGTGTAATCTCTTCTAAGCTATTTTCCTCCTCAATAGCTTCTACAATACGCCCGGACCATGCACCCATGGCCTTGTTGACCCAAGCACAGACGATCGCAGGTCTCTGCGCTGCACCTGCTGCTACAAACATTGATTTTAACGCTGTGTCAACTCTTCACTCGGACGCATCTTTTAAAGTAGTTACGTTAGGAATTGGCAAGATTGTCTTCTTTGACAATCTTTCTAGTGAAGCATCAACTACCGGTGGAGACTCCCACTTGTCCATTACACCCTTAGGTAGGGGGTAAGTTACCTGAAAACGTTTCGGAAATTGAAAACGTTTGTCCGGTTGTTTCCAAGCCTCCTCCATCTGAGACTGGAGGGATTTAGGAATGGGGAACGCTGCTGAATGCGGTTTCTGGGATTCGAACAAGTCGAAATCTTCTGGCTCCCGGACTTCCTCTTCCTTAAAGCTTAGGATGCCCTTTACTGCGTCAATTAAGGAATCCAGACCAGAGATTGCCGAGTCTTCTTCAGGAAAATCGGCGTCTAGGTTGGGTTCAATTAACTCACCTTCTTCCGTATCCGGAAGAAAACCCTCTTCCTCCTCAGATTCTGGTATAATAGGAAGAGTTCTTTTAACAGCCCTGCGCACAGTCGTCTCAGCGTGTGCGGGCAGCGTTAACTTGATGAGAAATTCCTCCATTGTCTTTGAGAATCCCGCAGCCCATTCCGAATGCTGTTTGTGGGATTCTGCCATTTCCTTGGAGATTCTATTAGCAAGGTTGTCCTCCCATGCCTTAGCCAGAGCACTGCTCCCAGGTGGAGCGTCCTTGTCTAAGCAGGAGTCGCACACCCCGGAGCTGCCAACCCGCGTGCTCTTCTTGTTACATTTCGTACAAACATAGCAGGTCTTTGAGGTCTTGGTAGCCTTAGACATGTTGTTTTTGTATTTTTAAAACCCATTATCAGGGTATTACGCAGCGGTTTCACCATTTAAACTAGGAAGAGAAAGACTGGGAGATGACGGAAGCAAAGGTATTGGATCCGGCTGGAATTAACCGTCTCTTTTTTTTTTAATAAAAGGAACAGGCCAAAAACAAAAACAAAATAAAACACCAGCCGACTCGCAAACCTCACACCCCAACTGTAAATCAGCTACGATGTTAGAGTTGGCTTGCTTCTGTGTATTTTCTCTGGGATCTTTGAAAGAGACGTCCCTTGAAAATATAATTTGTAAAGTTTGATTACTTTTTTCAGGAGATCCTCATATTTTATATATACATTTCACCAGCAGAGGGAGCTGTTGTCTAACTCTCTTTACTATCTTAATGCCTGCACTTTCCAGGCCATGCAGCAGGGGGAGTTTTCCTTTTCCTTAAACTATTCCCTGCTGTACACTACTGGAGGGGGTAGGGGGAGGACCCGTCCCTCACCTCAGCTTGGCGCCAAAGCGAAGCAACATGGCCCCCACTGCGTAAGATCATATAAAACACTGGCTTGCTGCACTTTTATTCACATTTAAGTGTTCTATGTTTATTTCCTTCTGGCCGCTATACAGCCCGCTCCGGACCCGCCGGCTGGAGCGCGCGACGGGTCTGTCTCCCCTAGCGGCGCCTGTGCTCTGTTCCGCCGCCCGTGGGTCTCTGTACGGCCTCTACCTATTATGCAGCGCACCCAGGAGCCGCCTACTGGTGCGCGCGAAGGGTCCGCCTGCTGTAGTGGCGCCCGTTCTCCTCTCCGGCCGTGGGTCTCTGTGTAGTGCCGCTTGCAGTCCCCCCCTGCTTAAAGGGAAGACAGACCGAGTCTCGCGCCGCACTAAGGGTCCCACGCGCCGCCCACCGTCGCTTGCCTTTCCCTGTTGTATAAAGGGGATTTTATTATAGCAAGCTATACTAGAGGGAGAGAGAAGTTAAAAAGAGAAAGGAGAAAAAAAAAAAACTTTTAGTACTGTAAGACCCTATCCTAAGTTTTTACCAGTACTCACTATTAGCTGTTTTGAGGATCTCCTGTGGAGAGATGCAGTTCCCTTCTATAGGGATCTTTGTCTCTCTGGACTTAGGTAGCTTTGTTCCCCCTTTATTAGGGTTACGCAGCCCCTTTTAGCTTTTCTGTCTGGAGCTGCTCCACGTATTGTGCCTCCAGCACAATTTTTTAAACTGAGGGATGAGGGATGTGAAGGGGGAGGAGCCGGCTGTGCAGACAATGCTAATTTAAGATTGTGCCACACTTCCGGTTCAAGGCTTCACACCCCTTACTGTATAGGACTCCAGTGTCCCCTAGTGGATGAAACAGAAAAAAGCATCAACACTTTTAAGCGACGGACAGTCAGGCTGCAACCCATATGCCCAGACCTGTGGGTCTCCTTGTAGCAAGGAAATCACTATGCCCACCCGCTGAATCTCCGACCCAGAAGACTGAGGCCTAAGCTGGAAATATAGCTTGCAGCTCTCCTTGAAACAAAAGAACTGCGAGCGATCTCCAGAAAAACGATCCGGAAGATTTACTATCGGCTCCTTAACCCCTGAAGGTGCTGCTGCTGCGGGAGCTCCGCCAGCGTCCTGGGAGGTGTGCATTTTAATGGACAAATCATTAAATTGTCGAATCAGGACCTGCACCTGATCGACCACCTGTTGCAACGTATTTTGAGGGGTATGCTCCATATTCCCACAAAATTTCAACAGGAGTATTAGGCTGCTGAATATGTTATGCACACCAGTGCCTGCAGGAATGTACTGGTGTCTGAACTGTTATGCACACCAGTGCATGCAGGAATGCACTGGTGTCTGAACTCACAGACAGACTGGGGAATATGACATTACATACACAGAATGTGATAGGGTAACAAAATAAACACAAAGTGAACAGAGAAGCCCAGATGCTAAGAAACTGGGTGTCTCCCTAGTATAGGAATGCTCAGATGGAAAAAGCAAGATGTTGTGTTTTAATACGTAGAGAACCTGAAATGCTGTTGCTAAGGGCAACAGCAAAACCCTAAAGGGTTACCAACGGGTGTGGCAGTAAACTCCTTGGTCAGAGATGGAATAATAGACACAAGGAGAGTCTCCACAATCCCAATCCTCACTTGCAGTGCACAGGTTCAGCTTACTGCCACTAAACTGACACCTAAACACCTTGCACAGTGTGGAAGGATTTAGGCAGACAATTCTGAGAATACAGCCGCAAACTTGCTAAGTTCACAGAGTAGCAAAAGAACCCCAGCAAGTTAAACAACTGACTCCAGTCTTACTGCTAGGTCTGGATTGGCAGAGTGTAGTACCAAATCCCCAGGCCTATTTGCAGTAAGCAACAACAAATACAAAGCTACACAGTACTGGCTAACTTTCAGGAACTGACTAAACAACAAAGATTCAGCAGCATCTGCTTAACCTGAGAAGAGGGTTTATAAAGCATGTGCTGTCCACGCCCCACTCAGACCTCACAGACTATGAGCACAAAAACCAGCACCGGATGCCCTGCCGTGCACAGAGCCTGTAACCACTGCACAGCAAAAGACCCGAACCAAAGTATCAGCTGCGTTCAGGTTACTCCGCTAGCACTTGTCTCCCGGTTGCCATGACGACGTGGCAGCACAGGGCAGGAGACCCTAACAGTTCTGCCACTGGCTAGCAGTATACTAGCAGTATACTTAGTGATGCCAGCACCTACCCTCCCATACTTTGTTGGCAACGCGCATGAAACCCCTGACAATGTGCTGAAAACCTCTGACAACGCGCATGAAACCCCTGCAATGCACAGGAGATCCCTGCGAGCATGGAACCCAGAGCATACAACCCCTGACAACGTGCATGAAACCCTTGGCAATGAGCATGAGACCCCTGACATCAGACAGGTAATTTAAAAGTAATTAGAAGCCTTACTGTTTTGCATCATTTGCAAGGGGCAGTATTGTGTGTGCTGCATAAAATAGTGTCAGGGCCATAACTGTGTGTGGCATAATATGTAATTGACATTACAGTGTGTGGCATGATGCTTAATGGGCATTACGGTGTGTGACATATTGCAAAATGGACATTACCATGTGTGGCATAATGTGTAATAGGCATTACTGTGTGTTGCATAATGTGCAATGGGAATTTCTGTGTGTTGCATATTGTGTAATGGGCATTAGTCACTGCTGTGGCCGCCTGTTCAATACCGCTGCCGTCTCCCGCCGAGCACACACCCATGAAATACAATTTTTTTTTTTTATTGCAGACATATCTTATTATGTGCCACCCAATGATATAATTCTATAGAGTTCTTGGTCACTTAAAAAATAGTGAAACTACTAGGTTTCATTAAGTTTGGGGCCCTTGACACTGTCTGCATCGCTAGACAGATTTGTAACACTTTAAACCAGCAATAACTTTTACACTGGCTTAAACTATGCAAGAGTGAGAGTTCATGAGTACCAGAGATGCAAATCTAAAATCTTGACAGCAGAATAAAGTAAGGGAGATTCTAAGTACTGTACTACTAATAGTCTTTCATTAGCGAAACCAATGCTATTTTTCAGCAGGAACCAACAGGAACTCAGTTCCTGAACCTTTCATTAAATATGACATAACTAGCTGAATAACCGTGCTTTGCTACGGAATGTCAAGTATTTCTGTGCGTATAACTATAATTTTGAAGTACTTTCTGGTAAACTAATTAGACTTACAACAGGACTTGCTGCACCCGCCACTGCCAATCTTTGTAAGACTGGGCGGGCCTTACTCAGATTGATGCTGTCAAAAGGCTGGCACTGAGGAGCTAATCCGCTTCATTCTCTGCCCCGTCCCGCCTCTGATGCTGCCCTGGTCAGTGCTGTAAATGCTAGGATAACAAGCCATGCTCCGCCCTCTGTATGTTAAATATGTAAGGCTTGCAGGGTTAGGTTGACTCTATTCCGAAGGGCCCTAAGTCTCCTTGCTTAGCTTCTCACTCTCCCGAGAGCTCTTCCTTTGAGATAAAAATGTAAAGATTTTGCACAACACTTAAGGTCACTGGGAGATCTGTTGGTACCCTTTACACAGCAGCTAAGCAGTAGCTGACTATCAAGCTTTCCTTTAATGCATGTAAGAGTAAAAATGTTAATGTCACCTTTCCTTCTATTGCTTTCTGAGAGGTTCAGCAATGTTTAATTAAAGTGACATGTTAACCTCTGATAATTGAGACACTATTCTCTCCTGACTGGAAATAGGTTGGTTAAGTACACGCACATATATATATATATATGTACACATTTGTACATGCTGATGGGGGCTGAGCTTGGAATGAAACGGCACTGGGAGTGTCACTATTCATGTCCGCGAACCCGGAAACTATGGATTTTTACATGTCACCCCATCCCACCCCCATCCCTAGGGGTGCTAGGGGTGTCTTACCCCCACATTTTTTTTTCCAGATTGTAAGTCATAAGTGTACCAAGTTTGGTGTAAATTGCTCCAGGCATTCCAAAGTTTTGCTGGAACATACATACATACATACATACTGTACATACATACATACATACATACATACATACATACATACATACAATACATACATATATTTTTATATATATATATATATATATATATATATATATATATATTGTAGATTAATAACTTGGTTCCTGAACCTGTCCTTGGGCAAAATGTAGTTTCCATAAAATACGGGGGATTTTTAAGTTCATTTTGACTACCTTCTTTTCTATCATTTCTAGAAACTTTTATAATAGCTCCACACCCAGACCCATAGTTCCTGAACCTATATTTCCAGAAAAATAGTATTGGGTGGAACTGGGTCTACTTGGGTCGTGGCTCAGTGTAAAAGGGTCCTTGGGAAATAAGTGTAAGGGTGTAGTTTGTAAATGGGGTGACCCAGGTTATACCTAAAAACTGCTGATTCGCCGTGTATGCAGAGGTCAGCCTCAAGGGAGTGTCTGTGAGTGACATGCAGAGCAGACATGGGTTCAGTGTAAATGGGCCTGATTCAGGAACAGTAGTGGCTGCTTCCCCTGGGCTACAGCGCCATCCAAACACTGCAGGGGGGAGCTGGCCAAAACATATGAGCATATATATGAAGTTGTAGGCAACATATGTCCTGGCTTCCTTCCCCAGGAACCAACAGCCGCTGCATCATGCAAAACACTGCTTAGCCTGACCACCCCTTTGAAGGCAAAGGTTGTTCATATCAAATACTGATTTGATTTAGATTTCTCTTCTGTTCATTTCATATTTGAATGAACAGAAGACAAAAATAAACTATTAACTATTAACACTTCTATTGTGAAAGCATTCTTATTTTGCAGCATATTTTTTCCACACCTGCCTGAAACTTTTGCACAGTAGTGTGTCTGTGTGTGTGTGTGTGTGTGTGTGTGTGTGTGTGTGTGTGTGTATAACCACAATCCAAGATACTAAAAGAAGCTTCTGATCCCTTATACGCTGGATTGTAGTCAAACTATGTCACCTAAAAAGAGCGCTATACACGGAAAATTATAAAAATTATATAGTTTAATATGTAATAAGAAACATAAAATACATATACATAGACACTGAAATCGTATCTCAAGCTGTAAAAAAAATCATATGCACATATAAAAACAGAACCTCTAGGGAGCCTCTGCAGTGTGTATCCATAATATATCCGTAATAGGATAGTTGTTTTGAAACCCTAAACAATGTCACTTGTATTAAATGTAATTCACAGGGATTCCATATAAAGGTGTGAGCATGCCTGAAATATATATAGTGCAATTAACCCGAAGCCGCAATCTCAATATATTCACTTTCAGATTTAAGATCTCACAAACAGGGTTACATTGTCTTGTACTGTAACTCACTGTTTTCTTGTGTGGGGCCAGTGGAGAAGCCGCGGGGTCCTGCTGGAATGCTGGGTTAACCATCGTCATACAATGGGGCCCAGAGAGACCACTGGCAGCTGTGACTCGCAACCTGACACATGTGAAGACACCCGGCTGAACCGGTGGGAACGCCAGGGGCAAAATGTGTTATCAGGAGAGACAAAGAGAGGAACAAGAAAAAAAAAAATTACAGGGGATGAATGCAAAGAAACAGGAAAGAAAGGGAGGCCACTGTGCGATGCCTTTGCACTTCTGCGAGGGGGGCCAGACTGACATGCGGGGAGGACTAGCCCCGTGCTGGACGTCCCCCCGCATGTCAGGAAAGTTGATTGTAGCTGTGCAAAATTTTGCACAGCTACGATCAACACGGAATGACCCCCCTTAGCTGTTATTCAACTAATACATTATTAATCCAATTTGTCCCTAAATAAAGTTTTGTAACCAAATTAGATGTTGATTTTGTATATTTTTATGATCATAAATTTGACACCCAAGGCACAAGACAACATTCCCCTGCTTAGTTGTGCCAGTGATTATGGGAGTTATTTATTAAACCTTTTAGAGAGATAAGGTTGATAGAGATAAGTACTGATCAATCAGCTTTTAATTGTCACACATTATATCACTCCAAGCTTTGGTAAATCTCCCACTTTATTTGACAAATGACCTGAATACTGGTTTACATGGACATACTGTATTATACAAAGCATAGTTTAGTATAATATAAACACAGTTTAAAGCCAAAATGCATACTGTACACTTGCCCTTGGATTTTATAGTGATGTTTTGGTATAAATTACATATATTTGGTATCATTTTGCTCATCAGAAATAATGTAGTTCATTTAGAGAAAATCGTTATTATTATTATTATTATTATTATTATTATTACTTCTACTGTATATTTATAGGGATCCACAAAAATTCCAAGTATCTTAAAGTGGGAAAGCAAAGCAGTGATTAAAACTGAGTGGTCCAACAAAAAATGCCACTAAAGTATATAATAATCAAGAATGCATGAATCAATAAAACTATTATGATTTGTTGTCACTGCTATTCATGGCAACAAGAAATGATTGATCACCGGAATGTATTAAAATGCACCTGCATGTACAGGGGTTCTGTAACAAGACCAGACCTGCAGTGTGTTAGAGGTGAAGTGATCGCTAATGCAATAACTTCACCTTCCCAATAAAGGCGCCGTTATGCACATGCGCTATCTGCAGACTGCATATGTTGATTAGAGAACGCCATAAGTTACCCAGGTCATGCTCCTGAATGCACAGCAGTCAGTAGCTTGGTAAAGTTGGTGGGAAAAAAAAAAAAAACAGCCCCCAATAGAAACCTTCATCATTGCTGTAATTATGCCAAACAGCCCCCTCGGTTGGTGTACTAGGTCCTTTGAGACTCATACATCTAATAGGACCTACACACTAAGCATTAACACTGAAAGATATGAACGATCTCGTTCATTAATGAACGGGATATCATTCATATCTTTCAGTGTGTATGCACCAACAATGAATGATGCGCAGCCCTGCATCGGCCGTCGGGCACCTCGGCGGCACAATGCGCTGTATGTAGGGCCCTTTAGTCGCAACTTGATGCGACTAGGTCACACCAGGAAACCGTGCTGAATAATTTGATATTCAACACTTGTATTTCTGTGTGTGACAGTGTTACTGAATCTGCATACACAGTGCAACAATGTAGTAGCTGCAGCTTTTCTCGAAAACGGGTTCTGTCGTCCTTTGTATACAGACCCAGTCACACACAATACACAAGATGCATCACATTGCAAATAATAGATTTTTGGCAGAAAATGACGACCAATGCTTTCAGAGTTGCATGTGACCTGGCCGCTCAAGCTAGGTATCGTACACTGTGTGGTGTATTGAAGCAAGATATGTGGTAGTGTGCTTTTGATGTGAAAATGGGGCACCTGCACATACAATAACCAAATACTTAACATTTGCGGGAAATCCAACATATACTAATTGATAAATTGTCCCCTTTACATAGGGGATTGTTCAGAGTTAGTCGAAATCTGCGAATACTTAAATCACATCTGGGTGACGCCCAGTACTGGGCTCAGTATGTGTGGAGCCACCCTGCATTGCAATCCCAATTGAATAGTGATCACATAGAAGAAAATTCAAATACAGCTTGACCCCTGCCTAGGCAGCATGGCCACGAATGCAGGAGCACCACCGCCATGTTTCCACTCACAGGAAACGCAGGCGACATCATCGGCCCATCCCCAAAATGGCCTTTATATGACTGCGTTTCCTGCCCTCATCCTTGCAAATCCACATTGCTGCCCTGGACGTCCATCACCTGTCAATCATGAGGTAATCGCATCATGTCACCTCGTGCACATGCAGTGTGGACGGTTTCGCGACAGGGTCTGAATAAGGCCAATAATATAGTACCTAAGCTGTAGTAGTTAAAGTATAGAATAAACACAAAAACACAGTATAGAACATGGATGAGGCTTAAAAACAAGTAGACAAAGGGGGGGGGGGGAAGCAGACATCATGCAGGATTGCGAGACAGCATTACACTCTAGTGGGGAGTGGCACAAATATTTGGGTAGCACTATATTATTTCCTTGTGCATGAATCATAAGTAATATAACTCATCTTCCCCTTATTTTTCTGGTATTTTCCATATTATTACCAGAAAATTAGGATACTTTTACTCCACTGTTCTATGACAAATAGTGCATATATGCAGGGCCGGTGCTAGGGTGTTCGGCACCCTCCTGCAAACTATACATTTTGCGCCTTTCTACAAGCACAGATGTGGCCAAACTCATCCAACCCGCAAACAACTACATTGCGCATAAGACTAGCTGTGGCCAATTCGCAGGAGTGTACACACCATGCAATTGTATGGATCGCAAGTGAATGCACACTCACGCATACCCACGGGCAAGCTTATCATGGCAAACAAATCCTGTTTGCTGAGAAAGCAGAGAGTGAAAAGAGAGGATGACAGGGAGAGGGTGAGAATCAGAAGGAGGTGATTGGCAAAGGGTGAGAATCATAGGGAGACGGAGCGATTAACAGGAGAAAGAGGTGATGGGTAGGGGAGAGGGTGGTAGGAGAGAGAGGTGATGGGGTGAGGGGTGGGTAACAGGCCGGGCCGCATGAGTTTATTTTATTTTAGTAAGCAAAAATCAATTTTGGCTCCCCTTGAAGGCGGCGCGTGCCACAAAAGGGGTGTGGTCTTACAAGACAGGGGTGTGGCTATACAATTGTACCCCCAAGGGTACAGGGCCTGGGAGATGGGGGATGACTGAAGCAGGGGCGACAGGGAGATAGTGTGTGACTGAAGCAGGGGCGACAGGGTGATAATGGGTGACTGAGACCGGGGGGAGAGGGTGATAGTGACAAGGGACATTACACAGGGAGCAGGTGCACACTGACACACACATACATAGACATTGTGCAGGGAGAGCTGGCTGCCATGCAGAGGGACAAACCATTTCACCTCTGTTATGGGGCTGCTACAGCTTCTTGCCGTCACCACACGCTGCACTGTTCCCTCTCCATGTTTCTGGGCATCAGGGGAAGGCAGCGATGCAGGGGGAACTGTGTCCCTGAGGGGCGGGCGGCCGCTGCGCTGTAGAGAGTGAGTCACGATGACTCACTGTCTGCAGCAGCGCCCTCTACTGTCTGGCGCTCTATGCGGCTGCGTAACCCGCATATGCGCCGGGAGGAAGAGAGTGACAAGAGAGAGAGTAAGAGTGAGTGGGTGACCAGAGAGAGCGAGAGAGAGAGGTGATGCAGCGGGTGATAGGCAACCCCCAATGACTAATTAAGCAATTTTCCATTTAGCATAGTCTTTAATTACCTTATGCAGAGCTGCCTCTCCCCCGATTCTATTTTTCTACTCCATGCACACTACACTGCAGCCACTGCCCTGAAGCTCCCTCCCACACACTACACTACACTGCACCCCACACACTACATCGCCGCTACCCTGCGCCTTTCTCCCTGCATAAACTACACTACACTTACCGTCTCTGGCTGTCTTCTTTCTTCATGCAGGAGTTGGTTCAACGGTCAGAGGATGAGCAGCCTGAAACAGAAAACAGCGGACCGCCGGAGCAGGTGAGTATTCCCTTTTTTTTTTGTTGCACCACTGGGTTTCCTCCACATAACACAATGACATGCCCCCCAACCCCAGCACACATTATTACACCTACACTCTCCCCCCTCCCCAGCATACACATTATTACACCTACACTCCCCCCCCTCCCCAGCATACACATTATTACACCTACACTCCCCCCCCTCCCCAGCATACACATTATTACACCTACACTCCCCCCCCTCCCCAGCATACACATTATTACACCTACACTCCCCCCCCCTCCCCAGCATACACATTATTACACCTACACTCCCCCCCTCCCCAGAACACACATTAATATTACACTTACACTCCTCCCCTCCCCAGCACACACATTATTACACCTACACTCCCCCCCTCCCCAGCACACACATTAATATTACTCTTACACACACACCCCCCTCAACAGCACACACATTAATATTACACTTACACTCCCCCCCCTCCCCAGCATACACATTATTACACCTACACTCCCCCCTCCCCAGGACACACATTAATATTACACAAAACAAAAAGAGAAATCACGTCTGCGCTCGTCTCGGAGTATACACTAAGAGGTAGGGTTAATAGTACATAAGTCTCTAATAAAAGGATTGTTCTTGAATTAAGTGTGTTGACTTAATATATCCCGTAGGGTCATTGATGTGTATTTGGGCCTCTCTTTATGTGTTTTTGTTTCTACTTCTCCAAGTTGGATCTTGAGTGGGTTCGTGTTGTTGGACTGTGGTGTATTCCTCTTGTACCGGTAAATTTGGTATTCGTTCTCTGGATTTTCTCCTGTGCTTTCCTCCGGGGTACCAAGATATTTCTTGTCCTCAAAAATTAGGGATAGAGAAACAGAGATAGCCGCTGATAGTGTAGTAAGCGTATTAAGAATGACGTTATAGACTAGTAGGGGTGTCTTATGGGGAGATCTTAAAGAAGTGGCAACTGTTGGTTGCGTACCGTACTCACGTGAGAGACGTGATGTACCCCTTGCATAAAGGTATCTTTAATGTTCTTATGCTGTTCTCCTCTTCCTCCAGACAGGATTCTATATGGTTCTTATCCTTGAACAACTAGTGAGTGACATGGGGGTCACGGCAAGGCACCCTCAGATCTCTTCCCAGAATTAACCCTACTAGGCAGAAAAGGACAGAGAACTGACCGGAATCTGCGGAGAGCAGCGGCAACAGAATCACAGAGCACAGAATAAGTGATTGTGCGCACTGCCGGCCGGCGCGCACAGCTGCTCTGTCTACACAGGTGTAGACAGAGCAGCTGTGCGCGCCGGCCGGCAGCGCGCACAATCACTTATTCTGTGCTCTGTGATTCTGTTGCCGCTGCTCTCCGCAGATTCCGGTCAGTTCTCTGTCCGTTTCTGCCTAGTAGGGTTAATTCTGGGAAGAGATCTGAGGGTGCCTTGCCGTGACCCCCATGTCACTCACTAGTTGTTCAAGGATAAGAACCATATAGAATCCTGTCTGGAGGAAGAGGAGAACAGCATAAGAACATTAAAGATACCTTTATGCAAGGGGTACATCACGTCTCTCACGTGAGTACGGTACGCAACCAACAGTTGCCACTTCTTTAAGATCTCCCCATAAGACACCCCTACTAGTCTATAACGTCATTCTTAATACGCTTACTACACTATCAGCGGCTATCTCTGTTTCTCTATCCCTAATTTTTGAGGACAAGAAATATCTTGGTACCCCGGAGGGAAGCACAGGAGAAAATCCAGAGAACGAATACCAAATTTACCGGTACAAGAGGAATACACCACAGTCCAACAACACGAACCCACTCATGATCCAACTTGGAGAAGTAGAAACAAAAACACATAAAGAGAGGCCCAAATACGCATCAATGACCCTACGGGATATATTAAGTCAACACATTTAATTCAAGAACAATCCTTTTATTAGAGACTTATGTACTATTAACCCTACCTCTTAGTGTATACTCCGAGACGACCTCTTAGTGTATACTCCGAGACGAGCGCAGACGTGATTTCTCTTTTTGTTTTGTGTATCCATGTTTTAGGGGGTTGAGTGACCACCTGCAGATATCACTACTGCTGCTCTCTGGGGCGCGGCAGTCCTTTGTAAACCCTTTTAGACACATTAATATTACACTTACACTCCCCCCCCTCCCAGCACACACATTAATATTACACCTACACTCCCCCCCCCCTTCCCAGCACACACATTAATATTACACCTACACTCTCTCCCCCCCCTTCCCAGCACGCACATTAATATTACACCTACACTCTCTCCCCCCCCCCACCCAGCACACACATTAATAATACACCACTGCCTGTGGTGTGGCTGCTCCTCTACTCACGTCTGCAGGCTCCTCCGTCACTGCACGGTGCACACAGGCAAGTGCACCACGTGACTTCCTGGGTTTTAGTGAATCCACAAAGGGGAGGGGAGGGGAGAGAGGGAGGGAGTGGGTCTTCAGAGTCAGGGGGAGGGAACAGGGATGGACACTGGACAGGGACGCTGCTGTATGTCTCTAGCTTGACTTGCAGCAGGAGGAGCAAGGAGGAGAGGGAATGGCCCTCGGCTCACACAGAAATTCCTCACAGTGAAGTGCTTTTGCCGGCGCTGCTGCTGCCTGTCAGTGTGTGACAGCACTGCGCATCAGCAAGTCTGCAGAGCGGGGAGTGCCTCTCTTGCCCAGCGCCTCCCTGCTTTGCAGACCTTGCTGAGCGGGTAGCGCCGGGCCTGCATATATGTCATGAAAACGCTTATAATGCAGAGCAAATAATGAACCAAATTGTTAAACTTGGCCTGGTCTGCAAGGAGAGGAAGCCATTCCGTAATGAAACAGCTGAGCAATAGCTATATAATATTACATATAAATCAAAATTATTACATGAAATAATATGAAACATACATATATACAATTTTATAAGATCAGCATCATACTGTATTTTCAGACACCTACTGTAACAGTTTCAGTGTTTGCAATACAATCAATATAAATAAAATACGTATGTACTGTACATATGTTGTCAGATACTATAAATCAGTAATAATGTAATCAGTTAGAAAAGCACTGAAATACTGGTCACTAGTCTGCAAATTGCCAGGATTTGTGTTGGTGTTTTACAAGTTGCTATTGTAGCTCTAAAGGATCATTTTTTTTAAAGTTATAATCCTGTAATTACATAGATAAAATACTTATGTTCATATATACTACATTTTATATATATACAGGTTGAGTATCCCATATCCAAATATTCCGAAATACAGAATATTCCGAAATACAGACTTTTTTGAGTGAGAGTGACATAGTGAAACCTTTGTTTTTTGATGGCTCAATGTACACAAACTTTGTTTAATACACAAAGTTATTAAAAATATTATATTAAATGACCTTCAGGCTGTGTGTATAAGGTGTATATGAAACATAAATGACTTGTGTGTATGTAGACACACTTTGTTTAATGCACAAAGTTATTAAAAATATTGGCTAAAATGACCTGCAGGCTGTGTGTGTATAAGGTGTATATGTAACATAAATGCATTCTGTGCTTAGACTTAGGTTCCATCACCAGGATATCTCATTATGGTATGCAATTATTCCAAAATACGGAAAAATCCGATATCCAAATTACCTCTGGTCCCAAGCATTTTGGATAAGGGATACTCAACCTGTATATATTTAATGTTTTTACAAATTGATAGATTATATGGTTCATTTTATAGTTGTACATTTGTTAATTTCATATATATTTAATATTTTTTTACAAATTGTTAGATTATACGGTTAATTTTACATTGGTACTTTAATTTGCATTTCTATTTTATTCATATAGTTGACAGCTTAAACAATTTCTGTCCTAGTTTAGAATGTTAGAAGCAGTGACAGACCTGCTGTGGTAAATAAGAGATTTTCGGTAAAGTTAGCCTTTAACATTAATACTGTATCTCGCATTTTGTTTATCTGCATGAGAACCAGTTCTTAACATAATAGATTATTGAATCCCTCACTTCTGGTAAGCAACTAGTTATTAATTAAGGGTCACCTGACAGGGAGAGTATGTTTAGGATTTGGAGTGCTGCTTATATGTCAGGTTATATCTTAAATCTGATCTTGATAAAACATAAAAATATCATAAAGTTTATTTCATTGTTATATGTTTGGGTTGCTATCTTGATTAGTGATTTAACTGAAACTTAGATAAAAATTATTCTCTGTTATGTGTTTGCTGAATCTTCTACAGGACCCCTCCAAGACCATCTGCGTTGAAACAATCAGTTTTTATGTAACATCATTAACCAAGATACTGTATCTGTGATATTATATTTGGCATAAAAGTGAGTGTAGCATTTAGTACTGTGTAGCGTGAAACAAGTGGGAGTGGTGGGAATATTGTGTTCAAAAGTAATTGACAAACAGTACACTGAATAATCTAAATGCATTAAGGAAATGAACTCTAAATTGGTTAAGAGAATCATTTCACATATCAAATTAACAACTCTTTGAAACATCCAAAACATACGTTTTTAGAGTAGTTTTTCAGCTCAGGTATACAGGTAGGCACGTACCATTCAAATTATAAAATGTAAGTAGCATGTAGCTGTAAGATCTAATACTAACATTTCTTGAGCAATATAATATGTAATAAAAATTTGGTAATATGAAAAATACCCAAAACATTTGTATTTAAGTTCACTGCATTAATTATGCTCCGTTCATACTGTACATACCCATTTTTAACAGTTGCAAAAGTTATCACCAGCACCTGTAAATGAGAATGATGGTGATCGTCACAGTAAACTACTGTAACTGCAGAGTTGCCACAGTGAGCTATTTTATACTAATTCTAGGGATTATAAACTCTGGGGAGTATTCAAAAGAGTTGTTGAAAAACAAGAGAACTAGTTTTGTCAATAACTTTTATAACTTCACTAGTGAGATTTTACTTTTTCTCCTCTTCTGTCAGAAGTCATACACATGATTTTTGGGAATAACAATTGGCTATTACATTCCCCCCACCCCCCTTTCCCTGTGATCTAGGTGCTCAGCCAAAACATTTCATTTCTAGATCGGTCCAATATAATGAATCATTATTTTTAATATGATTAATATTTTAATTATTTTTATTATAAACATTTATGCATATAAAGTAGTACCAGCCTCAATAATTAAACATGACAGGGTACAAGCAAAGAGATACAGTAGGAGGGCCCTGCTCACAATCTTACAATCTATATGAAAAATGGGTCCAGTACAGGATGCACTGTTTGAGCCAGATTGAAATGAGATAAAATGTTTAGGGGACTATTTGTTACCATCTGCATCTGAGGATGTGAGGTAATAAAATTGACTCAATTCGCAATGCAATTTTTGATTGCAGTCCATGGATGTATCAATAATTGCATACAGGAACAGAGCTTCTGAGAGAGCTGTACAAGTGATCATACCCGACGCTGCACGATCAGCAAAGGGATGCAAAGCAGGTAGGCACCAGGCTGGAGAGGCGCTGTCCCTGCTATGCATCCATGTGCTGAGGTCCCCTTCTACCAGCTGCTGAGACTGTCTCTCCACCGTCCTCAACACAGCATCAGGCATTGAAAAGGGGCCTGAGCAACACGGACTGAGGGCGGACACAGGGGGCGGAGCTACATGGGACTACAAGACTGCTGTAGAGGAGGACGTGCTGCTCCAGATCCAGCTAGCCAGACTGCGATAGGCAAGTGGAGGGACAGTGAGTGAGAAAGTGTATGTGTATCAGTAGCGTTTCTGTCACAACTGAGGGCCTGAGCTGACGGGAGGCAGCCTCAGTTGTAGGGGCTGAGATGTAACGGAACCTGGGAGGTTGTATCAGACCCCTAGACATGTAAGTAACATGTAGAATAACTGCCCGAAGGCGTGACCACGACAACCAGGCTAAAACCAGTTAAATAATAAAATGTAGCTTGAGAGCGATGAAATATGGAATGATGTGTGGAGCTTGAGAGCGGTGAAATAATAATACCAATGGTGAATGGTAATCTGCAGAAAAGGGTACCGGCACCTTAAGAAGAGCTGACCTCTGCTGGAAGCTGGATGCTGTAAGCAGGTGGATCTGTGGCTGGAAGCAGATGAGTCCAAAAGGATAGGAGAGTCAGGCTACACCGCAGGTGGAAGGCTGGAGCGGATCTCTTTAGTGGAGGTTTGGAAATAGGATCTGGAACCTGGAAAACAACCACAGGAGAGAGACAAACTGGAACTAGGTTTGACAACCAAAGCACTGACGCCTTCCTTGCTCAGGCACAGAATATTTATACCTGCAGCAAGGAAGGGATTGGCTAGGCAATTATGCAGATTAACAATGCAGACAGCAGATTGGTGGAAATGAACAGATGACAGAATCCAACATGGCTGCGCCCATGCAGACACTTGGAGGGAAGATGGGTTTTTAATACATGTGGGAACTTTAACAGTTTTGGCGGCACCAGCCACAGTAAACATGAGACGCCAGGCTGATGAGTGCACACTTGAACCACGCGGGCACAGCGGAGGCCGCGGCTGACGTAATCACCACTCTGACATCCTGCATGCAGAAACTCAGGGATGGCGGCGGAGGCCGCGGGAGATGCCATTCCGGATGTAGGATGGCGCCGCGGTGACAGCGTCTCAGAGTGACAGGAGAGGAGGCAAGAATGTGGACATCAGTATAACAGATGGAATCTGGTCCTGGAACGCTGAGCCAGCCTTAGGAGGCATCTGAAGGGTAAGTAATGGCGTCCAGATACCAGTATCTTGCTACGGGCACGCAGGATTTTTGCCCAGGGTGCCGCCGTGGGAAGGAGCATAACTGACCATGTCCTTTCTCCATTAAGCCACGCCCATATTTTTTGCCCAGGGCACCACAAAGTCTGGATCCAGCCCTTGTGTGTATGTATGTATATGTGTATGTATTTGTTTCTGAGTGAGTATGCATATGGGTGTGCGGGGGAGCAGGCTGGTGGGGCATAATAATATACTGCTGGGTGCATTATGTATAAGTCGCACTACTACTGGAAGAATTATGTATCAGCAGCACTTCTACTTTGGACGTTATGTATAAGCAAAGCTACTACTGAGGACGTAATGTATAAGCAGCGATACTACTGGGGGCGTCATATATCAGCGGCGCTGCTACTGGGAGTGTCTTGTATAAGCGGTGCTACTACTGGGGGCACCATGTATCAGTGGTGCTGATGCTAGGGGCATTATGTATAATAAGTGGTGCTACTGCAGGGCCGTTATGTATAAGTGGCGCTAGTTCTGTGGACATTATGAATCAGTGACGCTACCACTGGGTACGTTATGTGTAAGTGGTGCTACTGCTGGGGCATTATGAATCAGTGATGCTACCACGGGGGGAGTTATGTGTAAGTGACACTACTGCTGGGGACATTATGTGTATAAGCAGCACTATTACTGGGGACATTATGTTTAAGTGGCGCTACTACTGGGAGCGTTATATGTATAAGGGGCACTGCTATTGTGGGCATTATGTGTATTAGCGACACTACTATTGTAAGCATTATGTGTGTAATCAGCACTGCTACTGTGGGCATTATGTGTATACACGGTAGTACTACTATGGGCATTATGTGTAGAAATGGCACTACTACTGGGGACATTATGTGTATAAGCTGCACTACCACTTGCGGTGTAATGTGAATAAGATTGTTCTACTCTGTGTCATATTTTTGAAATTGGGTACTATTGTGTGGCCACACCCCTTCATTGTGACACCACACCCCTTTTTAAATGCACACCGTCTCTTTGTAAATTATGGGAGGGCGCAAATTTATAGTTTTGCAAGGGGGCGATGAACACTGTATCACCAGCCCTGTCTGCAATGCCACTCCACAGTGTTATAAGGGTAAATTTTGTGAAAAACACCCTGTGTATGTGCTGTGCATTCGCCACCACCATTGCCCCTACCATCACCACCAGGTCAACCCCCAATCGAAACTACCACTCCCATGCCGCAACCCCCCAAGTGCTGATCATACTCAATTGGGGCTCGAGGCAGACACAGCTCCTGGCCATTGCCAGGCAATTGGTAGGCAATGTCTCTTCCGGCCACCGGAGCTTTCCGGCCTTGCCTTGCACCTAGCAATGCTGCCGTGGGGGTGCCTGGGAGCTGCCGGGTGCTTGGCAACAGGAACGCTGGAGGCAGACGGCGTTCCCCATTACTGGGCAATCAGTGAGCACTGTGTGTGGATGTGCAGCAGAGTAGCTGTGCGGTGTTATTCATCAAGACCCCTTAGTTTTGATTGGTGCAGTCACCAGTTATATTCCTTTCCTGTGCACTCCTCAAACGCTGGTTATAGTTCATAACTCTGGTGTGAAACTGCCAGTGCTGTGTACTCCTGAATCTCTGCAATATCCAGTCCTGTCCAGAACTTTGTCTGCCAAAGCATCAGGTTAAATGTGAGGTTTTACCACAGATTATACTTATCTTTTCCTTGTATTTTGCTTGTTGTCTTTCTAATTGTTACCCCTGATAACTTGTTGGCATTTCACTAACAACAGTAACATACCATATAGTCTGTCTCATTATCCACTGCCTTCTTCTCTACTACAGCCTTTCTGCATTTCACCTATTTAATCATAATCATTGTTGTATTACCAGTAGCCTTCCCCCAGAACTTTTGTAGTTTTTAGTTCATTTATTTCTGTCCTCGTTTGTTCAACTGACAGGTAGCTCTGGTTATCTCAAAGTTAAGCTCATAACTCCTAGCGGCATTATACTACTGGTAGGCGTGTCTGACCTTATGGGAAGGACGGCTGTCATAGGCTAGAAGACCTGCTGGCACACTCTACGAGTCTTACAGCCAAGTGTCCAGTGTTACTGTCCAGAAGATTGGCGTCCTTCCAACTCATCATCCTCAGTCTACCAAGATCTCCACACCATTCGGTCCAGGTATTCTTCTTGTACCATGACAGTATAACCAGCCACTAAACTGTAGCATCTCAGGTTGTTCTTGTCTGGATGGATCCGTTACAGCAAAACACTGCCCAGATTCTGGCTAGTTAAATTCAGTGTCTTACCCAGCAGCTACAGGACCTTTAATGCCAGAGGTCTCAGTCCTCTTCTCAGCCAACACCGAAGGAGCCTAAATTCAATCTTCCTTACAAGTTCACTAGGGAATGCAAACAATTCCTAGATTTCAGTGAGAGCTGCAAGTTTTATTTCCGACTCAGGCATTATTCATCGGCCTCTGAGATCCAGTTGGTGGGTATTGTTATTTCCCTCATGCAGGGTGATCCTCAATCCTGGGCTTTTGGTCTACCATCAGATCATCCTAATCTATGTTCGGTGGATGCTGTCTTCCAGACCCTGGGAGTGCTCTACGATGACCCAGATCGTGCAGCATCCGCAGAGGTACATCTTCGCTCCCTAAAGCAAGGGATAAATTCAGCAGAGATTTATTGTACTGAGTTTAGCCATTAGTCTAATGATTGTTGTTGTAATGACCCGGTACTTTGGAGCTAGTTTCGCCCAGGCCTTACTGAACAAATTAAGGATTATCTGGTTCAATACCTGACTCCAGCAACCCTTGATGCTCACATGGAGCTGGCAATTAAAATTGAAATACGGATCCATGAATAGAGGATGGAAAAGGAAGTTTCATTGCCATCATCGCGGTGGACAGTGCAGAAGGTTTTTGAGGATTCTGTGGACCCCATGCAGATCGGGGCTTTCTGCTTGAAACCAAGAAGAAGGTTAGGTGACAAGATTTTGGGTTATGCTTATATTGCAAGGGAAGGGAAACATGGCAAGTACTGTACCTGTCCTCAAAAGCTGGTAAACAAGTGGGGAATTTTCTCAGGTCTTATTCCCTGAATAATTAATTTTTGCCCTGCACTAAGGTTTCTATTCCAACTGCAATGATTGAGGTTCTGGCCTTCTTAGATTCTCGGGCCACTGGAAATTTAATGGATCTGGAATTTGCCCATTCCTAGGGTATTCCTAAAGACCTAAATTTACCAATAACCGCCTGTGACTTGGATGGGAATCCGCTCCTCAATGGCCAGGTGAACTCATGGACACCAGTTCTTAATTTTTCTGTTGCAGTCCTACATTCTGAGTTTTCTTTCTTTCTTGTCCATTGTCCTTTGACTCCTGTTGTGCTAGGTCTAACTTGGCTTAAAGCACATAACCCAGTGTTCAATTGGAGAACTGGAGATCTAGTTTCCTGAGGTAGAGTATTTTTTTTTAAATGTGTGACCATTCCTGTCCGGTCGGTACTTCCAGTTCTTCAGGGGTTGCCAAACAATTATCTTGCTTTCATGGATATATTTTCCAAGCAGTGGGCTGAATCTCTGCCTCCCAATCATTCTAATGACTGAGCAATCAACTTAATTCCCAGACCCAAGCTTCCTAAGGTTTGACTCTATGCATTGTCTCTGCCAGAAACCAAGGCCATGGGGGAGTATCTTTCAGAAGAGTCTTGAAAAGGGCTTCATTCGCCCTTCCAAATCACCCGTGGGGCCTGTTTCTTCTTTGTGGACAAGAAGGATAACTATCTATGGCCATGCAATGATTATAGGTGTATGAATAAGATTACTATAAAAAAATTGTACCCACTGCCATTAATCTCTGTCTTGTTCGATCAACTAAGGGAGTCTGTGATCTACTCCAAAATTGATTTATGAGGAGCAAACAATCAAATCTGGATAAGACAGGGCGATGAGTGGAAGTCTGCCTTTAACACCCAGTCAGGTCATTATGAGTATTCATTTTGCCGTTTGGCCTCTCAAAAGTGCTGGTGGTGTTTCAAGATCTGATTAATGATGTTCTCCTGGAATTCTTAGGAAATTTTGTGGTCAACTATCTGGACAATATCTTGATTTATTTGTGGTCTCCTCAAGAACATCGGGCACATGTCAAGGTGGTTCTCCAGAAACTCAGAGAGAACCATCTGTATACTAAACTGGAGAAATGTGAGTTAAAGGTGGAGAAGGTTGCATTTTTAGGATATGTTATCACCTCCAAGGGCTTTTCTGTAGAGCCTAAGAAACTTCAAGCTATCCTATATTGGGTTTGTACCACAAATTTAAAAGCCACTTAATGCTTTCTTGGCTTCTCTGATTATTTGCCCTCATTCCGAGTTGTTCGCTCGCTAGCTGCTTTTAGCAGCCATGCAAATGCTAAGCCGCCGCCCTCTGGGAGTGTATCTTAGCTTAGCAGAAGTGTAAATGAAAGGATCGCAAAAAGGCACAAAAATATTTGAGCAGTTTCTGAGTAGCTCCAGACCTACTCCTAGCTTGCGATCACTTCAGACTATTTAGTTCCTGTTTTGATGTCACAAACACGCCCTGCGTTCGGCCAGCCACGCCTGCATTTCCACACCTGCGTTTGTATCTGACATGCATGCGTTTTTAAACACACTCCCCCGAAATGGTCAGTTACCTCCCAGAAACACCCACTTCCTGTCAATCACTCTGCGGCCAGCAGTGCGATTGAAAAGCGTCGCTAGACCTTGTGTGAAACTGCATTTGCATTTGTTGTGAAAGTATGTCGCGCGTGCGCATTGCGTCCCATACGCATGCACAGAAATGCCGATTTTTAGCCTGATCGCTGTGCAGCGAACAACGGCAGCTAGCGATCAACTCGGAATAACCCCCATTACAGGAGGTTTATTCACTTCTTCTCCACCATTGTGGCACTTATTGTGAATTTAACTAAAAAAGGTGCAGATCCCACACGTTGGTCCCCACATGCATTAAAAATGTTTGAAGATTTAAAGAAGGCATTTGTCTCTGCTCCAGTCCTCTGCAACTCTGATCCAGATCTGCCCTTTGTTGTAGAAGTTGACACTTCTGAGGTTGGAGTAGGAGCTATTCTTCCACAAGAAGATCCAGTTGACCATAAACTCCACCCCTGTGCTTTCTTCTCTCAGAAATGTTCCTCTGCAAAGGTCAATTATGATGTAAGAAATCAGGAGCTCCTGGCAGTCAAATTGGCCCTGGAGGAATGGAGACACTGGCCAGACATGCGGTAACAGTGTTCACCAATCACAAGAACTTGGCATACATTGAATCTGCAAAAAGAGTTAATTCCCGGCAGGCCAGATGGGCATTTTTTGGGGGGCTAGATTTAATTTTGTGATTACTTTTAGGCCTGGGTCCAAGAACCTGAAGGCTGATGCCCTTTTTCACAGTTTTTTACATAGTCAAGAGGTCTCTTGATCTCTGGTGCCAATTATTTCCCCCAAGTGCATCTTTGCCGGTCTTACCATGGATTTGGAGTCTCTCATACAGTCTGCACAAGCACTGGCTGCATCCAATACTCCATCTGGACTTTTGTTTGTACTGGAAAAGTTCAGAATTGTTGTTTTGTCTGAATTCCACTTCAGAAGGATCTTTGGGCAGCTGGGGATTGCTAAAATGTTGGATCTACTTATACATCCTGTGTGTAGGACTACAATTAAAACAGATGCACAGGAGTTTGTAAGGGTTTGCAGTGTCTGTGCCATGAATAAGGCTCCTTGAGTTCTTCCCTCTGGGAAGTTGTTACCTTTACCTGTGCCCTTCAACCCATGGACTCACTTATACATGGATTTTATTGTAGATCTGCCAAACTCCTCTAAGTGTTCGGTTATCTCAGATGTTGTACACCGTTTCAGTAAAATGGCTCACTTTATTCCTCCGACCAATTTGCCTAGTGCCAAGGATTTTGCCTCTTTGTTTATCCATCTTCAGAATACATGGATTTCCTCAGGACATTGTCTCTGAAAGGGGCATGCAGTTTATAGCACGTTTCTGGCGGTCTTGTTGTTCCGAAGTGGGGATCGACCCCAGCTTTTCTTCAGGGTACCATCCACAGTTCAATGGACAGACAGAGTGGATAAATTAGTCTCTGGAGCAGTATTTATGATATTATGTTTCTGAATGTCAGGCTGATTGGGTGGACCTTTGCAGAATTTGCGTAAAACAATTTGGACATTCTTCTACTTCCATGTCTCCATTCTTTTGTGTTTCTGGTTTCCATCCCAAATCTAATACTTTCACTCTTTCTCAACAGTCACTTCCATCTTTATCTCCTGTGTTTAATCTCAGGAAGGTCTGGAGGAAGGTACATCAAGCCTTGGAAAGTGCTGCAGTCCAGTCCAAGATGTTTGATGACCAATCTTTTAGGGTCTGTTGTGAGATACAGATGGAGCCATGCTAGTCGTGACTCCATCTGTGCCTAGGCACGCCCGCCAATGAATCAGCATCTCTGTCTCCGACTGGATGCGGGTGACCATGACGGAGACACACCCCATTCACTAGAATGGGAGAGCGTCTCCATCCGGGCGGGCGCGTGCGACCAGATGGAGACGCTCTCCTATTCTATGAATGGGAGAGCGTCTTTGTGCACTCCCGGCGTGGCAAGGTGGACGAATTGCCTAGTCACGCTGGCAGTGCTCATTTGCGATGGAGCCATCTCAGATGAGTGCGGCTCCATCTGTATGGTGAGGTTATCTGCCCGGATTGTCAAGCTTTGCCAACCATCACAGAAATTGGTCCCCCATTATATTAGGCCATGCCAAATCATTCAACAAGTTAAAACTGTTGCCTTCCATCTTCATTTGCCCAGATCTTTGAGAAATAATAACACATATAATTGTTCTTTGCTCAAGCCTGCATTTGTTTCGAGGAGGTTTAAGGTCAGAAAATTTAGGAGGCCTGCCCCAGTCATGGTTCAGGGGCGTTCAAGAGTTTGTGATGAAAAAAATCTTGGACTCCCAGTTTGTTTTTGGCCAGGTACACTTTTTAGTCCATTTGAAGGGCAACGGTATAAAAGAGACGGCAAGGATTCCTTGGAGTTCCTACCTGCTCCTGAACTTAAAAAAAGCTTCTTCATGAGCTTTCCCCTGAAACCAGGATCTAGGGGTTTCTTAACCCCTTTTCAAGGAGGGGGGGTACTGTTAGTGGCCACAGCGTGGCTCGAGGCAGACAGTTCCTGGCCATTGCTAGGGAACTGAGACGCTGTACCTCTTCCAGCCACTGGAGCTTCCAGGACCAGTCTTGAGCCTAGCAATGTTGCTATGGGGGTGCCTGGGAGCCTCTGGGTTCTTGGCAACAGGGACGCTGGAGGCAGATAGAGGTCCCCGTTGCTGCGCAATCAGTGAGCGCTGTGTGTGGACATGCAGCAGGGAAGCTGCACAGTGTTATTCATCAAGACTACTCAGTTTTGATTGGTGCAGTCACCAGTTATATTCATTTCCTGTCCACTCCTCAAATGCTGGTTATAATTAATTATTTTGGTGTGAAACTGCCAGTTCTATGTACTCCTGAATCTGTGCAATATCCAGTCCTGTCCAGAACTTTGTCTGCATCAGGTTCAGTGTGAGTTTTTCCAAAGATTATACTTATCTTTTACTTGTGCTTAGCACTTTGTCTTTCTAATTGTTACCCCTGATTACTTGTTGGAATTAAACCAACAACAGTACCATACATTACCATATAATCTTTCTCATTATCCTCTACCTTCTTCCCTACTAGTCTTTCTGCATTGCACATCTTTAATCATAATTGTTGCTGTAGTACCCATATTCTGCACCCAGACCTTTTCTAGTTTTTAGCTCTTTTCTTTCTGTCCTTGTCTTTTCTACTGACAGGTAGCTCTGGTTATCTCAGGGGTAAGCTCATACTGTCGCCAGTGGCATGAGTCCTGGCAGCATTCTAGTACTGGTAGGCGTGTCTGGCCTTATGGGAAGGACGACTGTTATAGGCTAGAAGACCTGCTGACATAGTCTACTAGTCTTACAGCCAGGTGTGCAGATTTACTGTCCAAAAGATTGGCGTCCTTCTTACTTGTTATCCTCAGCCTACCAAGATCTCCACACCAGTCAGCCTAGGTATTTTCCTTGAACTGTGACATCACCAGACCAGGGACCAGAGGATGGAGGGCTGCCGGTCATCGGAGCCTCTTTTTTGCTGTGACTCCCAGTGCTGTAAAGTTTGCAGCATCACTTTACCGCACCTGTGCTCAACAATGCAGGAGGACCTGGTGACCGGTAGCCCGCACCGATTACCAGCCCAGGTGTAGGTGAGTATATATATATATATATATATATACAGTATATATATATATTTTTTTTACTCAGTGATCAGCTTACAGTATGTGTCTGTTGGACACACATGGCTGATCACACTGCCGGCTACCCGCACAGCTTTCTTTGCCTAGAAGTACAGAGTCCACAGTGAGCCCTGTGATTACGCAAGCTGTACTATTGCTAGCGTAATTACCACAGGGCTCACTGCTGTGTTTTTTTTTAAATAAATTGTAGTTTCGGTAAGTTCTCATTTCCCATTCTAAGTGTGGAAAATGCAATCTGCTTACTTAAAAAAGTGAATGAAAGAGTTTGGAACCGTTTTTTTTCTACATAAATTTTTATTGCATGAATAAATGTATACAGAAAATCAGCATAGAACAGAAATACAAAAGACGTGAGCCAAAAGTATCTGAGAGATAGCTATACAAATCATGAACATAACTTTGAAGTATAAATTTTCTGAACATAGCTGGAGTGTAAGACACAATATGAAAATAGTTAACAGATTCAACAAACTGTAGTATACTGTCTATCATAAATTTAATATATATTGCAGAATCCCCAGCATTGAGTAGTCAAAAAAAGTGTTTAGTCAAAAACAGAGAGGGCTGACAAAAAAGTGAAAGAAAAAATTCGAACATGGGCCTAATTCAAGGTTGATTGTAAAACATAATTTACCTCTAATGGGCAAAACCATGGAGGTCATTCCGAGTTGTTCGCTCGCAAGGCGATTTTAGCAGAGTTGCTCACGCTAAGCCGCCGCCTACTGGGAGTGTATCTTAGCATCTTAAAATTGCGAACGATGTATTCGCAATATTGCGATTAGCACACTTCTAAGCAGTTTCAGAGTAGCTTCAGACTTACTCGGCATCTGCGATCACTTCAGTGCTTGTTGTTCCTGGTTTGACGTCACAAACACACCCAGCGTTGGTCCAGACACTCCCCCGTTTCTCCGGCCACTCCTGCGTTTTTTCCGGAAACGGTAGCGTTTTTTCCCACACGCCCCTAAAACGGCCTGTTTCCGCCCAGTAACACCCATTTCCTGTCAATCACACTACGATCGCCAGAGCGATGAAAAAGCCGTGAGTAAAAATACTAACTTCATAGCAAATTTACTTGGCGCAGTCGCAGTGCGGACATTGCGCATGCGCACTAAGTGGAAAATCGCTGTGATGCGATGAAATTTACCGAGCGAACGACTCGGAATGAGGGCCAATGTGCACTGCAGGTGGGGCAGATATAACATGTGCAGAGAGAGTTAGATTTGGGTGGAGTGTGTTCAAACTGAAATCTAAATTGCAGTGTAAAAAAAAAGCAGCCAGTATTTACCCTGCACAGAAACAAAATAACCCACCCAAATCGAACTCTCTCTGCACGTTATATCAGCCCCACCTCCACTGCACATGGGAAACATTCAGATCTGAATGCTGGGCAATATTTGCAGTCCTGCGATCAGATAGTCGCCGCCTACAGGGGGAGAGTATGTTTGCTGTGCAAGTGTGTGATCATATGTGTAGCAGAGCTGCACAGACTGATTTTGTGCAGTCTCTGCGCAGCACATGACTTATTCTGTGCGATAGAATCCTGCTGATCAGGGCCGGAGCTGACGTTAAGACACCCACCCAGAAAATACCTGAGCTCGCCTGCCTTTTTCCAGACACTCCCTGAAAACGGTCAGTTGCCACCCACAAACAGCCTTTTCCTGTCAATCTCCTTGCGAACACCCATGTGAATGGATCCTTCACACAATCCCATTGCAGGGCATTAATACCTGGTGCAGCTGTGCGATGCGCTGGCGCAGTGCGGTGCATATGCATGCGCAGTTTGGATCTGATCGCCCACTGTGCAAAAACGCACAGCAGCGATCAGATCTCAGTGGCCCCCATGGTTTTACCCATTAAAGGAAAATGTTGTTTTGCAATTAACCTTGAATTAAGCACATAGGGGGTCATTCCCAGTTGTTCGCTCGTTGACGATTTTTGCTATGCTGCGATTAGTCACTTACTGCGCATGCGCAAGGTTCGCAGAGCGCATGCGCTTAGTTATTTTACACAAAAGTTCGGTATTTTACTCACGGCATAACGAGGATTTTTCATCGTTCTGGTGATCGTAGTGTGATTGACAGGAAGTGGGTGTTTCTGGGCCGATACTTGTCGTTTTCTGGGAGTGTGCGAAAAAACGCTGGCATTTCTGGGAAAAACTCGGGAGTGTCTGAAGAAACGGGGGAGTGTCTGGTTGAACGCTGGGTGTGTTTGTGACGTCACACCAGGAACGAAACTGACTGAACTGATCGCAATGTAGAGGAGCAAGTCTCGAGCTACTCAGAAACTGCTAAGAAATTTATTTTTGCAATTCTGCTAATCTTTCGTTTGCAATTCTGATAAGCTAAGAAACACCCCCAGAGGGTGGCGGTTTAGCGTGCGCAATGCTGCTAAAAGCAGCTAGCGAGCGAACAACTCGGAATGAGGGCCCTATTGCAGAGAAGAAAGGCAAAAGAGGGGAGTAGGGTGAGATAAAGTTGAAAAAACCATAACAAATCGGGAGAAGAAAAATAAAAATGGATTATTGATTTTAAAAAATATAATAAAATAAAAAGGGGGGTTTCAGAATTTTATCTAAGGCCCGGAAAAGAGATATTGTGATATCTATACCAAGGGAGCAATATAGAGTGGATTTTTTTGTATTGTGTTATTTTGTAAACTTGTAATATATTCCATCTTTGGGATGAACTATATTCTATTTAGTAATTCCTGCTTGTTAGGGGCATTGGAAACCTTCCAGTTTTGAGATATTTGATATTTGGCTGCACATACAATATGAAGAATCAATTTGTTTGACTCTTTAGATTAACCTTCAACTGGGGCACAGAGGAGTAGATTTACAGGAGAGGGAGTAGTTGTAAACTCTACGAGATGGGTAAGAAGGGAACAATTCTTGTTCCAGTATTGCATAATCACTGGGCAGGACCACCATATATGATAAAATGAGCCTGTCTGCCCACAGTTTCTCCAACACAAATTAGAAGTACTAGGATACATTTGATGTAATCTCTCTGGTACTAAGTACCATCTTGCATAAACTTTGTATTAATTTTCACGTATAGCTACACTCATAGAAATTTGGATATCATGGTCCAAATTGTGTCCCAATCCTCATCATCTAAGTGTAATCCTAGATCTGTCTCCCATGCTTGCTCATGAGGTTCAATAGGAGGAGGTTCCAATGCCAGAATAAAAGTGTATACAATTTAAATAGCACCTTTATCAGTGAACCTATGTGTACAGGATCTTTCTTGTGGGGAGGGGATTTGAAGAGGGAAAAATATGTGTAGAAATGATATGAAGTGGTGAATTTGTAGGTATTGGAAATGTAAAGAGGTATGGATTCCAAATTTTTCTTGAAAATTAGTGAATGATTTTAGGGTGTGAGTACCTGTAACATGGTGGACTCTTGTGATTCCCGCTGGAATTCAGGGGATGGCCATCGTGGGAGAGAGTCCCGGGGGAAAAGTTTGGTAAAACTAAAAGGGATTTAGGGGGGATAGAAGAGTAGAAAGCTTTAATTTCTTATTAAGGGTCACCCAGTTTTGAAGAGTAAACTCCACTGTAGAAGAAGAAGAGGCAGATGTAGGAAGATGTTTGCATGGCGGCCATGGTAAATAAGAAATCGACGATACACCTACTAAATCGCTTTCCAGGTCAACCCACTTTTTAATAAATCGAGGAGAATGCCATGCAATCATATGACTCTATAGTAACGCTGGAGGGTGGGTAAGCCAAGACCACAATTTTGTACATGTTTAACTAGAATATCCCATCTGATTCATGTTTTTTGTGGTTCCAGATAAATTTAAAGAGCTAAGTACAAAGAGAATGTGTGGGAACCCTGATTGGGAGTGTTTGAAAAAGATATAAAATCTTGGGAAGTACATACATTTTTATTGCGTTAATGTGACCAGTACAAGACAAAAATATGACTGCCATTGCTGAAGATAATTATGAATTGACCTGAATAGCGAGGGGTAGTTAGCGTTATAAATGGAGCTTTATGATTTTGTAATTTGTACTCATAAATATTTCAGTACATTGTTACGCCAGGAAAAATAAAAATTAGACTGCAATAACTTCTTGGTGTCGGCCGATAAATGGAACGGTAAAGCCTCTGACTTACTGTAATATGGTTAATTTTTTAGCCCAAGAGATTACCATAGATGAGGAGTTCACGGAAACGGTGCAGTAAGGAGATAAGTGGTTTCATAAGAGTAAGAAGTATATTGTCTGCGATTAAGGAAAGAATATATTGAGAATGGTTGATTGTGATATCAGAGATATCAGGGTTGATACGTATGTGACTAGCAAGAGGTTCAATTACAAGTGCGAATATGAGGGGTGCCATTGTTAATTGAGAAGGGATCAGATAGTTGTCCACCAGAATGAACCATAGCTGACAGGTTGAGATATAAAGCCTGAATGGCTTGCAAAAATTTCCCTCGGAGACCAAATTGCAAGAGAGTTTAGTGCATAAATGGGCAAAAAACCCGGTCAAGGGCCTTCTCCGCTCCCAGAGCAAGCACCAAAGAAGGCAATCTGTTAGCATTAATATGATGAATAATATCAAACGTATGCCTAGTATTATCCATTGCTTGTCTGGATGGGACAAAGCGCACCAGATCAGGGTGGATCTGGATAGGAAGAATTGTGTTGAGTCTATTGGCAAGAATTTTAGCAAAGATTTTCAGATCAGTATTGAAGAGTGAGATACTGTAGGATGGTAGTTAGGAATAGATTGAAGATCCCTGCCGGGTTTGGGATTACTGTGATTGTGGCCTTTGTAGACTAGGAGTGGAAACTAGAGACATGTAGGCTAAGATTGAACATGTTACAGAGGTGAGGGATCAGAGAGGACTGAAAGGTTTTATAATATGACATTGGTAAGCCATCAGGTCCTGGAGCTTTAGACGTTTTTTGTGTTGCAAGCGCTGATTTTATTTCTTTCTCAGTGATAAGCCTGTCCAAGCCTAACAAAGTGAAATTGAGGGATTGGTTGAAGGTGTTATGCTTGGGGAGTCTGAGAGATTATACCATTTTTCATAATCGGTTTTAAAGAGAGAGTTAATTTAGATCAGGTTTTATTGAAGGGTGCCATTATAGTCTTTAATAGCTTTAATAGTAGTCAAAACTTTCTGAGTTTTAAGTCTGTTAGCTAATAAAGTGTAGGCTTTGTTACTCTTTTCATAAAATTTTTGTTTGAGCCAGCATAAAGATTTCTCATTTTTTTCGACTAACTGAGCATTAAGGGCAGACGTTGCGGCAGAGAGTCGGTTAAAAAGAGCTCGGGTAGGACTCTTTTTATGTTGGGTTTCTAAATTGTGGACCTCGTCTGTAAGAGAACTCAACTTTAAGTTGTGTTCTTTACTTCTGTAGGAAGCATAACTGATGATATGGCCCCTAATAATAGCCTTGTGTGGTTTCCAAACTAATGGAGAGCAGGAGCCATCATTGACGTTGATAGTAAAGTAGTCTGATAAAGCAGATTTAATTTTATATTGAAAATGTGGTATTTTTAGTAATGTTTTGTTTAAAAACCATGGGGGGAAAGATGCTGTAAAGTCTAATGAGGCAGTTATTATTGAGTGGTCAAACCATGAGTTAGTGATTATAGAGGAGCCTGCGATATGTTTAGCAGCAAAAGTACAGCACAGAAAGAGATTTATTCAACAGTAATATTGATGTGGTACAGAAGAAAAGGTATAATCTCTAGATGTAGGGTTAAGGGCTCGCCAGACATCAAAAAGTTCAAACTCTATAATATGTTTGTTTAGATATCCAGTTGAGGGTTGTGATTGTGTTTGGGAAGGAGATGAGGATTTATATAAGAAGGTATCGAGAATGGCATTGAAGTCTCCACCTATTAGCAAGTAACCCTTTCTAAGTCTAATTAGTTCTGATAAAAAGGAATTAAAGAAGGAGGCTTGGCCAGAATTAGGTGCATAGAGATTTGCAATTGTGCAATCCAGATACCCCAGTTTACCAGTCAGCATGATATAATGACCTTCAGAATCCTTATTAACAGAGTCAAGGGAGTATGTGACTTTACTATTCATCATGATTGCCCCCCCCCCCGTTGTGTTTGGTTTGGCTAGAGAAGTAGAAGACAGTAGGATATTATTTAGACAGTAAGGATGGGTGTGAGTGGGACTTAAAATGCATCTCCTGAATAAGTACTATCCCTGCCCTAAGATTTTTTAGTGAACTGAACAGAGAGTAATGCTTCTGAGGAGTATTTAACCCCTTGACATTCATGGATGAGCCAAAAGTATCTGAGAGATAGCTATACAAATCATGAACATAACTTTGAAGTATAAATTTTCTGAACATAGCTGGAGTGTAAGACACAATATGAAAATAGTTAACAGATTCAACAAACTGTAGTATACTGTCTATCATAAATTTAATATATATTGCAGAATCCCCAGCATTGAGTAGTCAAAAAAAGTGTTTAGTCAAAAACAGAGAGGGCTGACAAAAAAGTGAAAGAAAAAATTCGAACATGGGCCTAATTCAAGGTTGATTGTAAAACATAATTTACCTCTAATGGGCAAAACCATGGAGGTCATTCCGAGTTGTTCGCTCGCAAGGCGATTTTAGCAGAGTTGCTCACGCTAAGCCGCCGCCTACTGGGAGTGTATCTTAGCATCTTAAAATTGCGAACGATGTATTCGCAATATTGCGATTAGCACACTTCTAAGCAGTTTCAGAGTAGCTTCAGACTTACTCGGCATCTGCGATCACTTCAGTGCTTGTTGTTCCTGGTTTGACGTCACAAACACACCCAGCGTTCGTCCAGACACTCCCCCGTTTCTCCGGCCACTCCTGCGTTTTTTCCGGAAACGGTAGCGTTTTTCCCCACACGCCCCTAAAATGGCCTGTTTCCGCCCAGTAACACCCATTTCCTGTCAATCACACTACGATCGCCAGAGCGATGAAAAAGCCGTGAGTAAAAATACTAACTTCATAGCAAATTTACTTGGCGCAGTCGCAGTGCGGACATTGCGCATGCGCACTAAGTGGAAAATCGCTGCGATGCGATGAAATTTACTGAGCGAACGACTCGGAATGAGGGCCAATGTGCACTGCAGGTGGGGCAGATATAACATGTGCAGAGAGAGTTAGATTTGGGTGGAGTGTGTTCAAACTGAAATCTAAATTGCAGTGTAAAAAAAAAGCAGCCAGTATTTACCCTGCACAGAAACAAAATAACCCACCCAAATCGAACTCTCTCTGCACGTTATATCAGCCCCACCTCCACTGCACATGGGAAACATTCAGATCTGAACGCTGGGCAATATTTGCAGTCCTGCGATCAGATAGTCGCCGCCTACAGGGGGAGAGTATGTTTGCTGTGCAAGTGTGTGATCATATGTGTAGCAGAGCTGCACAGACTGATTTTGTGCAGTCTCCGTGCAGCACATGACTTATTCTGTGCGACAGAATCCTGCTGATCAGGGCCGGAGCTGACGTTAAGACACCCACCCAGAAAATACCTGAGCTCGCCTGCCTTTTTCCAGACACTCCCTGAAAACGGTCAGTTGCTACCCACAAACAGCCTTTTCCTGTCAATCTCCTTGCGAACACCCATGTGAATGGATCCTTCACACAATCCCATTGCAGGGCATTAATACCTGGTGCAGCTGTGCGATGCGCTGGCGCAGTGCGGTGCATATGCATGCGCAGTTTGGATCTGATCGCCCACTGTGCAAAAACGCACAGCAGCGATCAGATCTCAGTGGCCCCCATGGTTTTACCCATTAAAGGAAAATGTTGTTTTGCAATTAACCTTGAATTAAGCACATAGGGGGTCATTCAGAGTTGTTCGCTCGTTGACGATTTTTGCTATGCTGTGATTAGTCGCTTACTGCGCATGCGCAAGGTTCGCAGAGTGCATGCGCTTAGTTATTTTACACAAAAGTTCGGTATTTTACTCACGGCATAACGAGGATTTTTCATCGTTCTGGTGATCGTAGTGTGATTGACAGGAAGTGGGTGTTTCTGGGCCGATACTTGTCGTTTTCTGGGAGTGTGCGAAAAAACGCTGGCATTTCTGGGAAAAACTCGGGAGTGTCTGAAGAAACGGGGGAGTGTCTGGTTGAACGCTGGGTGTGTTTGTGACGTCACACCAGGAACGAAACTGACTGAACTGATCGCAATGTAGAGGAGCAAGTCTCGAGCTACTCAGAAACTGCTAAGAAATTTATTTTTGCAATTCTGCTAATCTTTCGTTTGCAATTCTGATAAGCTAAGAAACACCCCCAGAGGGTGGCGGTTTAGCGTGCGCAATGCTGCTAAAAGCAGCTAGCAAGCGAACAACTCGGAATGAGGGCCCTATTGCAGAGAAGAAAGGCAAAAGAGGGGAGTAGGGTGAGATAAAGTTGAAAAAACCATAACAAATCGGGAGAAGAAAAATAAAAATGGATTATTGATTTTAAAAAATATAATAAAATAAAAAGGGGGGTTTCAGAATTTTATCTAAGGCCCGGAAAAGAGATATTGTGATATCTATACCAAGGGAGCAATATAGAGTGGATTTTTTTGTATTGTGTTATTTTGTAAACTTGTAATATATTCCATCTTTGGGATGAACTATATTCTATTTAGTAATTCCTGCTTGTTAGGGGCATTGGAAACCTTCCAGTTTTGAGATATTTGATATTTGGCTGCACATACAATATGAAGAATCAATTTGTTTGACTCTTTAGATTAACCTTCAACTGGGGCACAGAGGAGTAGATTTACAGGAGAGGGAGTAGTTGTAAACTCTACGAGATGGGTAAGAAGGGAACAATTCTTGTTCCAGTATTGCATAATCACTGGGCAGGACCACCATATATGATAAAATGAGCCTGTCTGCCCACAGTTTCTCCAACACAAATTAGAAGTACTAGGATACATTTGATGTAATCTCTCTGGTACTAAGTACCATCTTGCATAAACTTTGTATTAATTTTCACGTATAGCTACACTCATAGAAATTTGGATATCATGGTCCAAATTGTGTCCCAATCCTCATCATCTAAGTGTAATCCTAGATCTGTCTCCCATGCTTGCTCATGAGGTTCAATAGGAGGAGGTTCCAATGCCAGAATAAAAGTGTATACAATTTAAATAGCACCTTTATCAGTGAACCTATGTGTACAGGATCTTTCTTGTGGGGAGGGGATTTGAAGAGGGAAAAATATGTGTAGAAATGATATGAAGTGGTGAATTTGTAGGTATTGGAAATGTAAAGAGGTATGGATTCCAAATTTTTCTTGAAAATTAGTGAATGATTTTAGGGTGTGAGTACCTGTAACATGGTGGACTCTTGTGATTCCCGCTGGAATTCAGGGGATGGCCATCGTGGGAGAGAGTCCCGGGGGAAAAGTGGATTTAGGGGGGATAGAAGAGTAGAAAGCTTTAATTTCTTATTAAGGGTCACCCAGTTTTGAAGAGTAAACTCCACTGTAGAAGAAGAAGAGGCAGATGTAGGAAGATGTTTGCATGGCGGCCATGGTAAATAAGAAATCGACGATACACCTACTAAATCACTTTCCAGGTCAACCCACTTTTTAATAAATCGAGGAGAATGCCATGCAATCATATGACTCTATAGTAACGCTGGAGGGTGGGTAAGCCAAGACCACAATTTTGTACATGTTTAACTAGAATATCCCATCTGATTCATGTTTTTTGTGGTTCCAGATAAATTTAAAGAGCTAAGTACAAAGAGAATGTGTGGGAACCCTGATTGGGAGTGTTTGAAAAAGATATAAAATCTTGGGAAGTACATACATTTTTATTGCGTTAATGTGACCAGTACAAGACAAAAATATGACTGCCATTGCTGAAGATAATTATGAATTGACCTGAATAGCGAGGGGTAGTTAGCGTTATAAATGGAGCTTTATGATTTTGTAATATGTACTCATAAATATTTCAGTACATTGTTACGCCAGGAAAAATAAAAATTAGACTGCAATAACTTCTTGGTGTCGGCTGATAAATGGAGCGGTAAAGCCTCTGACTTACTGTAATATGGTTAATTTTTTAGCCCAAGAGATTACCATAGATGAGGAGTTCACGGAAACGGTGCAGTAAGGAGATAAGTGGTTTCATAAGAGTAAGAAGTATATTGTCTGCGATTAAGGAAATAATATATTGAGAATGGTTGATTGTGATATCAGAGATATCAGGGTTGATACGTATGTGACTAGCAAGAGGTTCAATTACAAGTGCGAATATGAGGGGTGCCATTGTTAATTGAGAAGGGATCAGATAGTTGTCCACCAGAATGAACCATAGCTGACAGGTTGAGATATAAAGCCTGAATGGCTTGCAAAAATTTCCCTCGGAGACCAAATTGCAAGAGAGTTTAGTGCATAAATGGGCAAAAAACCCGGTCAAGGGCCTTCTCCGCTTCCAGAGCAAGCACCAAAGAAGGCAATCTGTTAGCATTAATATGATGAATAATATCAAACGTATGCCTAGTATTATCCATTGCTTGTCTGGATGGGACAAAGCGCACCAGATCAGGGTGCGCTCTGTTACAGAGGTGAGGGATCAGAGAGGACTGAAAGGTTTTATAATATGACATTGGTAAGCCATCAGGTCCTGGAGCTTTAGACGTTTTTTGTGTTGCAAGCGCTGATTTTATTTCTTTCTCAGTGATAAGCCTGTCCAAGCCTAACAAAGTGAAATTGAGGGATTGGTTGAAGGTGTTATGCTTGGGGAGTCTGAGAGATTATACAATTTTTCATAATCGGTTTTAAAGAGAGAGTTAATTTAGATCAGGTTTTATTGAAGGGTGCCATTATAGTCTTTAATAGCTTTAATAGTAGTCAAAACTTTCTGAGTTTTAAGTCTGTTAGCTAATAAAGTGTAGGCTTTGTTACTCTTTTCATAAAGTTTTTGTTTGAGCCAGCATAAAGATTTCTCAGTTTTTTTTGACTAACTGAGCGTTAAGGGCAGACGTTGCGGCAGAGAGTCGGTTAAAAAGAGCTCGGGTAGGGCTCTTTTTATGTTGAGTTTCTAAATTGTGGACCTCGTCTGTAAGAGAACTCAACTTTAAGTTGTGTTCTTTACTTCTGTAGGAAGCATAACTGATGATATGGCCCCTAATAATAGCCTTGTGTGGTTTCCAAACTAATGGAGAGCAGGAGGCATCATTGGCGTTGATAGTAAAGTAGTCTGATAAAGCAGAATTAATTTTATATTGAAAATGTGGTATTTTTAGTAATGTTTTGTTTAAAAACCATGGGGGGAAAGATGCTGTAAAGTCTAATTAGGCAGTTATTATTGAGTGGTCAAACCATGAGTTAGTGATTATAGAGGAGCCTGCGATATGTTTAGCAGCAAAAGTACAGCACAGAAAGAGATTTATTCAACAGTAATATTGATGTGGTACAGAAGAAAAGGTATAATCTCTAGATGTAGGGTTAAGGGCTCGCCAGACATCAAAAAGTTCAGACTCTATAATATGTTTGTTTAGAGATCCAGTTGAGGGTTGTGATTGTGTTTGGGAAGGAGATGAGGATTTATATAAAAAGGTATCGAGAATGGCATTGAAGTCTCCACCTATTAGCAAGTAACCCTTTCTAAGTCTAATTAGTTCTGATAAAAAGGAATTAAAGAAGGAGGCTTGGCCAGAATTAGGTGCATAGAGATTTGCAATTGTGCAATCCAGATACCCCAGTTTACCAGTCAGCATGATATAACGACCTTCAGAATCCTTATTAACAGAGTCAAGGGAGTATGTGACTTTACTATTCATCATGATTGCCCCCCCCCCCCCGTTGTGTTTGGTTTGGCTAGAGAAGTAGAAGACAGTAGGATATTATTTAGACAGTAAGGATGGGTGTGAGTGGGCCTTAAAATGCATCTCCTGAATAAGTACTATCCCTGCCCTAAGATTTTTTAGTGAACTGAACAGAGAGTAATGCTTCTGAGGAGTATTTAACCCCTTGACATTCATGGATGTCATAATCAAAGACATTATGGCTAATAGAAAATGGGGGAGGGGGGGAGTGGAGGAAGGGCTCCTGACCTGCCAGAGACAATGGAAGAGAAAGTGAGTATCAAGAAGTGTGAGAGTTAGAAGGGGAAGGAACTGTGTGAATAATCCTTATGTCCACCAGAGGAAAAGCACACAGAGATCGGGACCAAAGGGTCCCAATTGAGGTAGGCCCGAATATCACTCGAGCCACCTCAATGGAGAATGGGGAAAGAGGGATGTGGGGAAAAACCTAGATCATTTAAATAGAAGAGTCAAAAAGGTGTAAGTGACTAGGAATAAGGAGGGCTATGTCCCTTCAGTGGTTATTTAACAAGTAACTTTTTTAACGTTGGCCTTATATAAACATCTTCAAATATCTGAGCAGAAAAAAGAGGGATGGCAGTAACAGTGCCAGCAGAGAGGCCTGGTAATAATTGAATCAAGATCATAGAGATATGACAACTGAATTATGAGAAAACATCCTAATGATGAGGACATTTTTTATAGTGAGTGTCTGCAAAACTGCCCCGGGGTAACCAGAGTGCGTCACCTTACTAGAAAGTGATCCAGTTACCGTGTATACTAGAGTAAGTAGCATGAGATATATGTGTGGTATATTCAGGGCGCTCACGAGGAGGCACACAAGTAAGAAAGAAAAAAAGCATGAGAACAACATGTCAAACTATTAGTGACCTTAACAGCTAGTTAAGTTGACCGGACCAAGTTTTTAATATTGGACAACCCCATAAAGAAACACAGACATAAAGCAAGTTGTGCAATACTTTCCAGAATGGTTGGAAACTATACACCTCGTCGAGTACCCCCAGGATGGCGAGCAAAAAGAGAAATGTGAATAGTTATCGTGCATTAAAGGACATATATTGCATATCATATTCTTACTTACTTACACAACTGATCTTACACTTACACAACTGATCAAAGAAATCAAAGTAATACTTGTAACCTCCTATAGATAGCCTTATTAAGACAAAAGTGTGAAGAGTCCTATTATGGGTTGAAGGAAGTCGCAGGAGAAGAGCTTAAGTTCGCGAGATGGGTCAAAAAGTCTTTGCCCTCTTTAAGATCCCAGATGACAACTGTTTTTCCATTAAGGTCTATTAGTAGTTTAAAGTTGGATGGTTTCCACTTGTGAACAGCATTCTTCAAGTCTGACCACAGATTCTCAATTGGATTGAGATCTGGGCTTTGACTAGGCCACTCCAACACATTTAAATATTTCCCCTTTAACCACTCGAGTGTTGGTTTAGCAGTATGCTTCGGGTCATTGTCCTGCTGGAAGGTGAACCTCCATCCCAGTCTCAAATCACAGGCAGACTGAAACAGGTTTTGCTCAAGAATATTCCTGTATTTAGTACCATCCATCTTTCCCTCGACTCGAAACAGTTTACCAGTCCCTGCTGCTGAAAAACATCCCCACAGCATAATGCTGCCACTACCATGTGTCACTGTTTGGATGTTGTTCTTGGGGTGATGGGATGTATTGGCTTTGAGCCAGACATACTGTTTTCTTTGGTTGCCAAAAAGTTACATTTTAGTCTCATCTGACCAGAGCACCTTCCTCCTTATATTTGGGGAGTCATCCACATGCCTTTTGGCAAACTCAAAACGTGCCTTCTTATTTTAAGGCTGAGTAATGGCTTTTTATTGGCCACTCTTCAATGGCCACCGAACTTGGGCGCCATTACATCACACCCCATGTGAGGAATGATTTTTTCAATAAACACTGTTTTTGCTTGGGATTTACAACCTTTGCTTGATTGGAATATTTTTGGTCAGTTGAATGACGTTGGGACCATATTGAAGTGGATTCTGTTGGAAGAAATATAAAGAAACCCAGATACTGTATGCTTCTACTCACCTAAGATCCTGTGAGCAGGGTAAACTATCCTTTACAGAAAATGCCTGGTTATTGAAAAAGATACCGTTATGTGTTTTATAAGCCTTCAAATTTAGTGAGTGGAGTACGCCCATCTGTCATTTTGTGGTCTATTCTGAGCACATTCTTCTGGGTTTTTGATTCAGTAGCAGAAAATAAACCTTTAAGTGGATGACTATACACTATAAAGTGTGAGTTGGGGTACGATTAGATGGCAAGCACATTACAATACTATGAACTACTGGAGAAGATACCTTTATGTGCTTTAACAAATCTAAAAACAAGTGAGTGGGATAAGGCTATCTGTATACTTCTTCATCACTCCACTGATGATACTCGGTGTGTAATATAAGTGGTAGAAAGAAACCTTTATGTAAAAGTCAACTCAGTACATAAGAGTGATATATTTTGACATCTGGTCAGGTCTCAAATAATTGCACAACATTAGTGACACCTCTACTTGGTCTCAGTCAATACAGCAACCATCCATACAACGGTGGAGGATTATTTTAATGACAGTGTACAAATGATCATGTCTTAAAGTCCCTATGCTTACTATGCTTTACTTAAGATGCCCATTGTCCAGTGTGTACTTGAAAGAGTTTTCAGCACATCCAGGAACCTTGTGAGTGATCGGCATAGGAGGCTACTGCATCAAAATATGTAAAAAAATTATGGTCATAAAAATTAACTATAAATTCCATGAGGAAGACCTTGCCCGCCAATTACGTCAAAGTACAGAGACTAAGGTAATGGTGTATTCCAGAAGGGATGATTTAATATTGTGTGATGATGATGTTGGTAATACTGAAGAAGGTGAGGAAATGAAGATGATAATGACAACATATCTCTCTGAAAAGATCACTAACAAAATAACACTGTTAGCTGCCTAAAGTTCATGTTTAGCTTGTTTTGTGGGGACCCAAACAACGCAAGCACTTCAGCACAATGACAGTCTCTGTCGCTGGAGTGCTTGGTTTGTTACACTGCATTTCCTTTTTAATATACAACAACAGGTGATTGATAGGGCTCAAGGACAATTCCATTTTGCACCACTTTTCTTTTCTGTCACTACTCTGTGGCAGTGTTTCATACAGTAGATGTGATATAAAATGCTATGTAAAAAAAGGGAAGCAAAAACAGTTTGGGCCAAATACTGTTAGTACTTAAGCAAGCCTTCTGGAGATCACAACTAGAAAAAAGGAAGACAGATACTCTTCCTGCATATTTATAGAATGCCTGGAGAATCCCACCTGCAGCTTTGGCTGCTTTGCACTATAATGCTGGAGTGTGGTAATCATCCAAAATATTGGATCCTTAAAGCATATAACTTCCCAGCCAGCCAGCAAGAGGTAAGGACTAGGAACACAAGTGAGTAAAAATATAATCTAGGTCACCAGGGTGTTTAATGCTGGTGCCCCCAGAAAAGTGGCAATATAGCTGGTGTACTATAGACATTGAATCCTTATATACATGTATTCCACATAAGGAGGGATTAGAGGCTATTTATTTTCATTTGAGCAAGGATGAAACCTTAAGTGAAGACCAGAGAATTTTTTGATTGGAGTGCATTAGATATGTTCTTAATAATTATTATTTTAAATTTCAAGGTGTATTTTATAACCAGCTGTGTGGGTGTGCTATGGGGACTCCCAATGCCCCAAGTTTTGCTAACCTGTATTTAGGAAAATGGGAAGCAAAAGTTATTTTTGGTGATAATCTGTTCTCAGAATTTTTACATATATTTTAAAGGTATATAGATGATATACTAATGGTTTGGAGAGGTAGTGAGGATGATTTTAATAGATTTATGTTGTATCTTAATAATAATTGTTATAATTTAAGGTTTACTTCCAACTATCAGAGAACTAGAATAGAATTCCTAGATTTAGTTATAGATAAATCAGTGTAGTGGAGTCCAGGTAAAAAAATTAATACTAGTGTTGTGCACCGGAAATCTTTCGGGTTTTGTGTTTTGGTTTTGGATTCGGTTCCACGGCCGTGTTTTGGATTCGGATGCGTTTTGGCAAAACCTCCCTGATTTTTTTTTTGTCGGATTCGGGTGTGTTTTGGATTTGGGTGTTTTTTTTACAAAAAAACCTCAAAAGCAGCTTAAATCATAGAATTTGGGGGTAATTTTGATCCCATAGTATTATTAACCTCAATAACCATAATTTACACTCATTTCCAGTCTATTCTGAACACCTCACACCTCACAATATTATTTTTAGTCCTAAAATTTGCACTGAGGTTGCTGGATGACTAAGCTAAGCGACCCAAGTGGCCGACACAAACACCTGGCCCATCTAGGAATGGCACTGCAGTGTCAGGCAGGATGGCACTTCAAAAAATAGTCCCCAAACAGCACATGATGCAAATAAAAAAAGAGGTGCATCCAGGTCGCTGGATGGCTAAGCTAAGCAACCCAAGTGGCTGACACAAACACCTGGCCCATCTAGGAGTGGCACTGCAGTGTCAGGCAGGATGGCATTTCAAAAAAATAGTCCCCAAACAGCACATGATGCAAAGAAAAAAAGAGATGCAATGAGGTAGCTGTGTGACTAAGCTAAGCGACCCAAGTGGCCGACACAAACACGTTGCCCATCTCGGAGTTGTACTGCAGTGTCAGGCAGGATGGCACTTCTAAAAAATAGTCCCCAAACAGCACATGATACAAAGAAAAAAAGAGGCGCAATGAGGTAGCTGGATGACTAAGCTAAGCAACCCAAGTGGTCGACACAAACACCTGGTACATCTAGGAGTGGCACTGCAGTGTCAGACAGGATGGCACTTCAAAAAATATTCCCCAAACAGCACATGATGCAAAGAAAAATAAAAAAGGTGCACCAAGCTTGCTGGATGGCTAAGCTAAGCGACCCAAGTGGCCGACACAAACACCTGGCCCATCTAGGATTGGCGCTGCAGTGTCAGGCAGGATGGCATTTCAAAAAAATAGTCCCCAAACAGCACATGATGCAAAGAAAAAAAGAGGTGCAATGAGGTTGCTGTGTGACTAAGCTAAGCGACCCAAGTGGCCGACACAAACACCTGGCCCATCTCGGAGTTGTACTGCAGTGTCAGGCAGGATGGCACTTCTAAAAAATAGTCCCCAAACAGCACATGATGCAAAGAAAAAAAGAGGTGCACCAAGGTCACTGTATGGCTAAGCTAAGCGACCCAAGTGGCCGACACAAACACCTGGCCCATCTAGGAGTGGCACTGCAGTGTCAGACAGGATGGCACTTCAAAAAATAGTCCCCAAACAGAACATGATGCAAAGAAAAAAAGAGGTGCACCAAGGTCACTGTATGGCTAAGCTAAGCGACCCAAGTGGCCGACACAAACACCTGGCCCATCTAGGAGTGGCACTGCAGTGTCAGACAGGATGGCAGATTTAAAAAATAGTCCCCAAACAGCACATGATGCAAAGAAAAAAAGAGGTGCCTTACTTAAACAAACCACCTCACCATCAGAATCCTACTTGTCAATTTCCTCCCCAGCGCCAGTAACACCCATATCCTCATCCTGGTGTACTTCAACATTGACATCTTCAATTTGACTATCAGGAACTGGACTGTGGGTGCTCCTTCCAGCACTTGCAGGGGGCGTGCAAATGGTGGAATGTGCATCCTCTTCCCGTCCAGTATTGGGAAGGTCAGGCATCACAACCGACACAATTGGACTCTCCTTGGGGATTTGTGATTTAGTAGAACGAGCAGTTCTTTGATGTGCTTTTGCCATCTTAACTCTTTTAAGTTTTCTAGCAGGAGGATGAGTGCTTCCATCGTCATGTGAAGCTGAACCACTAGCCATGAACATAGGCCAGGCCCTCAGCCGTTCCTTGCCACCGTGTGGCGTAAATGGCACATTGGCAAGTTTACGCTTCTCCTCAAACGATTTTGATTTATATTTTTGGGTCATTTTAATGAGCTTTATTTTTTTGGATTTTACATGCTCTCTACTATGACATTGGGCATCGGCCTTGGCAGATGATGTTGATGGCATTTCATCGTCTTGGCCATGACTAGTGGCGGCAGCTTCAGCACGAGGTGGAAGTGGATCTTGATCTTTCCCTATTTTACCCTCCACATTTTAGTTCTCCATTTTTTAATGTGTAGAATTATATGCCAGTAATATATCAATAGCAATGGCCTACTACTATATATACTGCGCAAAACTGAAATGCACCACAGGTATGGATGGATAGTGTACTTTGCAACACAGAGGTAGGTAGAGCAGTGGCCTTCTGTACCGTACTGCTATATAGTATATACTGGTGGTCAGCAAACTATGCAAAACTGAAATGCACCACAAGTATGGATGGATAGTAAACTTGACGACACAGAGGTAGGTAGAGCAGTGGCCTTCTGTACCATACTGCTATATAGTATATACTGGTGGTCAGCAAACTGTGCAAAACTGAAATGCACCACAGGTATGGATGGATAGTATACTTGACGACACAGATGTAGGTAGAGCAGTGGACTACTGTACCGTACTGCTATATATATAGTTATACTGGTGGTCAGCAAACTGTGCAAAACTGAAATACACCACAGTGTATGGATGGATAGTATACTTGACGACACAGAGGTAGGTAGAGCAGTCGACTACTGTACCGTACTGCTATATATATAGTTATACTGGTGGTCAGCAAACTGTGCAAAACTGAAATGCACCACAGGTATGGATGGATGTATACTTGACGACACAGAGGTAGGTAGAGCAGAGGCCTTCTGTACCATACTGCTATATAGTATATACTGGTGGTCAGCAAACTGTGCAAAACTGAAATGCACCACAGGTATGGATGGATAGTTTACTTGACGACACAGAGGTAGGTAGAGCAGTGGCCTTCTGTACTGTACTGCTATATAGTATATACTGGTGGTCACCAAACTGTGCAAAACTGAAATGCACCACAGGTATGGATGGATAGTATACTTGACGACACAGAGGTAGGTAGAGCAGTGGACTACTGTACCATACTGCTATATATATAGTTATACTGGTGGTCAGCAAAACTCTGCACTGTCCTCCTACTAGTATATATATATATACTACAATGCAGCACAGATATGTAGCGTTTTTCAGGCAGAGAACGTATAATACTGGTGGTCACTGGTCACTGGTCAGCAAAACTCTGCACTGTCCTCCTACTATATAATCCTGCTGGTCCCCAGTCCCCACAATAAAGCAATTAGCACACTGAGCACAGATATTTGCAGCACACTGAGCACAGTCAGATATGGAGCATTTTTCAGGCAGAGAACGTAGATATTTGCACTTGCAGCACACTGAGCACAGATATTTGCAGTACACTGAGCACAGATATTTTCCAGCCCACAGAACATAGAAACTGAGAGGACGCCAGCCACGTCCTCTCACGATCATCTCCAATGCACGAGTGAAAAATGGTGGCAACGCACGGCTCCTTATATAGAATACGAATCTCGCGAGAATCCGACCGCGGGATGATGACGTTCGGGCGCGCTCGGATCCGAGTTGCTTGGACCCGTGCAAAAAAAGGTGAAGTTCGGGCGGGTTCGGATAATACATATACTTATGTTAAAAACGTCGACAGTAACAATTATATACATTTTAAGAGTTGTCATCAGAAAAATTGTGTCAGTTATATACCCTATTCCTAGTTTCTTAGGTTAAAAAGGAACTGTGTAGAAAACGATAAATATAATGAACAAGCTGAATTATACACAAAGAGATTTTTAGAAAAAAAGTATCCAGCGGAATTGGTTAATCAATGTAAAGATAAAGCAGATGGTCTAGACATAAAACAGCTGTTGGTTTATAAAGAGAGAAATAAAACCCAAGATAAAATTTTTATACTGTTTAGTATTACCAGATATAATACTGAAAGTAACGAGATAAGAAATATTTTAAAATACCTTAGGGATGTGTTGACTTTAGACCCTATTCTGAAAGAATGTCTGCCTAAAAATCCACAAGTAGTTTTCAGAAGAGCTAGATCTTTAAAGAGTTTATTAGCACCCAGCAATCTTAATAAATTGACTGATGAAACCTGGTTGAATAAAACTCAAGTGACCGGTTGTTATCCTTGCGGCCATTGGTGGTCATTCCGAGTTGTTCGCTCAGTAAATTTCTTCGCATCGCAGCGATTTTCCGCACTGCGACTGCGCCAAGTAAATTTGCTATGCAGTTAGGAATTTTTCTCGCGGCTTTTTCATCGTTCTGGTGATCGTAATGTGATTGACAGGAAATGGGTGTTACTGGGCGGAAACTGGCCGTTTTATGGGTGTGTGCGGAAAAACGCTACCGTTTCCGGAAAAAACGCAGGAGTGGCCGGAGAAACGGGGGAGTGTCTGGCCGAAGGCTGGGTGTGTTTGTGACGTCAAACCAGGAACGACAAGCACTGAACTGATCGCAGATGCCGAGTAAGTATGAAGCTACTCAGAAACTGCTAAGAGGTGTGTAATCGCAATATTGCGAATACGTCGTTCGCAATTTTAAGAAGCTTAGATTCACTCCCAGTAGGCGGCGGCTGAGTAAATCTGCTAAAATCAGTTTGCGAGCGAACAACTCGGAATGACCCCCATTGTAAAGTGTGTTCATATATTAGTAAAGATAAAAAAAAGAGTTTGGAATACAGATAAATCACGGTTTTGGAAGATCAACAGTATGATCAATTGTCAAACTACCTCAGTAGTTTATCTTTAGAATGCACATGTGGTGCAAAATATGTAGGTAAAACTAAGCGACAATTAAAGATCCGGATACTTGAGCATACTAGGAGTATAACTAATAAATTAAAAGATCACAGTGTATCTAGACACTTTTTAAGTTGTAATGGAGGGTCACTTAGCCACTTTAGTTTTACAGCTATTGAGCATGTGAGACTGGGAGATAGAGGTGGGGATATTTCAAAGGAATTGGGAAAGAGAGAGATGTATTGGATACATACTTTGAATACTATCAGTCCGTATGGTCTAAATGAGAATTATGATATTACCCCCTTTTTGCATTAGATCCATTATTGCTGGTGTGGGTGTTTAGACTCACTGTAGTTGGGCCATTGGCTCCTTTGTGTCTTTTTTTCCACCTACACTAGTTCAATGTGAGACGATGCATATGGTAGTTTACATTTTTTATTGTTGGTCCTCTTTCTTGGTTGTAAACCCATCATGTTTCAACTATAAATATATTGTCATTTGGTTATTAATTGTCTATATGTGCTTTTTTGAAGTGTTAATTAAATACGCACCGATATAATGATAATACATTTTATATGCAGGTATAGACATGTATCTATATATTTCATTACCTATATACGTATCTGTTATATATGTATGTATTTTTGGCAATTTTTAAATATTTACTAAGGTTTATTACATACATTCTTCTTAATTGGGTGACCTGTAAAATAATTTGTTATTGGTAATGTTTTTTAACAAAGTTTTATATTCTTTTTTAAGTATAAATATAAATTAATAAAGATAAGTTTTTTAATTATTAATTAGGTTGTTTTAACAATCTGTTTAATTGATTATATGTCAGTATCGCTCTTATGATAGTTATCTCAGTGCGTTTTTAATAATATATGTATGTATCATATATGATGTATTATTGTGCTGTGTGATTTTATAATTGTATGATGAATTATGTTGTATATATGGTTATTTCTGTTAATTAGTAATTATACATGTGGATTGGTTCTGTAATGCTGCAGTAGTATAAATAATCTGATACAATGTTGCCAGCCACACCCCCTGACGAAGTCCCGTGATGAAACGCGTTGGGCGTGGCCAGCAGGACGTGTGACGTGAGACCCATTGACCGGAGTACCGGAGTGTGAGGTTTTCATTTGGAGTCTGTGAGGCTGGGAAACTTCAACGTCCGTGGTATCTGGGGAGCAGCGGCGTCAATCAGTGTGTGCGATCCGGAGGCCACACTGATTTTCTACTTTACACCAGTTACGTTGTATTTAAATGTATGTGAGTTTATACTTGTCAGTAAAAGCTAGAGATGAGCGCCTGAAATTTTTCGGGTTTTGTGTTTTGGTTTTGGGTTCGGTTCCGCGGCCGTGTTTTGGGTTCGAACGCGTTTTGGCAAAACCTCACCGAATTATTTTTGTCGGATTCGGGTGTGTTTTGGATTCGGGTGTTTTTTTCCAAAAACACTAAAAAACAGCTTAAATCATAGAATTTGGGGGTCATTTTGATCCCAAAGTATTATTAACCTCAAAAACCATAATTTACACTCATTTTCAGTCTATTCTGAATACCTCACACCTCACAATATTATTTTTAGTCCTAAAATTTGCACCGAGGTCGCTGTGTGAGTAAGATAAGCGACCCTAGTGGCCGACACAAACACCGGGCCCATCTAGGAGTGGCACTGCAGTGTCACGCAGGATGTCCCTTCCAAAAAACCCTCCCCAAACAGCACATGACGCAAAGAAAAAAAGAGGCGCAATGAGGTAGCTGTGTGAGTAAGATTAGCGACCCTAGTGGCCGACACAAACACCGGGCCCATCTAGGAGTGGCACTGCAGTGTCACGCAGGATGTCCCTTCCAAAAAACCCTCCCCAAACAGCACATGACGCAAAGAAAAAAAGAGGCGCAATGAGGTAGCTGTGTGAGTAAGATTAGCGACCCTAGTGGCCGACACAAACACCGGGCCCATCTAGGAGTGGCACTGCAGTGTCACGCAGGATGGCCCTTCCAAAAAACCCTCCCCAAACAGCACATGACGCAAAGAAAAAAAGAGGCGCAATGAGGTAGCTGACTGTGTGAGTAAGATTAGCGACCCTAGTGGCCGACACAAACACCGGGCACATCTAGGAGTGGCACTGCAGTGTCACGCAGGATGTCCCTTCCAAAAAACCCTCCCCAATCAGCACATGGACGGACTGCCACGGTTAGGTGGTATAAAAAAACCACGGTTAGGTGGTATATAATACAATTATGGATGGACGGACTGCCTGCCGAGTGCCGACACAGAGGTAGCCACAGCCGTGAACTACCGCACTGTACACTGGTTGATAAAGAGATAGTAGTATACTCGTAACAACTAGTATGACACTATGACGACGGTATAAAGAAAGAAAAAAAAATACCACAGTTAGGTGGTATATATTATAATAATAATACAATTATGGATGGACGGACTGCCTGCCGACTGCCGACACAGAGGTAGCCACAGCCGTGAACTACCGCACTGTACACTGGTTGATAAAGAGATAGTAGTATACTCGTAACAACTAGTATGACACTATGACGACGGTATAAAGAATGAAAAAAAAACCACGGTTAGGTGGTATATATTATAATAATAATACAATTATGGATGGACGGACTGCCTGCCGACTGCCGACACAGAGGTAGCCACAGCCGTGAACTACCGCACTGTACACTGGTTGATAAAGAGATAGTAGTATACTCGTAACAACTAGTATGACACTATGACGGTATAAAGAATGAAAAAAAAACCACGGTTAGGTGGTATATATTATAATAATAATACAATTATGGATGGACGGACTGCCTGCCGACTGCCGACACAGAGGTAGCCACAGCCGTGAACTACCGCACTGTACACTGGTTGATAAAGAGATAGTAGTATACTCGTAACAACTAGTATGACACTATGACGACGGTATAAAGAAAGAAAAAAAAATACCACGGTTAGGTGGTATATATTGTAATACAATTATGGATGGACGGACTGCCTGCCGAGTTCCGACTGCCGACACAGAGGTAGCCACAGCCGTGAACTACCGCACTGTACTGTGTCTGCTGCTAATATAGACTGGTTGATAAAGAGATAGTATACAATACATACAACAATATACTACTATACTGGTGGTCAGGCACTGGTCACCACTAGTCACACTGGCAGTGGCACTCCTGCAGCAAAAGTGTGCACTGTTTAATTTTAAATTAATATAATATTATGTACTCCTGGGGGCTCCTGCTATAACAACCTGCAGTGCTCCCCAGTCTCCCCCACAATTATTATAAGCTTTGCCTTTTATACATTGATGTGCAGCACACTGGGCTGAGCTGAGTGCACACAGACTGAGTCACACTGTGTGACTGGCTGCTGCTGTGTATCGTTTTTTTTCAGGCAGAGAATGGATATAGCAGAGAACGGATATATTATATTAAAATAAATAAAAGTTAACTAACAACAACTGCACTGGTCACTGTGGTAAACTCTGTCTGACTCTGCACAATCTCTCTCTCTCTTCTAATCTAATTTCTAATGGAGAGGACGCCAGCCACGTCCTCTCCCTATCAATCTCAATGCACGTGTGAAAATGGCGGCGACGCGCGGCTCCTTATATAGAATCCGAGTCTCGCGAGAATCCGACAGCGTCATGATGACGTTCGGGCGCGCTCGGGTTAACCGAGCAAGGCGGGAGGATCCGAGTCTGCTCGGACCCGTGAAAAAAACATGAAGTTCGTGCGGGTTCGGTTTCAGAGAAACCGAACCCGCTCATCTCTAGTAAAAGCATTATTGACCTACTACTCACTTTTGCGCCCTCCATCTTTTTCTTTCTTCTACATGAATTGAGGAGCATGGTCGACTCCAGAAGGAGGATTGCAGCATCATACATTTGGACTTTATTATATACTGAGACTTTTTGCTTTTTATGTGCAGCCACTTTCTCTCTTTTCTATATATATATATATATATATATATATAAACTGCAAAAGCCCTCACTCACTCACTCACTCACCCGCTCAATCACTGGATGACTCATCACTAATTCTCTAACTTCCCGATATGTTAGGAAGCTGAAATTTAACATAGGTATTCTTCAGGTGGGAAATAGGAAAACTACGTAATAAGAATTTTAATAAACCTCTCCTAGGAGCATGAAAAGGGGGTTTGACATAATGACGTCATTACCGATGCGTGGTTTGCGCTGCATGAATGATAACGCTGAAATGGACAATTGGATCAAAATTTGTATTGCACTTCCAGTGTGTAGCATTTAATTAACTACAAAAATGAAAAAGCCCTCACTCACTCACTGACTGACTGACTCATCACTAATTCTCTTACTTCCCGATATGTTAGGAAGATGAAACTTAACATAGGTATTCTGCAGGTGGGACATATGAAAACTACGTAATTAGAAGTTAATTAAACATGCCCTAAGGGGTTGAAAAGGAGGTTGACATAATGATGTCATTACCGATGCGTGGCTTGCGTTGCGTGAATGATAATGCCCAAATGGACAATCAAATCAAAATTTGGATTGCACCTCCAGTGTGTAAAATATGATAAACTACAAAGACGGTCGTGTCACTTTTTACTGTACCTGCTAAAGGTGCTCTCTGGGTAACATCAAGAACCATGGATTAATATTTACAGTACTTACATTAAGACATCTCAAATTTACATCTCTGTAGATTTACCAAATTTTTACACTCATTTATATTTACAACTGTGAAAATCAGAAACTCCTATGTGAAGAACAGGTAGAACAGCAGGTCTCTATATGAAAGCCTTCTACCTCTTCTCTCAACCTTTCCATTTGTTCCCGTACACTAACTTAACCCATCTGTGTCACCCATGTTCGAATACACATCTCCTTTAGATTGTTACCTTTCATAAGCAGGGCCATTTTCTTTTATGCACTCTTTCTTTCTTTCCTTACATAAAACATCATCTCCTCCACATGGTATTTTGTTGTCTTTCAGTGGCTCTGAACTTGTCCACTATCCCCATCAACTAGGGTGCTAATTCAGCAATACTGATTTTCTAACAACTACCTGTAACCAGAGCCGGATTGGCCATAGGGTCTACAGGGAAGATTCCCGGTGGGCCGACGCACCCGTGGGGCCTGTTTTGTTTGAGGACATGTGGTCCTTTTTATAGACATAATGAATAAGATGCAAAATAAATTGCATATATGAAAATTACTTTGCCACTTAGCCTGTGATTGCAGATGATCTAGTGTATGCTCTGTCTGCCTGCTTGACTGACATATAAGATTGAGTGAATAGTGATTGGCATACGGTTGGTGTAATAAGCAAGAAAATATATCTTTCTAAAGAATGATATTGTTTCCTAAATTCTGAAGGTGTATCATATAATGTGCTCATAATATTTAATTTTATTTATTTTTAACTTACCCCTTGATGCTGGACATGCCCACTATCTGGGGGGGAGGGTGCTGCTGCCATGGCCCATGGCTAGACCTTACGCCTCTGGTGCTGCCCATGTGGGGTCACTAGTACAAATTTTTCCAGGGCCGCTTTTTGTTCCCAATCCGCCCCTGCCTGTAATCCTTTGTCACTTTTGTTCAATGTCAATCAGTAAATATACTGTGTTACGAGACGCTGCTGTGGCTCATCTCCCCGGCTGTGGGGAATTCTGGGGTTGCTGTTCCCTAGCAGCCAGACGCTCATGTATGTGCAGTGCTGCAGCTGCCCAGAATTAGTTAAGTTAGCTTGAGGCTCCCAGACTGGCTCCCCATTAGTTCATCCACCTGTTATTAGGCACTAAGTACTCTGTGCTGGTTATACAGATGGAGCCTCACTCATCTAGTGTGGCTCCATCGCATATGTGCACTTCTGGCGTGCCTAGGTGACCCATCCGCATAGCACCACTGGGAGTGCACAGACACGCTTCCCATTCTAGTGAATGTGGCACGTCTTTGTCACGGACGCGTGTTCCCCAGATGGAGACGCTCTCGATGATAGGCACAGATGGAGCCACGATTAGCGTGGCTCCAACTGTACCTAGTGCCTGTCTGTATGACCTGATGTCCACAAGACCCTGCGTGTCTTGTGAATATGCTGCCTTGATTTGCTACCCAGCTATGTCCTATTTCTTGCCATGCCTGTGTCCACCTCCAGTCCTCAGTGTGTACATGCTCTCAGTCTGCGAAGATACTCCAACTACACTGTGTCAGCATATCATCAGTACTGTACCTGCTAGCCATCTCCTACAAGTAAGTATGTAAGTATGGTATTCCAAGTATGTAAGTATGGTATTTCATCCCACAGTCTGTCACCCATCCTGGCTGAGACCCAGACCTGGCTTTGACCTTTCCCTCTATGCTCCAGTATTCTTTTGCTAACGTACTACTATATTTTTGGAATGTGGGAAGAAACTGGAGTACCCAGAGGAAACCAACGCAAGTATGGGGTGAATATACAAACGCCACACAGTTATCTCCAGCGACTTTATCTCCATCTAAGGCTTAGTAAAAAGGCTGCTATGTTATAAACAACAATATGACTTTTGCTTATCTTCAAAGTCTGTTATCTTCTTTATCAGGTATGTGTACAAACTCCTTCTCTGACCAGTGTTGGCATTCCAGCATCGGTATTCCATCTGCCGGCACCCTGAACACTGGTATGCTGATGATGAATGAGGAAGTTCACCTTGCTTTAAAACTATCACTCAGAAAGAATGTTTGGATTTATAGATTAAGGATTTATTCATCAAGAGGTTTAAATAATAATAATTATTATTATGCAGATTTATTATTTATAATTGTGTTTATTTGTTTGTGTACTAAGCTATCTAGATACTGTATTAATAGCAGAAGTATGTAAAGCAGTAAGGTTGGAAGTGGGGCATGCCTCTGTTTACATCTATTTGATGCCAAACTGGAAGCAGGGATTTTCCACTTCTGGTCGTGACTCCAGGACTCCATGGAGACATGCACATGTATGAATAAACATTGTCCACCACTGAAGTGTAATGTACACACCCTACTATGGATAAAACATCTCTATAGGATACCTTATTTAAGTTGTAAATCGAATTGCAAATTATGTTAAAACCGTAAGTGATGCTGGTACCATTTCTGGTTCCATTTTTGATAGTGCAAATTTTTTATTTTTTTGTACTGTATAAATATGGGCAGTGGGACCACTTACTGTACCTGTACCCACATAGAAAGTCCCAACGGAAAAAAAAACAATTTTTATTTAAATATGTTGCCGGGAGACACTGTTCCACTGGACACTTTATGTGGACTGACTTGCTGATGTGAGACCTTTTCTATCCAGAAGTTTTTCGAACTGTTTGGTTTTAGCCCAAAGATCTCAAATAAGCTTTTTGAAAGTTTTACCCATGTACTGTATGGACTTTTTATATTAAAAGAGAAAGAAAGTAGACTCTTTTTTATGATACTCTTACATTTTACACTGTTAATAATGATAAAATATAACATTTATTATGAATATGTAAAAAATGAGCAGGGGAACATATGTGTGTGTTACAGTCTGGCTCAGGATGGTGCCAGGTGTCTGGGACTTACCCATCTGGACACTCTGGAGGGGACCATCTGGCAGGGTGAGGGCTGCTGGCACTGGGAAGGGTGCGCAGTATGGGCTGTCAGGGACGCTGGACTCCTTGTCCAGTGATGCAGGCTGGGAGCTGAGTTCTCGGTGCCGGGTTCTGGCGCCGCCATCTTGGATATTGGCAAAAAGCCTGTCTTGCCTTTATCACTCCTGAAAAGTGTACTTTCCTGTGGCCAATGGAATTTGGGTGGCTAGTATAAAACAGAAAGGCATGGAGGGGGAAATTTGCCGGTGCAACGTCTCTCACAATTTACTGTGACTCCAGTTCACTGTGCTCCTCAGCATTTGGCTCCTGTTTGCAGCATCTTCAGCTGCTATCTGACCAAAGAACATGTTACGGTTACACTTCGGATGTACTCAGCCAGCTACCTCAGTCCCGGCTTCCGATCCTGCTACCTGCTCCCAGTCGCCACAGTAACCGACCCACCGGGAACTACCCACTAGCCCTGGGTTAGGGTAACCGGTGTCTTCCGGCCTCCTGCCAGCCTATAAGTATCCTTAGGTCTCAAGCAAATCAGCATTGGCAAACTTGTTCGGACTTTTCCTATGTCACCGTAGCAATAAATCCATGCAAAAAACCTTCATCTGCCCCCTGCATCTGTTATTTAAAGATCCTAGTGTTCAAGTGCCTCCTGTGCTAAAACCTGATCCACAGAATTCCTCAGACGTGACAGCGTGATTGTAATTCAAAATAAAGAAAATATATATTTTTCCAAAGAGACTCACAATTCTAAGTAACCAATTGTAATTGTATTTGTATCACAGATCTGTTTTTTAGTCCAATTGGACTAAAATAAATCCCAAAGTCAGTAAAGGCAAAATCATTTATCTCCGCTTCTTGGGTATAATCACATCAACTGTATTATGTTGGTACTGAGATTATTCTGTTGGTATGATATAGTACTGTAAAAAATGTATCCACATGACCTCATAATTTACACCCTATCTGCTGCGGAATCAAGCCCCTTATCTGTGCTCAAGCATGGCTATCCTTAATACCTGGACCGTTAGTGTGTCATGAGCACAGAGTTTGGCAACCATTGCCTTAATACCTTTGAAATAATGAAATTCTATTCTATCTATCTATGTTGCTCACGCTACATCTCTGCCCAAACATTTCTGATTTATTTATATCTTCTCTCTCTTTTGCACCATTGCTTTCCTCTTTTTTTCTACCTACATGTATGCTTCATTTTCTTGTTGACGGTATAAATGTATGCTTATTCTCTGTACAATTTACAGTATTTCTCTAGACATTCTAATTAGATATCTCATCACCAATGTACTTAGTAGTCATGAAAGAAGCTCTTGCTTTTGCAGTAAACTATTAAGAGATCTATCTGATCTATGTAGAATATTATAATATGGCCCCATCTCCCTCCCATGGAGATTTGGGTGACATTTCACGCACGACCACCATAGGGGTTTGATGGGCACCCACATTTCCCTAGTTAATAGTACTGGAAGAGCTAGATGGATCATGCAGGCAGTTACCAAACATTTTTTTTCTTTAATAGTGTAGGAAGGAACATCTATATATTACTTGCATTTTAGCTTAGTGTGTCACACTGGTGCTGTAACTTACAGTAACTGCAGCACCTTGGTGCACAGCCCGGGGTACTAATACAGGAGCAGCATTAACCCTTTGTACACAGTGCACACTGATGTTTTGTGTTGTTTTATTTTCACTGTCCACAGGGCAGTCCAAAGGTTTTAATACAAGGGCAGTATTAACACTCGGTGCACAGTGGACACTGGTGTTTTTTGTCACTGCCCGTAGTGCAGCCCAGATGTCCCCCTAACACTATACTCGCAGAGATGCTGGATCTGATTCAATAAGGTTAGAAATAATAGAAATCTTGTTTCTTATAGCTGTGGAATTACATCAGACAGATCTGATAGGGCATACCAGAGGACCTCAGGTAGTTTTCCTGTATGTCCAGTGCAGGTGGCGCTACTAAGAAACACAAGATAACACAGGTTATATAATAAAATAATTTAATACTGTGTATACAGTAATATCAATATAAGAAAATACTGTACACTCCCAGGAGTAAAAATGATGAGTTAGTTAAGTAAAACATATATAGAATGCAGACATGCAACACATATGTATATACTGTATCTAGTAGAGGTAAATAAAATTCATCAATTAAAGTCACCAAGCAATCACTAAATTGTAAAAGTTTACACAAACAAGTGACAAATTGTTATAAATCATCTAGATGTTACGTTGTAACTATAGTGCAGTAGTGAAAATCAAATAGGGAAAAAGCTGCTCAGTGCAGAGAAATGTGTTGAAGTTCACAAATCCCTTGTTCCCTGCAGACATTGTGTCATGAGTTATCATCGCACATAGAGAACAATCACCTACAGTACATCAACTCTAGTTAATCGGAGCTGCTTAGTCAGAACTCTTTGGTGCAGAGAGATCCCTTCTCCCGGTTAGGCTGAGGTTGACGTGTGTCGGCTGCATTACTAGTCCCAGTTTGTGGCCCAATGGGACATCTCCCCTGGTACCTGATACTAACCTGCTTTACCATCTGGTGGAACTTTATATTGGGTCATGACCATATCGGAGATAAGGCTTCCATAACTTTATACTGGAGATGAAACCAAGAACAATGCCACCCTGCATTGGCTTACGGTCATTAGGTCAACTAGACTTAAGTTGACAGTCAATAGGTCGACCACCATTGGTCGACATGCGCTAGGTCAACATGGTAATTAGGTTGACATGGTCTTTAGTTCGATGTGAACAAGGTCAACATGGAAAAAGGTTGACGTGCGTTTTTCACATTTTTTTCAATTTTAAATTTTTTCATACTTTACGATCCACGTGGACTACAATTGGGAACAGTAACCTGTGCTGAGTGCAGCGAGGCACCTTATCCAAAGCATGGGCGAGCCATGCGAGGGGACACAGTGCACTAATTGGGGTTCCTCGTCACTTTATGAAGAAAACGACACCATAAAAGTAAAAAAAACTCAAGTTTACCTTTTCCGATGTCGACCTTGTTCAAGTCGACATAGTCACCCTGTTGACCTATTGCATGTCGACAAATAGTGGTCGACCTAATGACTGTCAACCTAAATCTTGTCAACCTAATGACCCATACCCCCTGCATTAGTGGCATATTGGTGAGTGTGCTTACCATGTTGAGACTGACTATATTACTTCGAGAGTCTCCATGGTAATTACTAATATGATCTATGACTGCTGATGATTTCTTATTTGGTTTTCACTACACCTCAATCATTACAACGTGACAACTGTATGATTTATGAAATTGTGTTACTTGTTTGTGGAAACAATTACAATTAAGTCATTGCACAGTGACTTTAATTTCTTTTATTTATTTACATCTACTACACATGTGTGGCATGTCTGAATTCTATATATGTTTTAATGTAGAATATTTGCTCCCAGTAGTTTCTTTTCTTATACTGATTTTATATATTAATTTATTTTATTTCCTGTGTAAGTTTGTGTGACACAGATTATTATATTATCTGTATCACACCTTATTTGTCTTTGGTAGCTATCTATTTGCTAAGAGGATTGACACTCATCTTTTAAGGTTGGCTGCTGCAATTTTGCACTTTGTGGACACACTTTGGGTTCCCTTTTGTGCACAGTTTGCTGCCAGCATCATTTATTGTGTATGTCCAGTGCAGGGATGAAAATCACACATGGAGAATTCACAGTTCTGTTCTTCAATAGACTGTTGTATACCACTTCTATTTGTCTCCTCTTCCAAAGTGTGGAGAATCAGGAGGACAAGGGTACACTGTTTTTTAAATTTTCATGTGATTGAAGAATGGAAGCCTGTGAGGATTTAATAGAATCGTAAAGACTGTATATAGTTAATGATAGGTGAACGTCATGAGAATTTGTTGGGATCCTGTGGTTTAAATTGATGGGAGAGTGTTTTTTTTCAAATTTGAAGTATATATGCATAAAGAGAATATGTGTCATTGGAATTTGCTGTGATCCTGTGTTTTATATTGTACAATATACTCCCAGAAAAATTGATGGGGAATTACCATGGATTAGATTACTAATAAAAGAAATGAGAGGTTGGATGGAACCAAAGATAGTTTATTTCCCACTGAACCTTGACCTGTGATGTGCAGTGCAGAAGTCACCCAGATCTCAAGAAAATTTTGGTGGAATAGATTTCAATCCAGAGTGAATCTGATTTAGGACAGATGTTGGTATAGAGTAGTTAAAGTTGAAGGGAATTCCTTGGATATTTCATGTGTTTCTGTAATATATTGGGTTCTTAGTGATCTCCCTGCGTGCCTGAAGAGTCTCACAATATTTTTAAGGCATGGCTGCTTGGGCACAATATATTGATGATGATGTTGTCACTCTCTACTCACCATGGAGGAAAACTGGGGAGAAGAATAAAATTGATGTGTGCAACAAGACAATTACCACTAATAGCTACATGAAAGGTTGTACGTCCAAGGACATGTGATGAATTACACGTGATTTGTGTTCAGTGAAATGTGCTGATTAGCAGAAGATGTGAGATACATTACAGGGCCTCTGTGCTTCATTCACTGTTGATTGCTGCATTACAGAGGATCTCTGCCCAAAGTGCTGTATTACATGTGATGTGCAATTAATTGCAATAACTATGTGAAAAGGATAGAAAGTATTGGAGCATAGCATACGTTTAATGCAGTAGTGGATGTACTATAATGTAGGTCAACTTTATGACCAACCTCTTAGACAGATAAATACATGCCCTCTGTAGTTCTGCAAACATTCAGTAGGTGTTGCTTTACAAATCTCTGTTAAATGCTTTGTCAAAAGATATCAAGTAAGTGGCAAGTTTGTTCAGGATTAACAGGCACAACCCCACAGACAGATCAATAGGCAAGATGATGCTGAGCTGGACTGCTCTGAACACATTTTTAACATTGATCATATGTTTTCCCATACACATTTCTTTTTAAATTTCAGCAATACGTCTTTGACGTCTTTGTTCTTTAAACTGTAAATGAAAGGATTTAACATTGGCACCAAATCAGCATATACAAGAGAAAACCACTTGTCCTGTTTGGAAGAGTAGTTAGATGTGGGTTGTATGTGCAAAGATATTATTGTCCCATACAATAAAATAATGCAGGTCAGATGGGAGGAGCAGGTAGAAAATGCTTTAGATTGACCTTTAGCAGATTTTATATTTAAGATTGCTGAAATTATGAAAATATATGAGACTAAAGTGAAAAGAAATGTAATAAATCCCAATATTGTTCCTTCAGTGTAGTTTAGCATTTCTACTGCAGATACATCACTGCAAGAGATCTTTAACAAAGGTGCAATGTCACAGAAGATGTGGCTGATTCCATGAGAAGCACAAAAGGACATCTTAGATATAAGGACAGCATGTCCAATAGGGTTTAAAAACCCAAATGTCCAGGCTGTAACTAAAAGGCCGGCACAGTGTATTATACTCATTTTAGTGATATAATTAAGTGGGTGACAGATGGCAACATAGCGGTCATATGCCATGGCTGTAAGCAGGACAACTTCAGTGCTACCTAATAGCAAAAATACATACAGCTGAGCTATACATTCCCAGAATGAGATTATGTTATACTTGGTGATGAGCATATATAATAATTTAGGTAAAATATTTGAGGTGGAAGCAATGTCAATGACGGAGAGATTCATTAAGAAGATGTACATAGGAGTGTGCATGTTGGGAGCCACACAAATCACAGCAATAATGGTGACATTTCCACAAATAACAACAAGGTAGGAAATGAATAATATTACTATCATAAAGTATTGGAGTATTATGTCTTCAGTCAAGTCCTCAAATGAGAATTCTGTTGTATTAAATGGTTCTTCAAATAACACTTCTGTATAATAAAAAAACAAGATTTATATATATATATATATATATATATATATATAAAAAGAAATAGAGACCTAGGCGCTATAGTACAGACATGCGGTGGAGAAAATAATAAAGAACACTCTTTTAACCCTTTTAAGAGTAGCAGCTCATAATACAAGGTTAGTGTATGGTATACACATAAATAAAAATAGGTAGTGAAGAAAAATAAGCGCTGTTGAGTGTAGTGATAAATATAACGGAAATACTCAGGTGGGTTAAGAAATTAATATGGCCTTGGACACTTATCTGGTAAGTAACAACTTCCAGCCGATATTCATCATTTTTGGATTAGCATGTAAAAAAGAAGAAACAGCAAAACATAGTGTGTATCGTTCATAAATTAAAATGATGCGATTCGCAATATGAGGCACGAGCTTAGGGAACTAGCTTATTCCCAATAAAATGTAATCTGTAACTTCACAACATAAAATATAGATTTAATGAACAATCACATAAAAACGGCTAGACAACACACGTACAAGATTTAAAATTATAAAAGCTTATCTGTCCATTTAAGGGAATAGGGAGGTCAGCAACAAACTATCCCAGCGGCACAAGATAGCCAAAGGTTATACATACAGGAAAAAAAAGTTCAAACACTTATCTGTCCATCAAGGGGAGTTTCAGCAGCAAACAGTCCCAACGCGTTTCGTCCTTCATATACATACACTGTTCAAAAAAATAAAGGGAACACTAAAATAACACATCCTAGATCTGAATGAATGAAATATTCTTATTAAATACTTTGTTCTTTACATAGTTGAATGTGCTGACAACAAAATCACACAAAAATTATCAATGGAAATCAAATTTATTAACCCATGGAGATCTGGATTTGGAGTCACACTCAAAATTAAAGTGGAAAAACACACTACAGGCTGATCCAACTTTGATGTAATGTCCTTAAAACAAGTCAAAATGAGGCTCAGTAGTGTGTGTGGCCTCCACGTGCCTGTATGACCTCCCTACAATGCAGGGGCATGCTCCTGATGAGGTGGCAGATGGTCTCCTGAGGGATCTCCTCCCAGACCTAGACTAAAGCATCCGCCAACTCCTGGGCAGTCTGTGGTGTAACGTGGCGTTGGTGGAGGGAGCGAGACATGATGTCCCAAATGTACTCAATTGGATTCAGGTCTGGGGAATGGCCGGGCCAGTCCATAGCATTAATGCCTTCGTCTTGTAAGAACTGCTGACTCACTCCAGCCACATGAGGTCTAACATTGTCTTGCATTACCCAGGGCCAACCGCACCAGCATATGGTCTCACTAGGGGTCTGAGCATCTCATCTCGGTACCTAATGGCAGTCAGGCTACCCCTGGCGAGCACATGGAGGGCTGTGCGGCCCCCCAAAGAAATCTCACCCCGCACCATTACTGACCCACTGCCAAACCGGTCATGCTGGAGGATGTTGCATGCAGCAGAACATTCTCCTTGGCGTCTCCAGACTATGTCACATCTGTCACATGTGCTCAGTGAGAACCTGATTTCATCTGTTAAGAGCACAGGGCGCCAGTGGTGAATTTGCCAATCTTGGTGTTCTCTGGCAAATGCCAAACATCCTGCACGGTGTTGGGCTGTAAGCACAACCCCCACCTGTGGAAGTCGGGCCCTCATACCACCCTCATGGAGTCTGTTTCTGATTGTTTGAGTAGACACATGCACATTTGTGGTTTGCTGGAGGTCATTTTGCAGGGTTCTGGCAGTGCTCCTCCTGTTCCTCCTTGCACAAAGGCAGAGGTAGCGGTCCTGCAGCTGGGTTGTTGCCCTCCTACGGCCTCCTCCATGTCTCCTGATGTACTGGCCTGTTTCCTGGTAGCACCTCCATGCTCTGGACACTACGCTGACAGACACAGCAAACCTTTTTGCCACAACTCACATTGATGTGCCATCCTGGATGAGCTGCACTACCTGAGCCACATGTGTGGGTTGTAGGGAGGTCATACAAGCACGTGGAGGCCACACACACTACTGAGCCTCATTTTTACTTGTTTTAAGGACATTACATCAAAGTTGGATCAGCCTGTAGTGTGTTTTTCCACTTCAATTTTGAGTGTGACTCCAAATCCAGACCTCCATGGGTTAATAAATTTGATTTCCATTGATAATTTTTGTGTGATTTTGTTGTCACATTCAACTATGTAAAGAACAAAGTATTTAATAAGAATATTTCATTCATTCAGATCTAGGATGTGTTATTTTAGTGTTCCCTTTATTTTTTTGAGCAGTGTATATATATATATATATATATATATATATATATATATATGCGAAAGCCCTCACTCACTCACTTCCAGATATGTTAAGAAGCTAAAATTTTACATAGGTATTCTGCAGGTGGAAAATAGGAAAACTACTTAATTCGAATTTTAATAAAACTCCTCTAAGGGGATGAAAATGGGGGTTGACATAATGATGTCATTATCGATGCGTGGCTTGCGTTGTTTGAACGATAATGCCCACCCGGACAATTTGATCAAAATTTAGAATGCACTTCCAGTGGAAAAGAATTCCATAGAAGGCATACACGCTAACTGAAGAAGCAAAAAAGGAAGAAATGTTAGTAGGGGTCTGTGCGGGTGACTGGCTGGGGAGGGAATGGAGGTTACACACCTCCGTTCCCCTCCGGTGGGCGGCGTCTCACAGTGGCATTTGGTACGGTGGCAGGCTTCCAGTACGGAGGGACTTGCATCCATTAGGATTCAAGTCCCTTCAATCAGATTGCAGCAGTTTGAATGGCGAGCCAAAAACATATTTTTAGGTTCGACAGCCACCAGCACTGTTTTTGCCTGTTAAATTGACCATAACTAATTTGAATAGGTCCTGGACCACCAATCCAAGGCACCCCTGCAAATGTCCTGAGGCACCCCATGGTGCCTAGACACACAGTTTGGGAACCAATGCCCTACAGCCATCACTACAATATTCCCCTTCTTCCCAGTGTGAACAGATACTTGTCGTTACGGCTTCCGCGGACCGGTGAGTACCGCCTACGGTCGTAATCCTTATGCACCCTTACAGAAATACACAAGCAGGTTACTTCACCTGGGCAAGGGTAACAGTCTCTGAAGAATGGTGTAGATGAGGTACAGGATACTGGCTATGACAAGGATTCAGGAATTGGGCAGAGCAAACATGAACTCAAAACTGTGACATGAAAACTGGCTGAGAAACTGATTAGAAACAACAGAACTTAAAATAAGCTGAAACAAAACTATAACTGGCCCTGACTCTCAGGGCTCACTAGCATTTAACATACAGTAAATAAAGGCCAATTACAAAGACAGGCCTAAACAGCAATGCACTGCAGCTGGGTAAAGTAATCAGGTGAGAGCAGCATGTTTCAGCTGATTACCCCAGCTTGGACTGCTCTTCAAACAACAGCACCTCTGACAGCTCAGTGGTGCTGCAGGTCAGAGACACAATAGCAGCACCTTTGGCAGCCCAGAAGTACTGCAGGCAAGAACATAATAGCAGCACCCCTGGAAGCAAACCAAGACGAACTGCATGCAAGAACATAATAGCAGCAACCCTGGTAGCCTAGAGGCACTGCAGGCAAGAACATACTGTAATAGCAGCTCCCCTGGCAGCCAAGAGGCACTACTGCCAAGAATATGATAGCAGCACCCCTTTCAGCCTAGAGGTACTGCAGGCAAGAACATATTAGCAGCAACCCTGGAAGCCTAGAGGTACTGCAGGCAAGAACATAATAGCAACAACCCTGGTAGCCTAGAGGTACAGTACCTCAGGCAGGAACATAATAGCAGCACCCCTGGCAGCCAAGAGGTACTACAGCCAAGAACATGATAGCAGCACCCCTGTCAGCTTAGAAGTGCTGCAGGCAAGAACATATTAGCAGCACCCCTGGCAGCCCAGAGGTACTGCAGGTAAGAACATAATAGCAGTACCTCTGGCAGCCCAGAGGTACTGCAAGCCAGAATATAACAGATGGCAGAGTTTGAAACAATAATTTAATAAACTACAAAAATGGTCCTGTCACTTTTTACCTTATCTGCTATGGGTGCTCCTCAGGTAACGCCAAGAACCATGGATTAATATTTACTTACATTAAGACATCTCAAATTTACAGCTCTATAGATTTACCAAATTTTTAACACTCATTTGTATTTGCAACAGTGAAAAGGAGAAACTCCCGTGCTAGTATTCTAATATTATTATTACATTGCTTTATCACAAAGTTAAATATACAAAATAACTTTTATCACTTTTTCTTTAAATTTAAACAGTTTAGGATTGTTCTTATGAAGGGCAGATACAGTGGAATGCTTAATTTGGCCAATATAGGAATCAGTGCACTTTTGTGTTTTCAGCCTTTTAACATTCAGCTAGCCAGATTTGCCTTTAGGCCTAACTAACTTAGGGGCCGATTCAGAGATGGACACACCGCACGTCTGTATGCAGCAGCTTCGTCAATTTGGTCTGTGCATGTGCACCGGCCGCAGTGTGCATGCAAGGAGGAGACAGACGCCAAAGGTCACATTTGACCTGTAGCGCCTGTCTCCCCGGTAGCGGGCATTTTAAGGGTTTTTTTTACACTGCACTGTACGAAAGCATTTCCACAGCCCACAGCGCATCTCAATCCACTGTGTGGGCTGCAGTGACTAGCACCAGTGGTGGAACTATCACCAAGACCCCCCCCTCCCCAGGACACAGTATGTGTGTGCTACCATGGCAAACCCCCATATGTATATGTGTCATCATGACCCCCCCTCCCCCAGGACCCATTGTATGTATGTGTGCATGTGTGACACCAGGCCCCCCTCCCCAGGACCCACTGTATGTATGTGTATGTGTGTATGACACCATGCCCCCCCTTCCCCAGGACCCACTGTATGTATGTGTGTATGTATGTGTGACACCAGGCCCCACTCCCCAGGACCCACTGTATGTATTTATGTGTGTATGACACCATGACCCCCCTCCCCCAGAACCCACTGTATGAATGTGTTTGTGATACCAGGCACCCCTCCTCCCATGATCCACTATTCGTGTGTGTGTATCATCATGACCTCCCTCCCCAAGTACCCACTGTATCAGTGTGTGTCACCATGCCCCCCAGTTTATGTATCACGAAGCCCACCCCCCTCCCTCAGGACGCAGTGTGTGTTACCATGGCAAACCTCCTACGTGTTTATCGCCATGCTGCTACTCCCCCATGGCCCACTGTATGTGTTTGTGTCACCATGACCATGCCCCCAACTCCCATGGGACAAACTGTATATGTGTGTGTTGGTGTGCATCACCATGCTCCTCCCCCCCAGTATGTATATCACAATGCCCCCCCACTCCCCTTGGACTCACTGTATGTGTGTGTCACAATGACCCCCCTCACCTCCAGCCCTGGTATGTGTGTCACCTTGTAATCCCCCAAAAGCCAGTGTGTGTGTGTGTGTGTGTGTGTGTGTGTGTTTATGTCACCATGCCACCACCCCAATCCCTAGTATGTGCATCACCATCCCCACCACAGGCCCTAGTATGTGTCACCATATCATTCCCACCGAGGGCCAAGTGTGTATGTGTGTGTGTGTATGTGTGTCACCATGCCCTCCCCAAGCCTTGGTATGTGTATAACCATGTTGTTCCCACCTGGGCCCCAGTGTATGTGTCACCATGTCATCCACCCAGAGCCCAGTGTGTGTCCGCCCTCCCTGAGGTGTTTTGGTGGGGTCCCAAAGCATATTTTTGTGCCTGGGCCAACTACTTGCTAGTTCTTGTTATGCACACCAGTGCCTGCAGGAATGTACTGGTGTCTGAACTGTTATGCACACCAGTGCCTGCAGGAATGCACTGGTGTCTGAACTCACAGACAGACTGGGGAATATGACATTACATACACAGAATGTGATAGGGTAACAAAATAAACACAAAGTGAACAGAGAAGCCCAGAGGCTAAGAAACTGGATGTCTCCCTAGTATAGGAATGCTCAGATGGAAAAAGCAAGATGTTGTGTTTTAATACGTAGAGAACCCGAAATGCTGTTGCTAAGGGCAACATCAAAACCCTAAAGGGTTACCAACGGGTGTGGCAGTAAACTCCTTGGTCAGAGATGGAATAATAGACACAAGGAGAGTCTCCACAATCCCAATCCTCACTTGCAGTGCACAGGTTCAGCTTACTGCCACTAAACTGACACCTGAACACCTTGCACAGTGAGGAAGGATTTAGGCAGACAATTCTGAGAATACAGCCGCAAACTTGCTAAATTCACAGAGTAGCAAAAGAACCCCAGCAAGTTAAACAACTGACTCCAGTCTTACCGCTAGCACTTGTCTCCCGGTTGCCATGATGACGTGGCAGCACAGGGCAGGAGACCCTAACAGTACCCCCCCTCTGACGAGGGGTCAAAGAACCCCTACCACCGGGTTTATCGGGGAACTGCGAGAAGAAAGAGCGTATCAGTCTGGGGGCATGAAGATCACAACTGCGCACCCACGACCGCTCCTCCGGGCCATACCCCTTCCAGTACACCAAAAATGACAGCCGACTCCGAACCATCTTGGAGTCAAGAATCCTTTCAACAACAAACTCCCTCTGACCACATATCAGAAGAGGGGAAGGTCTTCCACTGGAAGAAGGATTACTAATCGCCCGTTTTAAAAGGGAACAATGAAATGTTTTATTGATACCCAAAGAACGGGGCAGATCTAACTGAAATGCCACCGGATTGATAACCCTGGTGATCTTATAAGGGCCGATGAACCGGGGGCCTAACTTATGAGATGGCTGTCTCAACTTCAAATTCTTGGTAGACAACCAGACGAAGTCTCCTAATTTGAAGCTGCAGGGTCTTTTCCGCTTATCAAAAACCCTTTTGGTCACAAATGACACAGACACAAGGGCTTTCTTCACTTTCCTCCAAATACCTCTACGGACCGAAACCACAGAGGAACCACCAGGCGTGGAGTCCAGGGGGTCAAAAGAATTGGCCTTAGGATGATGCCCATACACACAAAGGAAGGGAGAGATCCCTGTAGCAGAGTGAGCCGCGTTGTTATAGGCAAACTCCGCCATGGACAGATGAGCAACCCAGTCAGTCTGACACTTGGAGACATAACACCTGAGGAACTGCTCCAAGGACTGGTTAACCCTTTCCGTCTGCCCATTAGACTGCGGATGGTAGCCTGACGACAAGCTGACAGAAATCTGGAGATCGGAACAAAATGCCCTCCAGAATTTGGCCACAAACTGGGATCCGCGGTCAGAGACCACATCAAGTGGCAACCCGTGGAGACGCACAACATGCAGCATAAATAATTCAGACAGGCGTCTGGCCGGTGGCAGCCCAACCAGTGGAACGAAGTGCGCCATCTTCGAAAACCTGTCAACGACAACCCAGATGGCTGTCATCCCCGAGGATTTGGGCAAGTCCACCACAAAATCCATTGAAATGTGGGTCCATGGCTTAGATGGAATAGAGAGTGGATGTAATGGGCCAACAGGAACCCCTCTAGGAGTCTTATTTCGGGCACAGATGTCACATGCCCGAACCCACTGATCCACATCCTTAGCCACCGAGGGCCACCACACCGCCCTAGATAGCAACTCCCGAGTTCTGGCAATACCCGGGTGACCTGCCGACTTCTTGGCATGGAATTCCAGGAACACTCGCTGTCTTAACCTAGGAGGCACAAACAAAAGACCTACCGGAAGGTCTGGAGGAGCCTGCTCCTGTGCTCTAAGGACTAATGACAAGAGGTCCTGGGTAATGCCCACTTTAATACGTGATGGGGACACAATGGGCAATGGCTCCTCGGTGGTCTCCTGGATTGGAGCAAAACTCTGCGAGAGCGCATCAGCCTTGATGTTTTTTGACCCAGGGCGATATGTTATCAAAAAATTAAAGAGAGCTAAAAACAAAGCCCATCGTGCCTGCCTGGCATTGAGACGCTTCGCTGACTCTAAATATGCCAAATTCTTATGGTCGGTGAGAATTGAGACCACAAACTTAGCCCCCTCAAGCCAGTGTCTCCACTCCTCGAGTGTATCCTTAATAGCCAATAATTCCCGGTTACCCTCGTCATAATTCATCTCGGCAGGCGAAAATTTACGGGAAAAGTAAGCACAGAGATGAAGGTGATTATCAGACACTCCAATCTGAGAGAGCACTGCCCCAATACCCATCTCAGAGGCATCCACCTCCACCACAAAAGGACGCTCTGGATCTGGGTGTCACAGCACCTTGGCCGAGACAAATGCCCTTTTGAGACGGGCAAAAGCCGCTTTGGCCTCACACGACCAGTGAGCAACATCCGCCCCTTTCTTAGTGAGTGCCACCAAGGGCGCCACTATAGACGAAAATCCAGCGATAAATCGTCTATAAAAATTTGCAAAGCCCAGTGCCTTCAAACTAGTGGACTGCACCCAATCCAGGACTGCCTGTACCTTGGAACCCTCCATTTGGAAACCTTCTGGGGTGATAATATATCCTAGAAATGCGATTTGCTGAACTTCAAATTCGCACTTCTCCTGCTTCGCCCCAAGCCGGTGGTCTCTGAGTTTCTGGAGGACTAAGCGTACATGCTTCCGATGTTCCTCCAGGGAATGGGAGAAGATTAGGATGTCATCTAAGTATAAAACTAAGAATCTATCCAAATATTCCCTGAGCACATCGTTCATGAAATCCTGGAAGACTGCCGGGGCATTACAGAGCCCAAAAGGTATCACCAAATATTCATAATGCCCTGAGTGGGTATTAAAGGCAGTCTTCCATTCATCCCCCTCTCTTATTCGGATTAGATTGTACGCACCACGTAGGTCAATCTTAGAAAAAATGGTGGCAGTACGAAGCTGGTCAAACAAGACCGAAATGAGAGGCAGTGGGTATGAGTTTTTAATCGTGATACGGTTCAATTCCCTGAAGTCGATGCAGGGTCGCAACGAACCGTCCTTTTTACCCACGAAGAAGAACCCCGACCCAACTGGAGACTGTGAAGGTCTGATAAATCCCTTAGCCAAGTTCTCCTGAATGTACTCTGCCATAGCCTGAGTCTCAGGACGTGACAGGGAGTACAACCTGCTCTTGGGAAGCTTAGCATTCAGCAACAAATCAATGGCACAGTCATAGGGGCGATGGGGAGGTAGTACCTCTGCAACTTTTTTGGAGAACATGTCCGCAAAATCTGCATAACACCCTGGCAATCCTGGCAAACTTAGCTGCGAGAGCCTGACTGGAAGGCTCAAGCAACTCCTGAAACAATCAGTACCCCAACTAAGAATCTCCCCAGAGACCCAGTCAAATTGAGGATTGTGGGCCCTTAACCAGGGTAACCCCAACACCAATGGGGCAAAAGTACAGACAGTCACATAAAAGGACAATTTTTAAGAGTGTGTGGCTCCAATAAACAAAGAAATCTGGCTAGTGCAAGAGGTAATTTTACCCTGGGATAATGGTTCCCCGTTTAACCCACAAATCTCAATTTCTGATGCCAAGGGTACTAAGGGAACAGAGTGTTTCAGGGCGAATTGGCGGTCCA